>NW_026623280.1:1146709-1260752 GCF_030028575.1 Malurus melanocephalus
AAGAAAAAGAAGTGTGTTCATGCAAGACCTTTCCAGGTAGCTTTCAAGTCCTTTGTTTTCTGCTTGGTCTTGAGTTGTCAATGTTACTGTTCATTTGCATTTCACATCTCTGAGTAAGACAATGTCCTCAGGGTTCTGACTTGTTATTGGATGCCAGAGCTAAAAACTGAGCCATACCTTCATGTTCTATTGTATTTGATGGGGGATTCTCAGTAGTGCTGTGTCTCTTCCTGTTTGGAGGATATCTCCTTTCCTGACAATGTTTGATACCTGCTGGTGATCAAGGTGTATCACRGAGTTAACCCCATTGCTGCCAAAAAAGATGCTGTTGTACCATTCCAGCTCCTCTGTATGGGAARGGCCAACATGTTTAATGGAAGGTGAGGGGTAGGGATGCCTCTCCTGCAGAGAGTTGTACCTGATGGATTATAACAGTCTGTTCAGGAGTTCCTCTCATTGGTAGATTTACTCAGGAAAGATTTCATTAGGCACTGATCTACGGCAGTTTGGAGAGCAAACTTTGCTGCGCTGATGCAAAGRCTCTCCCAGCTGTTGCTTAGATGAGCAGTTTTGTTAAAATACACTTCTTGCCACTCCATACCTGATGGTGGACAAGAGCTATTGCCCCGTGGGATATAAGAACAGATTACACTCTAAAAGTTTGCTGAGGGATTGTTAAAATCAATATAATTTTTGTTGCAGGCTTATGTGCCTGAAACAGGTCTGTTAGAAATCCAGTTTACTGAGACTAGGGAAGCGTGTGAAAAACTAAGGAAATCAGTGGTGGAAAGAGCAAGATAACAGAAGATTTTGGCAAACTTTGTTCTCTCTGTCTACATTGAGAGGTTATGGTTGATGGGCTTTTGCCTCTCAGGCACTACAGGATTCATTTGCAGAAATTTCAAGTTAGTTATAGACTTTCTTTTCATTCCTCTTCAATGTTAATAGACATTTCTCCACTTACTTGGCTGCATGTTCCTGAGAATAATTCTTATTTCATAAACCAAGATTCCTAATGAATTGTTTCAGATATTTAGTTCTGCCATAAAAAAGAAGAATATTACTCAGTGGAAGATTAGATTGGCAGAAACAATATTGCTACATTTTTCTAACTAATTAAGGTGAATAATTWGTTCCACCCAACTTTTATATGCATGATAGAATTTGTTTTGTTACTGGGAGAGACCAGAGAAAAACATATCATGTCTTCTGCCTACAGAATCACTGTGATTCCCTCAGCTGAGTTTCTGTAATTATTTAATGATAGACTGCTAATTCTCAGTTCCAATGAGCTGCAAACTCACTTGCTCTACCTCTAGGAAAGCTTCKGAAGCAGTGACTGAGTCTGCTGATTCCTTCCTGAATGTCTTAAGGAATCAAGTCAGTGCTCAAAGAATAAGGCATTTCTCCTCACAGAGTTTTAGAATAGGGTGATTTTACAGAAAACGCCTTTGGTTTCCAAAGACACAGAAATTTTCTTTGGAAGTATAAAATGGAAATCAAATTGCAAGACTAGAATGGACCTTGCCCTGCAGCTGTCTTGGCCTGGCATCATTKCTGTCCTCTGTGCTGCAGGCATGTGTCTCATTAGAGCAGGGATAGTATTTCATATGCTGCAGTAAATACATTATTTAGGAAAAACAGGATGAAAGAGAGCCCTTTTAAGGTGTCAGTAGGATACTTTCTGCATCCTGTTTGGTGTTACATCTTGTCTTTCCATGCTGGYCGGTGTCACTCAAGACAGACCTTTTGGTGTCTCCAGCCCCCAGATACCCTAACATCACAATCCTTTGGACATACATTTTGCTGTTTTGTAGATTACCTATTTGGCTGTATCCTCTCTGGATCCTTACCTTACATTTTACTTCTCTTTTCAGCTATCATCTTATATATATTACCCAAAGCATTCTTTTGTAGTTCACCTGGATCCTGGCTTTTTTGAATTCCTTAAGAGCATCCCAGAAGTAAAGGCTATAACCAAGCATGCTTTATTCAGGTGTCCCAAGAGACTTAGACATTTTTAAAACATCTTGTGATTAAAAAAAAAAAGCAATAAAAAAAAAATTTATGAAAAAAACTTTTGTATTGAGATGAACCTGACTAAAAAAACCCTATTCAAAAGTCCCAAATCACCACCATTTTTAACATGAGATACGCTGTGGCATTTTTGTGTCTCTTACATCACCTAATTCTTCCATTGGTGGTATGGAAAATAGAAATCAAAGTTTTCTTGTAAATGTTACATTTCTGTGAGAAATGTAATGGTTCCATTTTCCCAACAGCAGCAGCTCCTCATTTGATTGGAAAACTCAGGTACCCCAGGGTGAACGCTATGGAGAAGCTTGGGATGGCCCTACACAAGGTTATGCATGTGCTGTGCTTCACCATAAATTAATAATGTCAGGTGTGGTGCCCTTGAGGAGTGGCTATACATGTAAACAGAGGCACGTTTAAGAACATGGTTCTATTTGCACTTTCCTCTGTTAATTTATAAATTCATACATTCTGTGTTTTTTTTTTTAAATTTTCCCTGGATTGTACTATCATCATCCAAATTATGATCACAGTGATTTTATGTACTTGTAATACAGCTTCAATTCTAACAAGATTTTGGTTTTTTAAGGGCAAGAAAAACGTATTTTGTAGTATGTTAGAAGCAGTCATGTTGGTAACAGTATGGGTTGTGTGCGTATTTTCCTGGATAACAAAGTTTTAAAAGCGGCAACATGATTTGCAGGTATTTTCCTGATCTTTTAAAAACAATTAAAATTTAAAAAGTACTGTATATATAGTCCACATTAAACATTTTCATTATTAATTTATTGTTTGTAGTAAGTTTAACCCTAATCCAATGTTTATTAAAACTGGACAGGATTTATTAAATTGGTTCAAGATTATCAAATATGTGCAGATCTTTACATATATTACATTAATTCTCTTTCTAAATATTTGCAAAATTTATTAAGTCTTTGTAAGTCTTCTAAAAATGTTACATGATGCTCAGATTGGCCATATTCATAACACTGTCAGAATTCACTGATTATAAGAATATCTAAAAAGTGAAGCAGCACAGCATGGTGATTCCAAAACCATTTTGAGATGTTTGATTTAAAAAATGTGTTTTTGCAAGGGGAAACTCCTTCAAACATTTCACCTTGTTTTTCAGGAAMGTGCAGCATCTCTTTCACAGATGGGGTGAAGTTGCAGAAATGTGCACACTCTACTTTTTGCCCTCCTGGTGTAACTGGGAACTTGGCCAGCTCCTGGGTGCAATTTAGTCAGTCCTGCAGCCCCAGTGGGGAGAATCATTCTAACGTGTTTAGTGAAGGCATTGGATTCAGATTCAGGGAATCTGGATTCAGAAAGTTTCAGGAAATTTGAATTAATATTTACGGGTCTTGCTCTGAGTGTTCAAACTCCAAGATAGTATAAATCACCAGGGATTTTTTAAAATCTTAACTTTACTCTTCCTGTGTCTCAATTTCTTCTCTGCAAGGTAAGGAGGAGGACACAATCCTGTAAGTCAGGGCAGGTGGCATGGAGTTGAGCTGATCATTGCTTATAACATTTTTGGAGACTGTGTTGATCACAATCATCTAAATGTATCTTAGACAAAACAGATTTTTTTTGGCACTACCAAGGCATTTTCAGTGTAGGAAATATTTTACTTCAAATGAAGTATTCACCTGAAAATTTCATTTTGTGGGAGAGTTCTTGATGTTTACCAAAGTGTGAATATCCAGTTTGGGGTTTTGTTTTTAGGACTTGATGACAGAAAGTCTAGCACTGATGGTGGCTGTGATCAGTGCCCAAGGTCCAGCTTGGAGCTTGTGAAGCTGCAGCAGTTGTCATTCAGTCCTTCACAGCTTTTGCTGGGCACAGCTGAGTGTGCTGCTTGGGATGCTTGTGAAAAGACCAGAGGTGAGATTAATTTTCCAGCTGAATTTTGCAACCCAAATTTCCCCTGGTAGTATAAACACGAGGAAAGCACATTAGGAATCCCAAGAACCAGGTCCTAGAATGTGACTTCTGTCTCAATAGATAAATGGTTGCTGAGAATAGTTACATTCCAYTTTTATTTTCTCAACAGAGCATCAGAAATATTATCCCATAGACTGCCAGAATTCAAAGATAATTTTTCTTTTTCTAATATTCCTTTTGGACATCCCCATTTAAATACACAATGCATTTATCTGAAGTGCACAGGGAAATACATTATGAGCAGGATCACTGTCTGATGCAAACCAAAACAGGACTATGGAATTTCATTGGTGCCATGGAAATTAACACTCCTATGGTCTCAGTGTTAATGCTGAATTTTAAGTCTGTTTTCTGTTGTATTCAACCTTTGAGTACCCTCATTACAGTAGGCATTGTACACATCTTTTTCTGAGCATTTAATTTAAACAGCCTTCCACGGAGTACGTGGGCATTTTGCTTTGGGCAAAGAAAACACACACTTAACATTTCTGTTCTGAACTGTCTCTTAAATGAACCCTTCTGTAGTTAAGAAAAATGTAGTTAAAGCTGTAACCCATTGGAGCATTGAAATGCAGGCTTAGGGACCTGTGCAGTCTTATGGAATTTCTGGGTCTATTTGCTGGGATTGTATCACTCCTGACCTAGCCTGCATTTTCTTCTCAGGTAGCTGGTTTTCTTGCAAGGGAATATTTTATCCAGCTGTGGGAAATTCTCATGTTTAATTTGAGGCTGTGGGGAATTCCTATAGCCAAAGAGGTGATGAAGAGGCCAAACTGGGTAACAGGATGTTCCTTAGGTTTTCTGCATTGGTCATACAATTGGACAATTTGGAATGCATTTCTGCCTGTAAAGCAAATTTTCACTGAAGAACTACAGCTCTATGTCAAGGAAGGTGTGGAGTTCCTCAGACATCAGCAGGCAGCCTGAAAGAGTGAAGTGGTCAGTTCCAGGAATGATGGCAGAGCCAAGATCAGTACCTAGAGTCCAAAAGCAGTATAGGAGGAAGAATTTGGGTTCTGGACAGGGCACCACTTGCAACCTATCTCATGAGACACTTTCACCAGCTGATAGGAATTGCAGGCAAGGTGATTTGTCTGGAACCATGACTAGGTAGCAAATTTAGCACCACAAGCAGGTACCTCTCTAAATAAAGAAATTAGAGTCTTTTTACAGACTGAGAACCTTGTTTTCTTAGGGAGATGGAGAGGAAGAATCACTCTCTGACAAAAATCCAGTGACTGTGCTCTTGTATGTGAAAAGGATGAACGGGTTCTAGTTTGCTTATGCCAGGTAGCAGTTGGTGTCACAGTTTTTTTACAACCCAGGAATATGTACAAAGCAAAAAGTTATGAGATTTTTCAGAGGACAAAACACCAACATTTTCATCTCACTTGCTGGAATGWAACTATCAGTTAGTTGAGAACTGAAGATACACAGTCAGATGTTGTGGTGCCCGTGGGAGCGAGAAAAATCAGTGAGACTCTGATTTATAGTGGCTAATTATTGACTTGTATCCAGAAACTCTTCAGAAGGAATGGATGAGARCCCTAAGCCCTTTCCTCCCATAGCTGAGAAGCAGAACCACAAGATGAAGATCAGATATTTCTGGAGCCATGATTTTTTCCATTCCTGGCTGCACAGCAGTTTGAAAATCTTCTATATCTTCATGGTTTGTGCACTCTCATGGGATTTGAGTTCAGAAGCCTCAGGCTGAAGTGAGGCTCAATATTCTGACTTCACAATTAGATGACTGCTGCAAAGCCRGACTATTTGGCAAGAAGTAGSCACCATCACTAGTGTGGGTAACGASTGTTTGGARTATACCTAACTTCTCCAGGGACTTATGTGCTGGGTTTTGTCTTTCCTAAATTCCAAACAGCTTTAAGCAGAGATGCCCAGGTGGCCAGCTCAAGAAAAGATAGATATCCTTTGGGACATCCTCTGTCGTACAAATATAGCCATGGCTCTGTGCGTAAATTCCTGAACACTTTGTTGAGTGCTGACCTAAAATAGTTCATTGTCATATCAGAGGAAGCCATTCAATTTCATCCAGTCACTTCTTTATGGGTACAAATTGCCGTTYTGGCTGGAGCATATCAGCCAGAAAGACATCTTGTTTTCATTTGAAGGATCTAAAAGATGAGCCCACCATTTCATCCAGTTATTTACGCTCGTGTTAAATTATGCGCCYGATTCCTCGGCTGAGTTTGCCTGGCTTTCATTTGCAGATGGCAGGATCACGGTCTCACGGAGTAGCTGCAGTTGCTTTGTACCAGCTGTGTGGGAATAGTTTTTCAACCCAGGCATTTCTTAAAAACTGCAAATCTCTTTTCTTTGGCTTCTCTGGAGGTCTATAGCTTTRCACATACTACTTGTTTACTAGAGCATTCATTTGAACTGAATATGACATAAACAGAGCGTATGAGTTAAACAGCTACTGCTGGAGTGGGAAGTTATTGTTTATTAATTGTTCTCCTGTGTTTGTTAACATTTGATCTTATGTAACACCTTATAAAGATACATTTTTGGTGGCACTGCTTGTTCCAGTTTAGATAGATCAGTCTGGTATATATGAAAGGCAGCTTCATTTGCTGTCCTTGACATAACTAACCTTACATTAACRGGAACACTTCTTCCTAGCTAGACTTACTATTTATTCAGAATCTTAATAGATGGGCTTTGTGCCTAGAAATTTTTAATGCTGCTTACCCTATATTTTAAGTCAAAGTGTATATTTATATTGAGAATTCTCCATCTTCTTTTTTCTAATTATTTTTTTTTTTACAAAAGAGCTAAGTGTTTCCATTCACCTTTTGTGACTTGCAAGCTGTTGAGTAGCACTTGTTGTGTTTGAATGTCACATTATATGTATTATAGCTGATAAAGAAATGTCATTTTCCCTCTATCACTRATATCCCTTAAGACACTTAAAACCAAGATGACTGAAACTGTTTGTCTAGCAAAATATATTTAAAATAACATAATGAATTTGCTGGAGAGGATCAAATCATAGTGAAGTTCTTCTTTCCTACACATTCAGTATGATGATTCCCCCTAAGTTACTAAATGTCTGAGGAGTGAGCTGTGCAAGGCATGTAAGTGGGGAAGGCTTTTACTGTGCCAGACTTTCTGTGGACACATCTATGTATATCTCCACACAGTAACCATACCCTCTTATTGAGTCTCTGGCAAACCCTTCCAGAGCTGGAGATYGCCTCCAAGATGTGTAGTTTAGCTCAGTGGGTTAAAGCACAATTCTAAAAATGCCATTGTTGCACACTCAGAGTAGTCAAATAAGCAAACAGGACATCTGTGAATTTGCATATAGGATAGGTCCATGGCCCAAAGTCAGAGTATTCTAGGGTTAGAATTCTCACTGCTACAGATTTTCTCTCAATTTCTGTTGTTCATTGCATGAGGGTGGATTTTATTACCCTGTTTCTTTAGTACGTCAGAAAACTACTGCAAYAGTCTTCTTTCTTTGTGGATATTAGAATTAATAGTACAGCTTCCTCCATGGCCCTGGGCTTTATTTTCCCCTGTGCCCCTAGGCCTAGGAATATAGAGAAGTCCTGATAGTGAGAGGAATGGCAGGGACTGCTCTGGTTCCCCATGACACTCAAAGAGCAAAATCACAAACAGGACTAGCAAGGCAAAACCTGTACTCTGGGGTCCAGGACAGCTGGATTTATGAGCACTCCTGCCTCATCCTTTCCTATTCAGGAACTTCTGTCTTCCTGTAAGGAATGGGTAGTGCAGAGTGAGTCATCCTGGCACTCAGCCACCTGGCAGGGCTCCTTTTTTTGAGGAAAATCCCCCAGCTTTTGTAGGGCACTCCTGAGACCTAGCACAAAGTGGCCAGAATCTGRCCCAGGAACCATAACACATGGAGCTTACTGAAACTGCTTAACTCTGTCCCACAGCTACAACACACCATTGTCTGCCCATCATATCTTGTGGAAGCTCACGGTGTTTTTTTCCATGCATCTTATCCAACTGTATGTTGTTATCAAGTGCAGCTTCTGTTTGTTAGTTCCTTAGATAAAGGCCTCCCTAAGTCTGATCCACACTCTGCCATTGTGCCTCTTCCTATATCACTGCATGTGGTGCATTTCTTCTTTTATGTCTCTTCCAAAAGTATCTCAGAGCATCCATCCGTCATCTGGTGATAGCGCTTGCTCATTGTCATTATTCTCTTTTCCAGAAATAAAAATGTATGGCATACATAGTATTTAGCAACATTGTACAGAACTMTGCTCTGTATCATAAAAAGATTATGGCCTCTTAAAGTAGTACAGTTTCCAGCTRCAGCCATAGACTGTATTTTTATTGACAGAAAGATATGTATAGATGTGCCCTGTTCTCTTCTGGGTTTTATATCTGGATTCTGCTCTTTTCAAACTTACCCATGCCAGGTTTGCTGGGGCATATGTGTGTGTTTGTAGATACCTTGCAATAGCTAACAGACTGTTTTCAGGGAAGRTTTGATCACATCCTTAGACACACTAAACACATGAGAGACCCCAAAGTGAGCAAGTGAGTGAGTTTTTATATATAGGGCAGAATGTTCCTTGAATTTTTTGTTAGTTTTGATTGTACTTGTGGTATATTCATCACCTATAGACATAGCAATATCATTAAAGACTTTCCACCACTTCAGGTTTCCGGATTTATAATGAAATACCTTTTATCCTTTGTTTCCCATCTTTTCAAAATTCTGATACTGTAAAACTGATGTACATAGGGATATGGTTTAATTGGGTTTGTTGCTGGTAGAGCACAGTTTTTTKAGCTTTTTGTGAGTTCATAAGAGGTACAAGTTGGGTTGTCTAGGAATTGAGTCACATGCCCTGAACAAGCTCCATATGGAATGAAAGGCAGCAGCATCTGTTTGGCAGCACAGGTCAACATGAACACACAAACTTGGTGTGAGTTCCATGCCCTGGTTTTTCAGTCAATAACAAGGTAAAAATCAATGGGGCAGTAGTAAGAAAAATAACAGGCCATTTTGAAAAATATTGGCTCTGAAAAGCCAATAAGGCTAAGAACATTAGACAAAAAATACCAAGGCAGAAATAGTAATAAAGAAAGTAATTTTAGACATGGAAAATTTCATGCTGATTTTTAAAATTCTGGTAATATTGTTACAAGTACAAAGCAAACAGATTTTCAGTAGACTGACAGACATTTTTCCTAAAAGTTGACACAAGTTGTCTTGCCTATCATATTTATGTATCCAAAACATAATTAAGTCCTGGAGACACTGATTTGGATCTCTCCATACTCCTGTCTGCACCTGATACCTGTAAAGAATGAAGGATCTTAAAAGTGGGGCTACTGTAGGTTATTTCTTTTGAGGCTTTTCTCACTTAAGGTCTAAGCTSATGTCATTTTGGAAAGCCTTTAACTTAGGGGTCATTCAGCAGAAGCTGCCAGGGCTTAGTATGTAAAAGAAGGCAGTCATGGTGTCTGTAATCTTCTTGAATCAGTCGAAGGTTTTGTACAGACTGGGATCAGGCAGGGTCCCCAGCATTTGAATGAAATCTGAGGCTGAGTCAGAGAGCTGGACCCGAATGCATGTGAGGAAACTGTTCACACCTCCATGCTTGTCAGTGAATTTATTGTWGCTCTAAACTGGGCTAAGAGATCAGAAACAGCATGAAAAAATGAAAGCTGTACTTGGGTCTTGGGTTATCTGATGCTTGGGAATTGCAAAAGCCTGATGGAAATCTAGAGCCACATCTTTAGGCTTCTCAGCTGGTGGGTTTTGCATTAAGGAAGAATTTGCAGAGATATWTTTAAGAAAAGCAATACAGAGGTATAGTTTTAGTGGGGCTGCCTCAGCTTCTCTTGGAATTTTTGTTTTAGAAAACAGGCCCAGTAATTTCTGAGCAGTTCAAACTCAGTTGCAGAGCAGAAGGGAGGAGAAATGGGTAACACCTCAAATTCACAGCATTTCTRTGTCTCTTTTGTTTCTCAAGGTCTGACAGGTGACTGAAGGAGGATGGCTTCTCTCTCTACCTGCTGTGTCTCTGCTTTGGCCCTCTGGGTTCCTGCAGTCTGTGGGCTTTATAAACTCTGCAGGCACTCAGTTCACACTTGGGAAGTATCAGCACAAGGTAAGGGCCAAGCAAACATAATTAAACTAAGCACAAGTAGTGTGAGGTCACCAACATAAGCCTTGGAAGTTTTGATGGTGTGTTCTTTGTTCTGTCCGTCTGTCTGTGTAGGCACACAAACGCATGATAGATTAATTGAGTTAAATATATCCCAAAGTTGTTTGAAACAATGCCTATTTAATTTTTTTCAAGAGGCTGCACAGAAGTATAGCATTGTAGCACAAATAGAAGTGTTGCCACAATGCCTGTAAATCAGAGCTTTAAACTATGTTTCAATTATCCTTCTATTATCCAGCTGGTGTTTAAACATGTTTATTATTCAAATCAGTAGAGAATGTGCTGCTGTTGTGTAAACAACTGTCAATTGCTGAAACAATGATTACAAGGCACCATCTCTTTCAGGTGTACTTAGAGGTACTTATACCTCAACCACTTGTATTTAAATAACATGCAAACACAATGCTTGAGTGACTACTTTCACTCCTGTTTCCAATACCTCGTGCCAATTCTATTACATTAAGAGGGAAATCTATTACATTTTTCATTTATACACATCTGTACTCTGTTTTTAACCATTGTATCATTAAGGCTTGAGTTAATATAATAGATATGCCAGGAGATGCAGTACATATTGAGAAATCCTGTTCAAAATAAAAGCCAATTTCTCTGTATTATTTTAGGGCATTTGAAAGCTTTTATGAAAACAATACTAAGAAAATKATTTTCTGAAGAGGAAGCCTGAGAAATAAAAGATTTAGTTGTAGAACTCTGGTATCTTCCAACCTCTATTTGTTTTGATGTAAACTGAGTATATTACTAGTTAGTTGGTTTTGGATTTTTTTTCAGGTAGGCTTTAACAAAATATAATGTTGATGGCAGTGAACTGTCTTTTCTTGCATGTGACAGTATTCAGTATCTTTACACATACTTACTGCAGGGCAAATGTAGTTTAACAAGCAGTGTTTGCCAAGCGAGCTTTTGAGGCAACTCTCTACTGATTTGTCACAAACTGGAAGGAAGAATATTTTAAAAGACTACATTTGGGAAAATKATGATAGAAGCCTCAAAAACAGTAACTTGAAGGAAAAATTTTATGTTGATCTCAATGAAGCAAAGAGAGTCTTTGTATGTCTTCTTCCTTCTAAAGGGACAAAAACTGGAAAACAAAAGCAGATACTTTAAAAAGTAAAAGAATTGAACCTTCTGGCTAGTGACATAGCCATTGCTTCACACATCCCTCCCCCTTTCTCCTGTCTTTTAAGTTAAATGCTTAAATACGGAGCTAATGGAAGAAACAAACAGTGCAGCACTACCACAAGGATAAGCTGTTGTAGTGTGCTGATAAAATATGACATTCTTTTTCAGAACTTAATAGAGATGCTTTGACGGTTGTTCTGCAGTCAACAAGGCTGGTCTAATTGGTGGCCATGGCAACAAAATCAGGTCATACAGAGGTTCATACCGAGATCAAGCATATGTAGATCTTCTTGTTCAAATATACATAAAGATAAGAACCTTTAGTGAGAGTCCACAGTGAAAGGCTGAAGATGGATGCTCCCACGCACATCTAATATTACTTAGAAATATTTACCTGTTTGTAACATAATGGTGTTTTGCAGAACAGAAATAGAAAAATCCCTCATAGCCATTGGAAAACAATAATTTTTTAAAATCTAAGTAGAGTGTATGCATGCACATTGCTTCATAGCTGCTTGTAATTTACTCCCTGGAGTTTTTAGTGATCTGACTTATATTTTAGATGTAATTAAGTAATCAGTGGTGTACACTGTACAATGAATGTTTAGGCTACTTAAGGTTGAATTTTCACAGCCTCAGCAGCTGCGCAGTTATGGTTCCTGCCCCCACCTCCCTTAGTACAGCCATCCATTTACAATTATTACTTGAGTTATTTACATAGTTATTTCATAGAAATGAAATAGCAGCTACCTGGTAACGGCTGGCAGCAAATACGCAGTAACTCTTGTGATTTCATTTCTCTTATTTCCCACTAAGTGCACTAAGGTGTGCAAGACTTGGGTGGTTGGTCCCCAGGTAAGCTGARCCCTGCTGAGGGAAACCAGCAGCTACTGGCTGTATTCCTGTAGAAGGAATTCTGATGTCTTTAAGAGTTCTCCTCCCTCTGACCAAGATCATGCATCAGGTCCTCTACTGCCTTTCAGCCTCTCCATCTGTGTTTATAAGCCAGGCTTGAAATAATCAAAAATTACAATATTTCTCAGCAGTGTAACAAAAATGTATGAGTAGTCTTGGGCAGGTACATCTGGGACAAAATCCACACCGATTCAATGTCTAATGAGTCCCTGCTGAAAATGCTCCAGGTCTGCGTTCTGAATCCAGTTGTTACATGGATGTGACAACACATTCTTGGAAAGCTCCATGCCCTTCCCTGTCTCCAAGACGATGTGTAGACAGTACCTACATTCCCAGCTGCATTCATTTTGTCATAAGCAAAAATTTGTACACTTTGAGTACCTTTTGCAAGAAGATTTTCARTAAGTTGAAGTAGGCATACTAGGGTAGAAAGAGAGGAAAGGATTTTGAGGTAATTTCCATCTTTTCTGAACAGTTTTCCAGAGGTTTTGCATCAGGGAAATATTTTATTGATTTCCTGCTTCCTTCTGGTCTTTGCTAAAGATACATATAACCAACAGATGGTGGGTCTGTGTGGCAYTGGTGGAGCCCCTCTTGTTCTTTTCTCAGCTTCTTTTTCCTGATATTATCAGCAAAGCCCYGTCACCAGCCCCTACCCCCTCCTTCTCAGCAAAGCTGTTTTCTTAGCTACAAGGATATGCAAAAAATCTGATTTTAGTTATCTGTTCTGCTAAAGGCAAGGATTAAGATTAAGGTTTAAATTTATTGCCTGTTTTTTTGTTTTTTTTTTTCCCTAGAGCAGAATGCTCTTGCCCAGTCCCTGCGCATTCCAGGGTCTTTTCACAGTCCCCAAGAAATCACGTATTTTAACTTTAGCTAATGTSTGTAAGTCCTTTTCCTCTCTAAATGACTTAATTTCTGCATGCAACAGTTCAGGGATTGGAAACTCTCCCTTCCCCAAACACACTGTTTTTTAAAACATGTTAAACTCAACTGTGAAGTTCCACATTACCTTCATTGCTTGATATTCTTTTCATCAGTATAAATTGTTACTACTTTAGAAGCTACAAAAATAAGCTCTGCTCGTGGAAATGAATGATCCATGATGAGGGACTGTTCTAAACGCTGAAAAAATAAAAGTCCATAGGTGAGGTTTGGGGTGGTGGTCCATGTGAATATGGAAATGTGGAAAGGAGAAGTGATGCTGGCATTGATCTGCAGCAAGCTGGGAGTGCTTGTGAAATGAATGTTACATTTGTAGGCTGTTAGCTGGGACATGAGCAAAACACAAGGTTTGCATGGATTTGCACTTAAATATCTGTATAGGACCATGGAAGAGAAGTGGCTTGCCTGGTCAGTTTTCATCTCAGTGGGCGTATAGCTTCTTCTTCCTTTTAGATATACAGATCTAGAAAAAGATTATGGTGAAAACCTACAGAAATRTTACAGRYTTGACCCAGTGTCTGCTTRAGGCAGAGGATGATGGCTGGGCCASGGGCTGGATATACTTTCAGGTAATGCTAATCCCTCATGGGGAGTTAATCAACTCCCTTGTTCGAGTAGCCCTTTTCTGGCATGTAAGTGTCAACAGGTGTGAGCAAGAGTGTGGAGGTGCAAAGTGCCAATGCCTCGCTGCTGGCACTGAGTGTGGCCTTCRTGCACAAGAGATGACAATTGCAGCGTTGTGCAGTCTGCCCATCAAAAAGCATTGTTGCCTGGCACCTATATATCATTCAACTTGTGAGCAGGCACCGTGCCATYGGAACAGATGGTAGGGAGAGAAAGCAGCCAAACTACCACGTACAGTAGATGCATTAAAGTATAGGTGTGGAGAGTGATTTCCAGCCAAGAACGTCAAAACAGCTCTCTCCGTCTTGAATTTACATGCCCAGAGTTAAGGGGATGGGCAAGCATTTAACTGCTCTCCCAGCTGGATACGGTTCCATACACACACAAAAAGGTTCTACTTCAGCTCACTTCAAGTGAGATTTTGGCCCAGCTGAATTAGGCGGGGTGTTGGAAATGACAGAGAGAAGCATTTTAAAGTGATCTCCACCTTTTCTGGCACTTCTCTGGAAGTCCCTCTCTATGGAATAGGTGAAAAGAAACTCTCATGGCCAATTGTTATTTATGGAAATTTGCAGGGTGCTGTAAAGTACTCTTTGCTTTCTAGTGTAAATGCCTTTACAAAGAAGACCATAACACTTAGAAGCAATGGCATACGTACAAAAAAAAAAAAGAAGAGCTCTGCATTGTTGCTAGGCCCTCTCCTATCCATAGGACATACATTCAGAAAAAAAAGGCATTTTCAGATAAAGACTATGGAATTGTATGGTATCCTTGTCATATTAGGAATGTCMTTTCATGCTACTAAAACAAAGAGGCATTAATGATATCCTAACATGGAGGCAGGAAGGTTGTTTAATATACTCCTTCATGAACTATTCTACTGTAGCATTCTACTGACTCTTAAAATGGCGCACTGGGCCCTCTATGTTTGCATCTTTGTGCTGTCCATGGCAAATTTACTTAGTTTATGAATAAAAAGACGTTGGGTTTAGGTTTTTTTCAAACCTCAGTTTTTCTAAATTCTGCCTAGGAATTTAAAACCAGCCCTCATGTACCATCACCATAAAGAACCCAGGCTGAGTTCTGTCCCCATTTTCRCTTGTGAACTGTACTGTCTTTGGATTATGACCTTCCTCACACCTGAAGCCTCATTGTTTTCAAGACGAAATTTTACTTCTTTTTTGTTGTTGGCCTGGTTTTCATAGCAGTGTGAAGAAGGGTGTGTTTCTCTGAAAAGCTGCAGGTGCAGTAATACTTTCATTTAAGTCTTTAGAGCTCTAATAAGCACAGATGAAGGGAAAGGGATTTTTTTTTTCAAAAGGGCCTTGTATTCTGTGTCTGCTGTAAGACTGCTTAATGTCTTACAGAATCAGCCTTTAAAGCTGGTGCTGGCTGGAATTTCCTTAGTTGCCAAATGTGTTTGGAATTGGGGTTTGGATTCAGCCCTATCTGTTGAACTGATGAAGTGAATCTTGGTCTAAGAGGTAGAGTGGGAGAGGGGAAATAAATATGCCTAAAGAAGAACAAGATATTACTGAAGATTGATTCCTCCATTTTAACTAATTACAGGAGGCTTAGAGAATTTATAACAAATATTTTTCTTTTCATAAGGTGGGAGTGAAAAGTCCTTGTCTTCTCATGGGGAAAACCATTGGACTCTCTTATAGGAAGTTTGTTTTTGCAGGGGATTTTTAAGGGAAGTATAGCTCCCATTGCTACAGGAAATCTTCCTTAAAGGGCAGAAGGAACTCTTCATTTCAAAATTCGGWTACAGTAACAGGTGTCTCTATAGTTCACTTATTTCCTCAATATTTGATTTCCTGTATTCCCTTCTCATACTTCTGAAYTGTTCTTCCCATAATAACATTTCAGAAAGCAAAACTGTGTGCTAGGTCTTTCTCTTAACTTATGGGATCTTGATAATTCTGTGCATTGGTGGAGAAACACTGTCTTAGTATCGAGTGTGAACAGTAGAATAAAGACTTCCTGGGCCTCAGTTTCTCTTCTGCAGAACACAAGCAAGGATTATCTTTCCTTGCCTAGAGAGACTGTAAATTCTTCAGGACAGAAGAAATCCCACAAAATCCCATATAAATGGGATTTTAAAGGGAGTTAGTGCAGGAGTATGAGCCTCCAATAAAAATGGAGGCTGAGGTGTTAAGGGAAATGATGAGTGAAGGGGCTTCACMTTTGTGTGCATGGCTAGAAGTTGTCTTAGAAGTGCACTGAATGGGACAAAGTGATTCCTAGATGATGTGTTTTTGCCAGATAGACAAGGCCTTCTGGTTTTGTAAAATGCTTTATGATTGCTGGAAGGAGGTGCAAAAAGAAATGCAGAGAATTGGTACTATCAGTGTGTGACATGGCTTTTTTCCAAGCCTGCCCTATGCTATCAAAAGCAGAACACCTTAATCCATTTAGTGTATGTCTAGTCAAATATCATGAAATCACAGAACGGCTTGGGTTGGAAGGATCATCTAGTTCCAACTATTCCACTAGAACAGGTTGCTCAAAGCCCCATCCACCCTGGCCTTGAACACTTCTCTCAGGGTTCTCAGATAGATCCTGGTGCATGCTGTCTTAGAGAAGGTACTTAACTGCATCCATTTAGGGGACAGATACCTCATTTTCCTCCTTGGTCAAGGAAGGACAAGAGTAATCTCAGAGAGCAATTCAGATTTTATGTAGCYTAAATTGCTCCTCAGATGTTTCTGTCTCTGCCCCTGTGGAGACATCAGCAAGTGCCTCAGGTACACACAGCTCTAGACCCGTCATGAAATGTAGGCAGCTGTGATTTAACCTCAGGCAGCAGCTGAGTTCCACACAGCCTCTCACTCACACCCTTCACAGTGGAATGGGGGAGAGAATCAGGAAAGTGAGAAA
Source organism: Malurus melanocephalus (assembly GCF_030028575.1). Lineage (NCBI taxonomy): Eukaryota > Metazoa > Chordata > Aves > Passeriformes > Maluridae > Malurus > Malurus melanocephalus. The sequence continues at coordinate 1,163,374 of NW_026623280.1, forward strand.
ACTTGTGGGTTCAGATTAAAACAGTTTAACAGGTAAATCAAAAGATCCATGCACAAGCAAAGCAAAACAAGAAATTCATTGACCACTTCCCATGGGCAGGCAGGTGTTCAGACATCTTCAGGAAAGCAGGGCTCCATCATGAGCGAAGGTTGAGAAARCAAACACCATCACTCCAAATGCCTCCCTGCCTCCTTCTTTCTCCCCCATTGTTACATGCTAAGCATGATGCCCTACGGTCCGAGTTATCCCTTGGGTCAGTTGGGGTCAGCTGTCCTGGCTCTGYCCCCTCCCAACTCCTTGTGCACCCCCTGCCCACTCGCTGGTGGGSTGGGGTGAGAGGCAGATGAGTCCTTTGCTTTGTGTAAGAACTACTCAGCAATAACAAAAACATCCCTGTGTTATCAACACTGTTTCCAGCACAGATACAAAACACAGCTCAATATTAGGTATTATGAAGAAAATTAACTCTATCCCAGCCACAGCCAGAACAGGTATCTATCCAGCAGATTTCATACAAAAACCCAAYGGGATGCAGTTGTCTTGTCTTTAGGTAAATACTGATGTTGGCATGCTGCCTGAGCTGTGGGTTTGTTTCCTAAATGGTGTGAAATGGAAAAGGCCTCATTCTACCTCGAATGAGGGCTGCTGTGCCTTGGTGCTGAATTGGGGTATGCATGGGTGTGTGACTTCACTTCTGTGCCTTGGTGCTGAATTGGGGTATGCATGGGTGTGTGACTTCACTTCTGTGCACCTCTCATGGGTGTGTGACTTTCACCTCTCCACTCTTCCTTTGTCCACGTGCCTGCATCAACTGCATGTAGGAGACTCTGTCTGTGCAATAAGGATTATTTTGATTGGATTTGAAGGCAAACAGACCACTTAAGAAAAGACCTGATTTTCCATTTAAATGCAAAACATGATAGCTTTTCTGTTTGTTTATGAGACAGYCCTCTGGTTGAGGTTGTTTTTGTTAATAAAAAGTTGTTGACTTTCTTTGCATCTCCTCATTTTTTTGACAAAGAGAATTGAAAATGGTGTAGTTCAGCACCATCATAACTTTAGTGTATATGCAAGGCTCAYTGGAGTCTTTTCTCTGGTTTGTGTTCTGCCATTCCCCCCTGCTTCTAGAGGGTGGAGGCACATGTCAGAGATGTGATGGTCCAGTTTCTCAGGCTGGGATGGATGAATTTCACCTTGTGTCTCAGTTAAACCCCTTTTCCACATCACTGTGACTCYATTTTGAGATATTAGGAACATCCCAGTTTAGATGCAGCTGGGCTAAMGGTGGTTTAAGCATGTGAGGGATGTCATGGCTTTTCTGACTGGGTTTTGCTGGTTTGGGAATAGTTGGTTGGGGAGGAATCTGCCAAGCAGTCCCCTCTAGAGGGAAACATGGAGAGACTCACGGCCCTTTCTTTGTGCAGTGATTTCAAACACAGTTTTAGGTAGATAGAGGGGATAAGAAGACAAAGATATCGTCTCATCTCATCTCGTCTGATATGTGTCTGTGTGTCTCTGTATGTGTACATGCATCACTCATGTGACAGCAGAGMAGTGCGGACACTGGGACAATGAGAGCTGAAAAAGATTTGCACACTAAATAGCTTTTGTTGAGATTTTAGCCTTCAAATGCAAATAGGAGGGAGGTATAGTGGGAAGGGAAAGCGATGTGATTGAACAGTAAACATGAGTGATGGTTGCAGGATAAATAATATTATTAACTTACATTTTATTACTGTGGCTGCTGTGTTAGCAGAGGGCACTTTTTACAGGCACACAAGTAATAATAGCCCAGAGAAAAGCACATGGTCCATCAAACCCTTCCCTCTGGCAGCAGAAAATACAAATCACCAGGTATGGTAGCTGACCATCTTATGCACAATTATCTCTCTTATGACTGCATGGCTACATTCGCTCCCTGCTCCAAACGTATTCAGCTCCCTCTTGAACTGATGTTCACCATTTACATCTATTACTGACTCCAACAAAGACCATTTTATTCTGTGCAATGACAGACCTTTGCAGAAGGATATTCTGTCTGAATTTCTCATACTTTTTGCAGTCTTTCCCTTGTCAATGTCAGTGTTTGTGACCTCTTGTTTTGAATGATAAATTTTCAGAAATCTTATTTGGCAGTAATCAATTCTTCTCCATACAGGATCCTCTACATTTYGAAAGAGTTTCTCTTCTGATTCTTCTCCTTTCAAAGCCAATGTATATTGACAGTCTTCATGTACAGTTTCTCTGCAAAACCGCAAATTAGAAAAAGCTTTAAAAATGAGGGGGAAAAAAATCATTGCTGACTGGCTGAATGGCATTCTTCTCATTTAACATGGATATTTTTGAACAGAAAATGTGAATTTAATACAAAAAGGTGTTCTAATCACTCTGTCCAATTACAGTGAAGCATGAATGATAGTAATGTTTTTCAAGCTTCCAAATAAAACGAGAAACATTCACCTAAATGGGAGGTTGGTATTCTGCTGCAAATGCTTTAGAGCTCCTTTCTTCAGCCCTTCTCTCTGCTCTTTTTTCCCAAGGGGAATGTTGCACCTCCTGAAACACAGGTGGTAACTTGGTTTTCTACCTCACTGATGGATTTTTTTTGCCAGTCTGATACTGATGATGGAAGGYTGATTGTATGAAAATAAATAATTCTGAAGGGTGCCCTGGCAATGTGTACTCACCCCCTCAAATTCACTGATGCTGGTGCCTCTGTTTCTGTTTCAGTGGTAGGATTATGATGACAAATGCTTTGTAGGCTACTCTTGATTGTCTTCTGATGTGTTCAGGCCCAAATTCACTGACACTGTTGTCTCTGTTTCTGGTTCACACCAGTATTCTGATGACAAATGCTTTGCAGGCTACTCTGATTGTCTTCTGGTGTGTGCACCAGATAAGTATTACTACTATTAGTACAAATACTTAGTATCATCAATACCTGGTACTGATAYTAGGCTCTTGGTACTACTGCTACCCTCTAATTCTAGTCACTAAGATTGCTAAATATACCATAGAGTGTATAGTATGTTTGTGCTAATAGAGTTAAAACAAATTCTTTAGATAAAGACATTTCAGACTATAGACTCTTTAACACTGATCATAATTGTCCTTTTCCATGGGTAAATCTAGGCTGATCCCATAAATCCCACATGTGGTTCAAGACAGATATTACATTAACATTAAACATTCATTATTTTAAATTTGATTTGACAATGTTGTGGTCTTTGATTTTCTGTTGGACTCCATGACTTCAAATTTCATAATCAGAACACTACCTGAACAGCATGTTGCTATAGTCACACTATAGGCACCATTTAAGACTTTGTGTTTATTTTAAAATTAACATTTTTCCTTACTTTTAGATTCTTGGCAATCCACCTCTCTTCAAACATAATTAAAACCAAACACTTGCCTGCTCTTTATTGCAACGACAAATGATTGAATAGCTTTCCTTTCCTTCTTTAGTGAAAGGTCCTGGCATGACAGACAAAAAATGGTTTCAAATAATGAAAATTCTAAATTTTAAGTTCAAGGTGAGCTAATTTAACTTATTTGGGTTTGCTGAGGAGCAAGAATACATACACAAGGAGTAAGCTGCTGTAAATCAGTTGGCTGTGTGGTAACCAGGCTGTCTATTCTCCAGCCCTGTCATAAATGCAAGGTGGTTTACTCTGAAGTGAAAGATGAGGAAGTGCCCTCACCATTACGGTGAGAATACACACCGGTAATTACCCCAGAGCAGCTGATATGTGGCAGCTGCTTCCCTGTGTACACTGCATCTTGTGATATATGTGAGATAATTTGAGGGAGTTTATCCCTAATAGGTGACTCTAGGATTGTCACTCCTTATGGTATGAGAAAATGTAGCATTAGATTTGAGGAAATAGAGCCTCTTCTTTGGCAATTTTTTATTACGAGGGGTGGTAGGTCTCTCAAATCATGGTACTKTATCTTTCCTTTCCTCTTGCTGAATGTCTGAGGTGCAGGTGGCACCAGTTTCCTGTGAGAAATTCTGGATGAAAAATCTTTGTGCTGAAATCTTTGTACCTTTGGAACTTAAAGTTATTTTCATGAAAGCACAGTTCTCATCCAGGACCTCGCTGATAATGACTCATGCGGCTTTGGAAAACAATAAAATAATCAAATATCAAGAAAATACTTGCCACACAGGTTTTTAATGGCAGATCTCAGCTACAAGAAGGAAAAGAATCTGTTATCAGAACCCAGTTTTCCAAAAGTTTGTATGTGTTAACTTTCACTCTAATATGTTAAATGATATGTTTCCCCCCCATTTATTAACTCATTACCACTAGGCCTTTTTGTAAATAAGTAAAATGCTGTGTTTTCCAGTTACTGTCTTTATTTTAACGAATAGGTATTTTAAAATTTTGTGAAAAAACCTGAAATCCCTTAAAAAGACTTCAGGATTCTTCCTTTTCAAACTGCATATAACCTTTTAAAACTTAAGATTTAAAAATTGCTTGTGGTTGGAAACTTTTTCAATGAATGGAAATCTAYCAAGAAATTGGTGAATTATCTCTCTCCCTTTTTTCTTAGCCTTTTACCCTCTTTATGTAGGTTACTTTATTGCTTCTTGCAAAGACTCTTCACTTGCATTCTTGCTTCTCAATGCCATAAAAAGTTTTTGTGTGCCTACTCAGAGCAGATTGTCTTCCAACAGTGGTGAAGAGAACCCTGTAAGTCTCTTATCTCTTTTAGACATTGTAAATCTTTGTAATGTACTTAGATTCTCAGGATGAGAAAAAATATCGAAGGCCAAGGCATTATTTAGTTCAAGTTCTGTGGACTATTTTATGTTTTTGTCCTTCAAAGAAGTTCAGGGCTGGCACTGAACATTATAAGTGCATTATAAAGAAAGATAAAAGAATTTTGTGGTACGGAGCCTAAGGAAAGAAGTGTATCTTTTCTTACTTATGAAATGAACACTAAAATTATTCTCTCTAGAAATGCAGATAAACACATTAAATCCCTAATAGGCTGTGTTTCATGGAAAAATATATTGCAGTTTGAGAGGTTCTCTCTTTGAAGTCATCTGATAAAGGATTTTAATTGAGATCATTTCAATATGCAAATATGGTCTGGCCATTACACATCATTAATGCTTAGGCTTAGTGTAAATATTCCAGTCTAAAGGCTGGCTTTCTGCATGCTTCCCACCTACACAGAGAGAGCTTATCATAGGCAATTATCTTACCCAAATAAAAAATGAAAATGGGAAAGTTAAATAAATAAAAGAACATTCTGATGGAATCACAGTAATGTGCTTCTTGGTTAACATTAGCCCTGGCTTTCAGACAGCTGGATTGGTTAATGCTTGTCCTTTGCTTTTGCATCCATCTCAGTGAATCTTCCTGTATTCCAYAGTGTTATGCCTAGTTATATCATTTCTGCCTAACAAATAAGCCAYTGAGATAATAAAAAAGGCAGGATCAATATAAAAAAAATATATTCCAAAGAGAACCTCATCTTTGGAATCATCAGGACATTTGGTCCTGATCTGAAGTAAAATCACAGAATAAAAAAAGTAATAAACTGAACTCCCTCTGTAATAATTGATATCCTTTGGATTTTTGATGCTGTATGAGTAAGCAGGTATTTAGAAATTAGGCTCCATCCTTTCCATAAAAATGCATAATTACATATAGTCTTTTTTTGGATGCACAAACAACAACAACAAGAAAGGCATCCAACTCTCAGTGACAGTTGAAAGGAGTGAGATGCCAAATTTTCAGTTGTACTACCAAAAATCTCCCTTATCGTGGCAGAGTTCACATATGCAGTATTGGGAATGCAACTTATGTTCTGTCTCCCAGCATGTACTTATACTGGCTGCRATGAGAAAATCCAATTCTCAGAAATTAAAGCTGTTGCAAACAGCTGATCCAAGTTGTGTATCTCATGCTGCTTTAAAATGCACAACTTCTCAAGGTCTCCTAGAGCAAGAAATTCATTCTGTTTGCAAGCTTAACATAGCACTTGTAACATTCACAACCAAATCCAGCCTGTGATTTATAGGTTATGGTTACTAATTTTAATGTGGATACACTTATTCAAAGCACAGTCTAAATAAAGGTTTAGTGTCGATCACATTTACAAACACTACAGTTTGAAATAATTAAAACAAACAGATGGAAAAAATACCTGCTAGTTAATTCCACTTATACATGTATTTATTATTATGCAAATTAGGGAAAAACCTTTTCAAATGSTGTCATCCTTAGCAGCATTTCCAATATCTGTATTCAAGCTGGTTCCCTCTGCTGCCTAGGCAGTGGGCTGGAAATCTGGAGGGACACTTCATTCTCCATTTTTGCTCACTCATCTTTCGTCCTTCAGCATGTCTGTTTCATGAACAAATGAATTGAGAAATASCCTCCCCTGTAAGACATTGTGAGAATGGTGTGTCTAAATTAATCACCAAGCTTTTTGGGTCTGTGGTGCTTTCTGAGCCATTTGTTTCTTCTGCCAGTGACATACAAGTGGGTACATGAGGGGGTTTGTAGGAATGAATTAGCCACAGTCTAAGGCCTGTCCTGTTAGTAAGGACCGAATTTCCACAGCTTCTGTAAACAGATCGTTTTGTACTGCCTCTCTGTCCATTCTCCTGTTTGTCTCTGTCATGCCAACTTCCATCTTTTTTCCCCACTCCTATCTGTATTATGTTTCCATTCATTTTTCAGTGGATTCAATGAGACTTGTCTGTTGAAGTATGTGTACCGCTTCTCTTTCCTGRTCTATAAAAATTTAATCTAATGGACCATCATAGTACATTTCAAAATTCCAGAAATTAACAGAGCCATTTACAGATGAGCTGTGGGAGAAGGAAGGAAGAATCCTGTAACAGAGAGGGGTCGCTGGGTTTTGAGAGTCTAAGGATCCCAGCTTTCTTTGGGTGGATATAATGAGCAGTCCTGCTGGACACACACAAGTGCTTTGCCATCCAGAACAATATTCACTTTAGTCTGCCCCTRGTTTTCTGTCCCTGTGTCCCATAGACAAGGGGGTGATGACAGACTTCTGCAGAAGTCCGAAGCTCAGAAGTGTGTGCAGATGTCCCAACCCTCCTGTCCATGGTGGGCAGTGGTTGGTTTGTAAATTCMTGTGGCCATTTGCTGCTCAGACCGGGCTGTGTGGGAGCACGTGTCCCTGGCTGTGGCAGAGCACATGCCGTAGCTGTGCTTGTTGGATGGGCTGAAAGCAAATGTTTACCTCAGATGTCCATGTGGCAGCTTGGTCCTTTCAGCTGCYCATAAACAAGAACCAGTGCTGAGTGTCACACACTCTGTCTCAGGCCACAGCCCCCAGCTTCACAAAGGACACATCCTGCTACTGGCACTACTCTTCATGTCCCAGGGCTCCTGTCACCTAAGGGACAGCTCAGCAATGGTTGTGCAGGGCAGTTTGCCTGGAACAGGATGCCATGTGTGAATTCGCATCTTAGCTTGCTTGTGCACAGGTTCTGCTGGCTGCAAATGCCTTCTGCAATCTGATCTGTGGTGTTCAGGCTGGCTGGGGACAGTGAGGGCACAGGACACAGCTATTCCTCCCCAACAGCTCACACCCTGCAGAAATCACCCCAGTGACTCCAGCTGCTGCAGCCAAACCTACATTACCTTTAAACTGTGAAGACAAGGCACAAGAGGCCTTGTTTTGGCCAAAATATCTTGGTGTTTCCTTAGGTTCATGGGGATGGTAATTTTGCCAAAACTGGGGTGCTAGTGGAGGTCACATTAGCTAATTTAAAGCTAGCTCAGTTATGTCTGTAGAATGCCAAGGCTGAGGTGACATTTGATCCTGTTTGTCATGATGTACTGCAGAGCGGCAGTGTTTACCCAGAGACCATATATATGCAAGGCATTCAACATCACAGCACCATTTCTCAAAGACTTTCAAACTGTCACAGTTTCTTCCTGCTTTTTCTGGGAGCACTTTGAAAAATCCTCTGGAATTAATGAAAACTTTGTGCAGATGAAAGTCTAGGGAGGACATYACATTTCATATTTAGAAAGGAAGGATGCATTTCCAATTCTATTTTAAAATATATTTTTCTTTATATTATATACTCTAAATGTCATGAGTGAAAGTAATTTTTTTGGGTAGCATTTCAAATTTTGGATATTTTGTTTTGATTCAGAACAAAGCCAGTGCATAAAATCCAGAACCAGAAGTCTTCCATTCATGAGGCTTTGCCAGCTGCCGATCTTTGCCAAAATCTGGGAAAATTAATCTGACCCTCTCAACTGGACTGGTTTTCACAGGGCATGGGACCAAAACTCTAGATCCAAGTGCTGAATCTCTGAAAATATTTATTCAGGAGGACAACTTCTTGTCTTGTCCTTTTCCTTAAAAACTTGAACTATAWATTTCAGAGGAATTCTGTAATAAGAAAGCAATTTGTGTACTGGAATGAGGCTGGAAGTTAGGGCTTCTTGTCTTGGCACAGACAAGTGCAACAATCTAATTCAGGTCAAAGAGGAAATGAGAGAGAGAAGAATAGGGAAGAGGCAAGACAGAAAAAGAGAATCAAAGAACAGGAACTGGGATATGGAGAGAACATACATTGGTGAGGAGCAGAGAAAGAAAGGGGAAAAGAAATAAGGGGAGAGGGACAAGACAAAGAAATGGGGGAAAAATAGAAAAAGTACAGAGGGCAGAGAACAAAAAAAAAAAGAACTTAGAGACAGAAGGAAAAGCTGCAGGGAAGAGGGTTTATTAGAGAAAAAAATCGCAGCTTGCTGAAATAGGGTTGGCGTAGAAGATTTTTATTTCATATCCTGCTGCCTAGGCTCTGATGATTCCTAGGCTGAAGGTATATGACACTGGTRGATAACATACAGGCAGCTTCTGTGCTCTTCTGAAAAGCTTTTTGTGTCCCTGACAACTTGTTCTAATTGCACAAGTTCAAACACTTCAGATGTTCTGTGTGGCTACAAGCACTTTAGAAAAAGGTTGATGTAGAAAAACCATCTCTCTGTAGTATCCATGGACTGACTTTTCTTCACAAATGCTTATGTTGATAGTTAACTTGGATAGTTAATCCAAGCTCAGAGAAGATACTGCTAATACCTTGAATTAAAGAAAAAAAATGTAGGAAATTTGTGGGGAAAATTTCATTTGCTTCTATATTTTTGGTGGGACTGTCTCTATCTTTTCCTGAATTAAAAAATGTTTGTTCAAGCCCTTCCTTAGGTCTGCCTCTAGCATACCTAGGTTTTTTTATCCAAGCCTGGCTCAGCCACATCAGCCTCTGACTTCACTTTTAATGAGTAATAGAAAATGCTTTCAACCTTCAAAACCCTGAGAAGTACATGAAACTTATTATGATGTGACCAGGGAAAGAATAGTCTATGTTTCACCTGGGACCTCATTTGAGGTCCTCTTGGGAACTGATCATGGAAATGGCAGACCTGACTGGAGCAGAAAGAGAAGCATAATGGGGAAAAAAAGGGGGTTAGCAAGCAGAGATGGGCTTGTAACTATTGAGGCTCCTCTCAGKGCTGAGGGGAAGAATTGGTTGCATAAAGGGATTTTGGAATAGGAATCGTTCAGAACCAGAAAGCAAAGTTTGCAGATTAAGTTGAAATAATGTTCCAAGAGAAGGGAGATGTAGTTAAAGGGGAAAGATTATGTGGGAAAAGGGAACTAGGACATTGAGTAACTGTAACACTTCAAACCGTGTATATTGCATTCTTATTTCTTGTTGCTGGCTTGCATCACCTGAAAGGAAATCCTGGAAGTTCACGCTCTTCTTATTGTGTACAGAAGTGTAAGGGAAGACAACTGCCAAAGATCTCTTACACAGAATAGCTTCTCTGTGTCTTYGTATTTTGTTCTTTGAGCAATTTTCAAAGGAAGACAATTCGAATAGATTAAAATGCAAGAGAAGTATGGRCAGACAGGGAAAGTATGGTATTTCTTTCTACTTTTGTCAACCACACCCAATTTTTGGGCTGGGTGGAAACAAGCATTTTAGTCAGTTGAGGTGGGGGAGGGATATGTCTTCAGAAAACATTCTGTGTGAGGCTGTAGAAGTGGAACACCCAGGTTGCACCTAATCTATTATGTGCTTGGTTATGCAGGTGTCCAGCTTGCAGACCTGTGTGTGTAGTGTTCCCACACCACTGCTCAGATGGAAGAATTGCTGTTGCAGACGCTCTTCACCGTTCCCAGGTAACTCACCATTGGACAGACACGTAAATCACATTTGGGCTAGCCAGTGTATTCACAGTCTGGTCTCTGCTTCGTCAGAGATATGGAGTTGTGTGCTGTAAGAAGTGTTGCTTTGTAAAAAGTATTGTCATGGTAAAAGCAAGAAAATACACATTTCCTTGAATTTCCTGGAGGACCCTGTCCCCAGCATTGCAATTATGGCAGCATGCAGGAGACTCATTCCATTACTGGGATGTTGGCCCAAGGAGTACAGACCCACTGAAGGCTGTGGGGAGGAGAGATGACAAAGCACCTATGGGGACATGAAATGTGTATTATGATTTTAGTTTCTGTGAAACAAGACTCCCTCACTTTTAGACATCTATTAAAATGATCTTTACCTGACACACCCACTGAGGAAAGTTGGCTCTTCACACGTGGTGGGGGTAGCTGGGGAGAGAGATGGGCCTGTAAAAGTTAATCTATAGTTTAAACAGTCCCAGCTACTCATAAAATCAAAAGATGATAACAGCACGATTTTTCTTCTGCCTGTTTACATGTGTAATGAAAGGCACTACAAAGGGAACATCAGTGGCATATTCTGACAGAGTGCAGGAGCTGGCAGATGTTTGTTAATTAAAAGAATTCAGGTAATGAAACATTATTGAGTTCACAAGAGGCCACATTTGCACATGCCAGTGCCCGTGTGCACTGTCTTTCACACATCCCATTCACCAAGCAGCACCCGATCAGCCAGGTCATGGATTTTCCACCCAGTTATTTGTAGGCCATAGTCAGCATAGAGAAAAAAACATGTAAAAACAGGTTTGGAACAAGTGTCCTTTGCTTGCGAAGATGCTGTAAACATTAGTTGGATTTGAACTTCCCCAACAATTTCTCTGCTTGTCTAAGGAGTCTGGGACACCTGGGTGCCTGTGCTTCTCAAAATAGGGAACCTTGCCTGGCCCAGGGGGTTATAGGCAGGACTGAGGCCATGCCTGACTGGTCTGTCAGACCTTGAAATGAGAAAGCAGCGCATAATGGCTTGGGTCAGAGTTGGTTTAGGTGATAGTTCTTTCCTAAAGTCCTTAAAGAAGAGGGCAGTCAGATATATCATGTCAACACTGGTGTGAAAACTGATAGCCTTGCATAGTTTTTCCTAGGGAAGAGCCCAACCAGAGGAAAACCCTCTTTACATAAAGAACAAAGTTCATGTTCAAGCCTGAGGGGGGCWAAGCCTGACCTAAGCAATAGAGCCTTCTGGCCCTGCCTTCAGGTGCCACTGGCTTTTGGGATCCAGGATAACAAAACTGGCTTTTGCCACCCAGCCAAGTCAGAAGAACTTTGGTATTTGTGTTTTAAGYAGGAATTGCCTGTGCACTGATGGGACATACTCTTCCATAGACACTTCAAAAATTCATGGGACAAGGTTTCAGAAAACCAATGCTAAGTGCAGGGGRCAYCTGAAAGTGCCCAATTCATAGCAGRTTCTTATCCCCTTACAGTTAAGAAGTAAGAGTTGCCTTATTCCTGGCTACTTGTCTTTTTACTTTGATCCAAACTGAGCTACATGGTCAGAAGAATCAGAAAAAAAACCCCATTGATTCAATTGAGATAAACTTCCAAGCTGGGTTTCAGGGACAGACTGGGGATTAGGAAATTTGGGTTAAATCATATCTCTGCCATATCATATCTCTGGAGTGTATTCCTTTGCAATGTTGCTCGGTGTGGCTGTTCTTGGATGTTCTAGTTCCCCACTTGCCATGTGAGGCTCATGGCTGTTTCACAGCAAGCCTCGTAGCTAACTGAGGTTTGATTTATCCCATACATTAAGGTGCTTGGAGACCTTTGCTTAGCATATGCTGAAAAGTCAAATGTTATGTTGTCTTGAAAAGTTCTGTTCAATAAAACTAATATGCAACAAGTGATTCATGGCAAGACATTCTTGTAGTTAATCTAAGCATAGTTTGAAGCCAGTTTTCTTTCTTGTCACTTCTGCTTAGAGYTCCAGCAAAAATCCAGAAATGCAGATGTGTGTTAACATACTCTCCCATTGCARCCCAAGCTAAATATTTATTCTCTCTTGATCATTTTTACTTTAGTCCTAAGAGCTCCATAAAGTAGATATCTGTGCAAACTCTGCAGGAAAAATGATTGTTTGTTCATTTCAGGTCATTTTGTGTGTTTGCAAATTTATCATTCAACTAGACATGAGTTATGTTTGCCAYGAGAAGAGTGAAGTCTCGAAATGTGTTCAAATTTACTGGTTATAGGTAAATGTGGAAGAAAATACAAGATGGTTAATACTTTTTGTCTTATAGCCCCCCAAATTTCATAAAGCTGAGTATTTCTCATATTCCTACATGCATGTCTGTAGGAGTCCTGCATTTTATCCTGGAATATCTGCATAACCTATAATTGATACCACARAAAATCTCATTTAGGTCTGGGAATCAAACTCATGTCTTCCCAAATACTTGGGCTGTACTGAAGCTAAAAGAAGTTTTCTGTGGAACAAACCAGTAAGTGTTGAAAACAGTTTARTACTAATTTTGGGGGTCACTTTTGAAAGCCCACATGAAACCACATCCTAGTCATCTAAGGACTTTATGATAGGTCTGTTCACACTGGTCATTAAACTTCCAGGCTGACACTGGGGTTTAGAACTACCCTAAAGCTGAATGAAATCTAAAACTCTTAATATTGTTTCATTCACTTAATTCAATCATCCCAAGTGTGCCTGTTTGAGGACAWAAAGCACCGGACAGGAGTACATTGGAAGTGAATTTACAGCAAGATGAAATGCACARTGACACATCTCCTCATGTCAAACCCTGATTATGGATGAGTTGCTTGTTCTTATGTCCTTCCTCAAAGCCCTGTGCACTTCCAAACCCAGGTTTTTAAACATTTCTGTTGAATAGGCCTTGTAACTTTGAAGGCAAGAAACCAAGGGTTGCTGTTCATACTGGGGTGCAGACAGAATTGAGGAGTGAGAAGGAAGGTCAAGACATGGCCCTTCTGTCTCARTACAGCAGTTGTGTCAGTAAAAAATGCTACACTCCCCATGACATTAATGGTAGCACCATTCCTTTCTGGTTTGCAACCCCCTTGTGCAGTGCTGCCTGAGCCATGAATGCTGCTGAAAGATTCCTGGCAAGTCCTGGAAGCATATCTTGGAAGGGCTCTGACTCTGTGTGCTGCAGTGGCTGCCTTGAAAAACCTGTGGCCTTGAGTTTTACATTGTTGGGATGCATTAATGGTGCCTTTTTTCTCCTTAAGGGCCTCTTTCCACATTCACCCAACTCATTAGAACAAGGGCAGATGAAATGTATTCAAATGGGTTTATATTCATATGAGCTCAAATGTCTGTGTTGAGTTGGAATTTGTCCTTGGAGCATTAACTCCTCCGTCTGTTTCAAAGGTGGGAGTTGGTGTGGTAGACTGTAGTGTCTCAGCTGGTCTGTGAACTGCGGATCAGGAAATGAATTTTTTTTAATAAGAGAAGCTTCCATTTTCTCTTCTCTCTCTCCTKTCTCTGATGGGTTACCTTTCAGTTGTAATGGAAGGACTGTGCATGCTACAACTAATGTGGAATATTTGTGGAAACAAAGAGCTCTGTGGCAATCAGGAATGTTACTCTACTGTAATCTGTTCATTGTGTTTAACCTTTCCATCAAAATGCTGAAAGGATGCATGATGTGACTTCTACCCTCTAAGGTGACTTCTACCTTCTAAGSTAAGCAGTCAGACTTTCTRGGCYCATAGGCTTAATTCTTGAGTAAAAMTTTAYAAAATGTGAGRGCTGGCCATTTGATTCCAGGGCAGCTGTTGCAATTACATTTCCCAGGAGCTATTACACTTCCTTGTCACCTTACTGTAATTTCAATCCTTCACCAGCATGGAACATCATCAGTGTAATCAGGGCTTTGTCATGAGTAGGAGGATCCATGTGGTAAATGCATTGTGGCTGAATAATGAAGAAGGTGGAGTGAAACATAATTGTTTCCTGTGTCCCACACCACGCTAGAGTGCCATGAACTAGCAGGCTGAGGTTTTAAAAAGTTCTTATGGAATTTTTTCAATTAATAGTAATGGGATAGGATTTCCAGTCTTCTAAAATATCTTCTACAATTTCAACAACAGAATGCATTTTGGTGGATGTAAAATTTTTAAATCTTCTCTTCTCTTCTCTTCTCTTCTCTTCTCTTCTCTTCTCTTCTCTTCTCTTCTCTTCTCTTCTCTTCTCTTCTCTTCTCTTCTCTTCTCTTCNTCTTCTCTTCTCTTCTCTTCTCTTCTCTTCTCTTCTCTTCTCTTCTCTTCTCTTCTCTTTCTCTTTCTCTTTCTCTTCTTTTTTCTTTCTCCCCCTCCTCTTTCTCTCTCTCCCTCCATCTCATACTCTGCTGGTTTTTTTTTTGTTTTTCTTTTCAGTTACTGGCAAAATAAATGTTAAAATAGAGATGGGAATTAAAAAATGGAAAAAGCTGCTGACAAAACATACATAACAGTTGTGGTGTAAACACCCTGCTCAAAAGAACAGATTTTCCATAATATCTGTCACTTTGCAAGAAGGAAAAAAATWATGTTTCACAGAGCACTATAAATAAATAACAGTGTGATGTGTAACTAATATTTTGTAATTTTCGTAGGAGCCACCATCTTGGCAATATTGTGTTGCCTAGGAACTAACAAAAACATGTCTTTTTTTGTTTTGTTTTTAATGGTTCCTTTGTGCCCTGATATTTTTCCAAGTTGGCAGCTGCAAGGAAAAACAATGTGATTTGGTTAGATTCAGCCCCTCTCTCTCTCAAGTCTGGAACAGAACAGATAAGAACTTGTGTGTCAGAACACAAAGTTTACTCAGCATGAGTCAAAAGCTTTTGATGTTTGCTATCCAATCTGGCCCGGCATCTTTGAAGTTCAGTTACTCATACTACAGTCCCATCAGTAAGAAATAGTCATTTTCCCTATGCTAGAAAGGATAGAAGCAGCCACAGCAAAAGCAGCAGGATATTTTTTTTTTCAGAGCTGATCTAGGCATTTTTACTTCTGTTGATCCAAAAGAGTGAAAATATTCAACCAAATATAAGGAAGAAAATGGAAAGAAAATTCTGCAGTGTAATTTCGTACCCTGTTCCTGGAATGTTTTTCTGTATGTTGTTCATCAGTTAAATGTAGCACACAATTTAGTCATTCTAACAGCTCTAAAATACTCAACTGAATCCTCTTCCTATTCCTGTCTTTGAAGTTGGATATTGGTCTCTTTCGTTAAAAGGAATGAAACTTCTTCAATGCCTTAACCAACATCAACAAGCAGCTCTTCTGACATAGAAAATGCATTTCCATTCCCAGTTTTTCCCTTGGTTAAGAGGTCGAGTTAAAAGCTGGTGTAAATCCGTAGAGTTTGTTTCCAGTTGGTGGACCTCTACGGATTTACAGCAGCAAGGATGTGGCTCAGGAAGGCTGAGATGAAGGAAGCTGCCCCCAGTAACCCATCACAGAGCGGGAAGTGGAGCCCAGCCCTGAAACCCTGTCATGTGCTTTAACTACAAATTCATAATTAAAGCAGGAAAAGCAGTATGGTTTGGGGTGTATCTCTTATCAGGGTCTTTTGAACTATGCAGTGAATTATTTAATTGGCACATGCATAAATTCCTTTCACTTGAACAAAATCCAGTCGCGCTGGATTATGTTAAATATTATGGATGTCAAATATTAAAATGATTTTCCTGTGCTACTACTAGTGTGCTTTGAAGGAACACCTTCTTTGTTCTAGGAAATAAAGCCATACAATCAGTATACAACTAGTGAAGTCTCACATTCTCTACCTTTTATTGAGTAAACCTTAGACAACAAAGCAGAAATTCTCCTCTTTCATCCTTCATGGTTTCTCAAGGAGACCAGTGTTTGTGATTTTTTTGAGGCTGTTCTAAAGGGTCAGTTAGTTTACATTCAGTAGCCAAGTAAAAACCTGTRCAGACAGAAGGAATATCACCACCTTTAATTGGAAATCTGCAGTCTCAACAAATCCAACTTCTATTTTTATTGTAAATATGCTCTGAGTTAGCTTTGGGAAGATGAAAGGCTGATATAAAGGATAGAAYTGAGTTACAAAGAAAAATGCTGCACAATGGATAGATCTTTTTTTTTTTCAAGCTTTCCTTCTGTGAGACCTTGTCAAGTAACCATTGAGGATTTTTTTATTAACATCTGGGTATTTAGTGTRTGGTATTGAAATTCTTTCTTTTCGCTCTTCTCCCTCTTTTGTTACCTTCTTAGCTCTATTTCAAGCTTTGYCTCTTACCACCAATCTGTTGACCTTTTCCATTAGAAGGATATGAAATCTGGGAGACAGGTACCAGTTCTTACCACGATAGAAGAGGTTGCAGTCAGACACATTCTCACTCCATCCAGTGGAGGAAGAACTGAACCACATTATGCCCTACCCTGGAGATAGATATCTTTTGCCTTACTGAAATATGTAGAAACCATTCACAATGTGACTGGAAGTGCTTGAAAAAGAATTGTCTAGTCCTGAGTTGYTCAGTCTGGCCTGGAATGTACTCAAAACTTATCCTTTTTAACCTTGGAGTTAGTGGAAATAATGTAAAGGAAAGTTTCTATTAAAACCCAGGAATTATGATTGTTGGTATTTCTACAGTTAGAAGATAGACATTAATAAGTGTCCTCAATAAAATACTAGGTTATTGTCAAGTATGCTTTTCCTCTAAGAAGGAAAAACACAGAAAAGAGGGTGAACACAGATGTTCACCATGTAGTGGACTATGCTACTGATTTTATGACCTCAGATCTTTCTATAGGGGGGCACATCTCCTGCCAGAGACAGCATTTGCTCTGCATGACCAAAAATGTACATCCTACTCATTTCACRACAGGCAGAAGTGAGATAAAGTTAGGAAAGAAATATGGGATGAAAAAGTGGTTGTCCTTGACCTATTGCCCAGATCTGTTGTCCCCTGGCAAGCCCATGGGAAGAGGTTAGGAAATGGATGTTGTGCAGATACATCTTCAGCCGGTTTACAATTCGCAGTTGTGGACTCCTGAGACCCACTGAACTGCCTGTTTTCAAAAGGCTTGATGCAGGTGGGATTACCACTCAGGGACGCTGGGGGTTTCCTTGTGAGAGATCCTGTAAGAAAGAACAAATATGCACATTGATACAGAAATATTTCTTTACAGATGTGTTAATGAATGCAATGTGTTTAAATGCAGCAGGGTAGTCTTTTTTACAATTGATCTGTCTGTGTACACAAAAGTTATGTGCCCTTATCAGAGTGAGAAGAGGTAGGTCATGGGATGATGAGCTTTTTTCTTTTTTAGCCCCTGGAGAATAATAACCATCCCCCAGGGTAATACTAATAACAAACTTTTCCTTCTACACAAATGCCTGAAAGGTGGTTCTTGAGATATAGTCCAGCAAGGGAAAATCAGCGTAGCTWCACAAAGCTGATTTACTGCAGTCTTTGTTTTGATCCAATAGATCTGGTCTGTAAAATGAACCTTTGCCCAACAGAGGATGTGATTTTTACATTGAAAACACCATGTAATCCTAGAAAGATAAACTGCTGGGAGTTTTTATTTCACATACAACATGGTTCTTTTATGTTGTCTGAAGAGTGGAAAGAAATCTTAGAATTTATTCAGTGTAATTGTGAATGAGATCTGTGGACTTTAATTCCCATATGTGTGCAAACTCTGAAATTAGGCACAAAGTCTCATTGTGTTCCTAATAATCCACTTCACTGCAATACAGTTGCAGGCACTGTACAGCACTGTTTTTCCTCATCTATCTTCAGTGAAAGTATCTGTATTTGGATTGTGGAATAGGAAGCTTTGTGATAAACCCACATTTGTCTCTATATTCGGAGCTATAYAAGATGGCTTGCTGCAATGGGCTCACAAGCAGATTGTTTGGTTTGAGGACAGAGCTCATTGCATGAGAGCAACTCTCCTTTCTGGTGCAGGCTCACACATGGCATTTGTGATTCGAAGGTAATACTTGGTATAGCATGCTTTTGTTTCCCACATTTTCCTTCCAAAGAGAGGAAACTCGTAGGCTGATGTTTTGACAGTAAAGCAAATGTCGATTGCTCTTTTATGAATTCTGACAAGCTACTGTATGTAACGTTTATTTAGTGCTCTGTGTGTGTTGCCAGCAACACCAGCTAAATTTCTTCAGCAAAAATAAAAGGGTTCAATCAATCATATGATCTGAGCAACCTGTATTTATATCTCCAGTGTGTCATAACCTACTGTTGCTTGTCATTTCTTAACTGATCTACAAATATTACAAAAGCAATTTTCTGTCAGACTAAGGCTTGATCACAGTTGACCTTAAATGTCTAAGCGTACTCACTGGAGAACCTCCAAAGCTCCATGGATATTTAAGGTCTTGTTCTCTCTCTGCTGTACCCATTGGTATCAAAGAAAACCCACCTGATGTTTTCCATTTAGGTTCCTTCCACTTTCACACACCTTCCCATCACTTACCTTYTGCCAGTTCCTAAATGTTCTATGGACAAAAATAATATATGTCTTCAGCTGGGTGGTGTGTGAGCTTAGAGAGACACCCACTTTTCTTATGTTGCTCTCTCTCTCGTTCCCTCTTCTCTCTCTTACTAGTTAGGCCTTTGTTATTACAAAATGTATCCTTTTTTTGTTGTTTGGAAAGTGTACAATGAAAACAGAATGCCAGCTGCATCTTTGCTGAAAGAGCAGCCTTAGTTAGCGCAGTAGCTTCGGAGCACACTGGGAAACTGTTGATGCTGCAACCTCTATGACTGTGAGAATATTGCTCTGTGAGTTGTTTTTTATCAGGAACTCATAGCTGTTGGCTGGGTGTCTGTGGATTTTTCTGGATTCAAATTTATCCTCCCCCTGCTTTTCTCCCAATACCAGATTTATCTTTGAAATGTACTCACAGATGGTATAAATAATTTCTGAATGTCCCCGGTACAATGCAGTTTCTTAGGAATTCCTCTTCTCTTGTTTTGCAAATGTTTTTTTTTCTTTGGCATATTGAAGTGACCTTGGTGTGTCTTACAACACCMAATATCGGGAGGCTTTATAAAACCCATATCTCAGAAGTGTCTGACATTACATTACAAGAGGATCTGTAAACCTCCGTGAGATGACGAATGTCTTTTTTAAACAACAGACCAAGACTTCATTTAAATTAGTAACATGGAGATTAGAGGAGCTCTTGCAGGCTGTGCTGCAGCCATGCCAGGACTCTAGGAATATCAGTCACATGAAAGCTGTTAAGTTTGAGATGGAAATAAATCAAGGAGCCTGTAAAAACTGTCAGCAGGTCAGGGAAGTTTATGAACTCTTGCTGTATCTAATCATAAATCATAAGAATAAGCTAAAACTGAGAAGAAAAATGTCCTCTTTTGTAATCTAATGCTGTCTGTTAAGGCAATAAAACTCAAATGAAATGCATGCATTGCAATTTTTAGTTGATACTTTACATTATTACCAAAGTGAAGGAAGAGTTTCAAAGTTATAAAAGTGAGACAAATGAGAGGTGGACCTGTACTGGTTGGTGTTTCCAGGCCTGYGTCTCCTGTGCCTTCCAGAAACAAAGAGCACTCATCCAGCAAAATTCTTAAGTGTGCACGACTGCAGACACTCAAGCAGACTTAATAATGACAGGGGCACAGATTCACATGCTCAAAGTAAAATGGAGACAAGCTCTGCACTGCACTGCAGCTTAAAGGATGGGTGCAGTTATCAGCATCCCTCTACTGTGCAGCAGGTACAGGATCAGATCAAAGGTGTACATGAGTGAAAAACGGAGATGTGTGAGTGTCTGACCATTGTGGGAAAGAATGCAAATAATTCCTGGAGGACACCAACCATTTAACCTTCCAATTTCTCTCTATGGTCACTTTCAAAACCYTATGACCAGCTCACCTTTTAAAGTTCTCTGSTCCMAAACTAAAGGMCTTTGTCRAGTTTTAGCCCCTTTATGCCTTAAACTCACTGTCTTTCATTTGTGYCAYTCAGGAAAGAGTCTGTACCTGTTTAGAGCCCCATTGGCTTCAACAATACTTTGTACAGGGGTGAGGGTTTATTTGTGGGGATTGGRTTGCAGGGTGAGGGCCAGAGATTGGAAGCCCTTCTTGCCTGGCATGCTGTTGAAAAGTGCTATGGATGTTTCTGACACCGATATCGTTACRCCAGCCGTCCATCTCAGAGCAGGGTAAGTGCTCGCAGTACTTTACAGTGGAATGCCAGACAAGGAAGATGTTACAATTCTAGGCCCTGACTTTGCAATCTGATCCTCCCTGACAAATCCCTTACCCTGTCTGGAGTACCACTGAAGTCAATGAGACTAGCTGGGGACTAAAACATTATCCAGGATGAAAAAAGGAATTGGGAGGAAAAGTCTGATACTATGTGAACAACGCCTGAAAGGGGGGAGAGGAAACACCTCTTCTTCTATTTACCAGAATACAGAAAAGTTTGAGATTAGGTTTTCTACCTCTGCTTCTTAGCAGGATTGTCTGCACCCACCTTGGAGTCATCTGGACTATGTTTGCTGCTAAGAAATTTGAAGCAGTCATGTGTATRCAATTATAGAATAGGTGTATGGATTTTACCTGTTTAGACTGAGGGCAACAAAAGTCAGTGTGAAAACATACTGCTGAGAGAAATACATTAGTGATAAGGAAATCTTGATGAGGTTGTAAAATAAATATGGAGTGAACACTATATTATTGTGAAAATACAGTTCATAAGACCTGATACAAAGTGCAGTCACACTTGTGTGAAGAAAAAATTGTGAGTGTCCTACAGAAAGAGAGGAAAAATCTTTTACTTGCTCCAAAAATACTGTGTGGGGTTTTCTGCAGGATTCAAACCCCTCTTGATGCAGTTTTTATGAGACAGGCAGTGAACCTTATACTTGTAAAGCCAGGGTGCTGCTCCATCTGAGCAAACCCATGAACAGTAACTGAATACTCCCCCTAATTTAAGAGTGAAGCTTCATGAATTTTGAAGGTAAACAGTGAATGAATTCTCCTAACCTCAGATAGTATAACCAGATCTTTATGATATGAGCAGCATACTTGTTTAATAAAGAAAGCTGGAGATGGTGGCTAAAGGGGAATGCTCTGCAATGAGGAAAACCTGAAAAAAGAAAGCCTGTAATAGGTATTGTAGGTGTTTCTGAACCAGGAGAATGTTTCTGTCAGTTGAGATGCCTTAATTTCAGAGGATGGTGTGTTCTGAAGACCGAAGAAATTTTGGGTTCTTATGGTAGTTACTGATGTTTCATGAGCACAATGGACTCCTAGCCCAGATTCTCTAACAGTGGACAAACTCAGCAATGAATTACAAGGGGGACATGTCACAAGTTGCAGGCAAGTGTGTTGTGCCATATATAAAATCCTGGACCAAAGGTTAGCATCATAAGAACCTCTGGCACTCACTAAGAAATATTTGATTTACATAAGATATTGCAGAACTAGCTTGGTTTTGTGTGTGAAAGTTGAAGGAATAAAAGCAATGTTTAAGAAAGAAAACTCTGTATTTAGCCTTCATGGGATATTAAGATGAGGAGAATCTCCTACCTTTGGAGAAAATTGCACGTATTCCAAGTAGAGCACCTGTAGTTTTGATATTTCTGAACACAGTAAAACAATTCCCCATGTGGTCTGTCCCTGATGGACACATCAGGCATGTTCTGAGCCAAGCAGCCCGACCTCAGGAGAAACTGAAGTGATGCTTCCCACCATGGGTGAGAGAAGAGCAGCAGGCTGGTGGATCTGGGGATGGGGAAAGTTTGTGTGGTGCCTGCCCTGGGTCTGTGAGAGAGCACAGCRCCTCTATGGAGCAATGAGCCCTGCACAACTGGGAGATTGGCAGGTTAAAGGGGCTCCTCTGACAATCATTCRCACATCACAGAGCTGATAAAGGCAGGATAATGCACAGAAGAAAGGGCCAGGGTGGGATCCCTAAAAACACTTACCCAAACCCCYTTTTTGCTGATGCACACTGGCTTCCATTTGCCTCCCCCAATGCTCGTGCTGACCTGCTCGTCTGGCCGAGCGCTCACCCTTCTGTTTGTCCCACTCTGCTTCAAAATCAGTGAGGGGCCTGATTAACCTCGTGTGTGGACTACGTGGTGAGGACTAATTACTTGTACTTCCTYCTGTAGCACTGAAAAACATGTTTTATATTTGCCCTCCAGACACAGACAGGACATCAGGATTGGGAAAAGGCTATAAACCAGCTCTTCATTAGTTTCTCTTAATTGTTACTGGGACAGGACCTTATGGCTTCACTTCCTCTGAGAGGGGGTTACCGAGACAGAGTAAAATGCAGGTGCCCAGGTGCCCATGACATAGTTTTCCCCTGCAACCAACCTGAATAGCTTTCAAGAGGAGAGATCAGAGATTCCAGCTTTTGTAATGTCAGCATCTTTGTTAAACGTTTAGCAATCTGAATTCAGCTGCAGTAATGCCTCTAGCTTTTTTGTTCAATGGACACAAATCCTTTAACAGACTTGTAATGATATTAAAGATGAATGAAGAACATACAGTATTTAATTCCTTGTCTGTGATCTTTAGTGCAGAGCAGTTTGATGTGTTTGCTTGTTATACTGAAAGTGAAGGTTTAGTAAATAAGAAGGGAAATCCGATGGGTGGCATTGCAGGGAAAGCAGGGATGAGTGGTTTGTGGCAACTGGTCTGGAAGGCTGTGGTTGAAGTGTAATTCTTATGTCTTAGAACCAGAGGCAATGAGAGAGTAAATTAGCAATGGGGGATTTCCTAATGTTTCTCATGATCAGAAGAATAAAGGAAAAATGTTATTACATAAATCAAAAGCTTTACTAAAAGAACAGTCAAATGCCGACTCAAGGGACTGGCCTTGGTAGCAAAAATCTTTACATTGCTAGGTCACCCCACTGAATGGGGTCAGAAGCAAGAATTTTATTAACTGAGGGCTGTTGAGAAGCAGGTGTGGAACAGATTTAATGGTTTGGAGCTCAGCTGGCTGGGGATGGCCAGACCCAGAGACAAAAATTAACCCCAGATTATTGACCAGAGGAGATGTCAGTGTGCACTGTGGCTGGGAGAGAGAGGGAGCCATCAGCAAGCCAGGGAGTGAGTGCATAGGGAAATGTAAGCAGCCAACCTCAGTGGTGAGAACTGTCAGTCCTGACACAGTCACTGTGCTGGGTAAGTAAAAGGGAACAGGGAGCTCATTTTCAGGGTGAAATGTGGGTATCTGTTGCATATCCCCGGGAAAGAGGGTCACAAATCAACACTATTTCTTTCTTTCAGAGGTTTAAAGGTACAAACAGGACTGTGTTGGTACAGCCTGCTGATTGTACAAACCTGCATGCAGTGGTTGCTTTGGGTTAGGTGAGGCTGAGTGGTGCAGTGGCAGTGAAGGATGCTGCAAGTAAAGGCAAAGAAATGTGTGTGGAAGGAGCTGCCTCATGATTAACTGTCCTGGTATCACATCCCATGCCTGTGTGAATCCCCTCCCCTCACCTGTGCTCAGGGTTACCTCTAGATTGTGACAGACCACTTCCCACCCACCAGGAACTATCCTTTGGTCACTTGGGATTTTTAGAAGTCACAATCATAAAAAAACCCAAAGATAGTTTCTTTAGCCCCACACTCTCCTCTCTTCCTAAATATCTTTTACTTGACAAGTAAGCGCACCTACATGTATATGTTTTGAGCCAAGAAAGGAATACAGTTTTGACCTACATCAAGTCAAAAGGCGCTGCTCCTCAGCAGGGTTTACTCTTCAGATAAGGCAATGGTGATGATATGAAAAAGTAAAGAGAATTGGTTAATGAGAGCAAATGAAAGGATTTGACTTGTCTTCCTTAGGAAGGAGACAAATAAGAGGAAAATATGTGGGGAAAAAAGCATATAAATTGCAGTGGTCATTCCAACAGGATGTTGTTGAGAGAATTAATTCAGTGAGATTAAAGATTAGAATAGGTTCTTATTTGGCTAATGAATTTCCTAAAAATTATATAATAGCTAAAGGCAAAGATTTAAGATGAAATATGCTGTGTCTGACCTGAGATCTGCTGAACACTGATCCGCTATTAGAGATTCATTGGTTCAAGCTACTGGAAGCAGATGAGCCGCCGATCTAATCCAGCCTTCCCTACCTCCTGCATTCTGGTTTGAAACACTCTCATCMTTCCTGTTTCTATGAAATGCTTTCACGCCTCAACATTATTACTCATTGATGATTGTTTCTTCTCTTCTAATCCAGTTTAGARCTGAAACTGTTTTGCATTTTCCCTAAAAAGATTTTCCTTTTTTTTTTTTTTGACATTTTTCCCCCGAGTATTAAAGGGCAAATCAGTTTAATATTCAGKTTTGTTAACAGTGGAAAATGCTTGCATTTCAGTGTCCAAAGGTGCTTTCTGTTGATTTAGATGACATTTCAAGTATATTAAAACTTCAGTGCTTTACACTTAAAAAAGGTACAATTTATTTATTGAGGAATGTAGTCCTTGCAATTTTGGGGAAATTGATTTTTGTTTCAGCAATTCTGCTGAAAAATCTCTCTCATCTTTACAACATAATTTATTTCCCAGTAATTATAAATATGAAAATATATTCAGGTTAGCTATTAGACTACAATTGAATTTTATTCTCTTTTTGCCTGTTGCAGTAGCTTCTCAGAAGAATGGGGTAGGTGCATGGCAGAAAGGCCAGTAATTGGGATGAAAGGGAGAAGTGTTAGCAGTCATTATGCTTCAGGGCATAATCTGATCACCAGCTGTAGTCAGAAGAGATCACTGTCTCTAATATTTAACAGGACTAAATTTGTCACATTTTGATGAGAAGGTGAAGAGGAAGGATCTGTCTTTGACTGATCAAGTATTGAAAACAACATCACTAGCAAAATAGTTTTTTGATCTGAACTAAATGTGCATACGTTATATGTTAGCTACCTGCCAGCTAAGCAATTCCACAACTTTGTTCAAATTCACATTTTCTGAGAGTGACTGTAAAAAGACAATGTTTAAAGTGAGTTCAGGCAGTGAAGCAGACTAAGCATGATAAGAGACCAAGCAGCTTGTCACTGTTGATGAAACAAGGAAGGTCACTTTTTTTGGTAAGGTTTTGGAAATGTGAGCAATACAGTATTTCTGCTTCATGGTATTTACTGAAAGAATGTTGGTTCAGACAGAAGCTAACTTTCTTCACAGCAAACTGCAGACTGCTTCCCTCTTCAGACAGAAGAGATTTTTCTTCTGGAAAACATCTCTGGAGGAATGTAAGTGGAGAAGGGGAAGTTTACTACTTAATTTTATGTGTGAATTGGATTAGTTTTCCTTGGAATCAATAGGAAGAGTGTTATCCCAATAATTTTAAAGGGTACCATAGAAAAACCTCAACATTATTGAGATGGAAATTCTTCATCCTATTTTTTCTCTAAATCAGTATTTTTCTGTATTTTCTGTAATTTCAGTATTACTATAGTTCTTTATTTTCTGTAATATCAGTATTTTCACCTCTCCTTGGGAAGGGTGAAAATGAGAACCAGCTGGAGGTTTTGTTAATTTCTCAAGCTGAACCTGAACTGGTTCTCAGTTTCAAAGGATGGTGGATCAACATTTGTGTAACTCACCTCCGTGGCAGCTCATAGTGGCAAGTGAGGAATACCAACTGGAAAATGCCAGAAAAGGAAAGCAATTTTGCTCCCAGTGCAGGGGTGATGGGATGTGTTTGAAGGCTGGGGTGAATAACACTGACAGAAGTGCACTACGAGGTTTCCAACTTGGTTTACCACGATGGTCATGGGCTTCACATTGCTCCAMACTGGCTCAGGGCCCAAATAAAGGAGGTTGATCAGGTGGGGGGTGCTAAAGTTTTGGGGAATAGGCAGCTGCTGAGGATGGCACTTAAATTTSAGCCTTGAAGCCTGAAATGAAGGGGGAGGGCAGGAGGCAAGTGGGTGAGATGAGGGAGTTTAACAGGGCTTCCACGGGGAACAGAAGCAGTGCAGTTCAAATGATTGCTATGGACGGACAAGGATGTGTAAGGAGTAACCAAGATATAAAAATAAGTAATAAGGTATAAAACACCAGGGAAAGAAGGAGTCTTGAACGGATTACAGAATGAAATTAAGCATGCAAAAAAAAGTGTTAAGGAAAGCAAAYGCTGAGAATGAAAGGAAGCTTGAACAGGAGGTTAAGAGAGATAATGAAAAATGCTTCCAAAGCATAAGGGCCATGAGATCACTGAAAGAGAGCATAAGGTTTCTAAGACGTTGTGAAGGTAATTTATGGTCAGAAAACATTTCTAAATGTAAGGTATGCTGTGGCTTGATACTCACAAAAGAAGGACAGGGGACAGATGCCACAGGCGGACATAAATTTCCCCAGAGAGGAAGAAGAAATATGGGGAAGGGGGAAGGTGTCAGGCTGACACAGGACAGCCTTGTGACCTTYGGAGACTGGCAAACAGTGTCAGGATGGGATATTAATTGAGAAAAATAATGTCTTCTCATTGTGCCAGCTGAACTGAAGAGAACTGAAAGCAAAACCAGTCTGTCATTCTGGGCCACTACTAATGCATCTGAATGGCTTCTCTGCAGCATCCTGTGGCCTCACGAGGAACCAGTTTGTCTGGAAAATGAACTTTGTTTTACCAAATGTGGGTGAAAAGACTGTAAAAGCTTCTGAAGTCCTGGCTAGCTTTAAGTTACTCAGTTTATATATGTCTTGTTTTCCTGCAGTCCAGAAATAAGGGAAATACTTAACTACTGCAGGGAATATGTTTAAGGCAATGATGACTTCCCATGGTACTAATAACTGATGGCTTCAAGCCAAGACGTTTTTACTCATTGAGAAGTAAGTGTAGCTGTGTGAATGTGTATAGGAAATATTCTCATGATAAGGAAGTAAGAAATACACCTCTCAGAATTACCTTTCAAATACTCCATTTTTCTATTTACCTTCTACAGATGTTCCTGGGTATTCATGGAAAAGACCTTTTCTTGAAAAAGCCTAGGGCTTGACTCTTAGCTGGTGCAAGTCAGTATTGCTGCAATGAATGGAAAATGTAGTTTGATGCAATACTCCAAGTATGTTTATGTGTCATTTTGCTGTTCCTAAGGCCCTTATAAAATCTTCCTATGGTTTCCAGAGCTGTTTTCTCAGTCTAGACTTATGAGGCCAAATTATTTTTTATTCTCCYAAGTCCTTTCTCAACTATTGTCTGACAATTCTCAGTGAAGAATTTATCTGAAAATGCAGAATCTCTGAGGATGAGAGTTACTGGATCTGCCTCCTGCACYAGGTGTTCTCTCCATTCCCTGCATAAGGCAGAAGACAGGGAATGTCCAGGGAATAGGATACAGCTGTGCGTTGTTCTGCTCAGTTGTCAGCTGGTATGAGGGTACTCGCTCCAGCAGCGCAACACAAAAAGCAAGGRAGTTGAGAGAGCCACAGATGGCTCTTCCTGTTACCTGGGGCAGTTCAGATGAAAGAAAAAATCCAGTCTAAAGTTGATGATGCAACTGGAAATTTTTCATGTTCYTCACTGCAGGTAGTTTGAGTCGGTACCAGATCACGTAGCCCTTACTTTGGTGAGTGTCTCATCCCATGATTATTCCTGTTTGCTCCTGTGGGGGTAACATGTGTGAGCTGGTGCGTGCTCACTCCTGTGAACAAGGGGGATGTGCTCTATCCAATAAATAGTTGTGTGATTAGTCATTCCTGCAGTGAGGGAACATCTAAGGCAATTGCCTCAGTTGAATGTAGCTCACAATATCCATTCTYAAATTCAGTAACCACTTATTTGACACAGCACTTAAATTAGAAGCACATTTTCTTGGAGACCTCTGTGGGCATAACCAGTCCCAGAGTGCTGAGAACACTGACAATCTCCTTTTAAAGCCCTGCTCACTGGTGGTGTGGGCATAAAGAACAACTGTTAGCTTTRCTCTGGTTAAGACTAGCATGTGTGAAGCCGGGGTAGATTACAGATTGGCCACTCTATCCTGATGTACCAGGTGGTGCCAGGCTGTGGGAGCAGGCACTGGAACCTGCTTGTTTACATGGTTAAATTATTGGTAAAACTTTTGGCTCTCCAACATAGACTGCTGGAACTGGCAGAGAACTGGAAGCACAGTGCTCTGGAAACGGTGATTGAGTTGAGCTACAGAATCTGAGCTTCCAACTCAGGTTTGAAGTGTTTAACTCATATAATCTTATTTATATAGAAATTAGGAGTTTCCTGTGGAGTGGAAGTTCTGMTTTTACAGCTAAATGGTTTCTAACTAAAAGTTGAGCAGAAAACAAAGGGATGACAAGMAAGTTATGGCTGCTCCTAGTTGGCATACTGAGATACAGCTAMTATCTAATCAGCCAAGTCACTCAGCAGAGGACACTAGAGAAGGAACTGGTGAACACTAGGCAGTGCTTGATTAGAAAAAAAACTTGCTGGAAAAGTTATGGGTGAGTGGGGGATGTCTGTGAATGCAGCAAAGGAAGCAGACCTAGATGGGCTTCCTGACCCTCGTCTATCTTAAAATTTCCTATGTAATCTCCATAGACATCTCCTTCAGTGCAAATATACTTTGGCCAGTAGCCTTGAGGTTTATTAACACCATGGAAAGTAATTATTGCCTTGTCCACACTCCCCATGGTGGTTATTGTTTAAGTATTTCCCTTATCCTGGATTGCAGGAAAACAATCCACTACATAAATCTACTGACAAACAGTTGTGCTGCCGCAGCTCGGGAAGTGCAATATTCTCTCTGTGCTAATTTCAGTAAAACAGCACRTTTTTGTAAATGAGCTAATCCACAGAAAGTGACAGAATGTTACATTGCAGAGGCCTGGCTGAGCTAATGGTACAAAGTGAAAGAATGTTTTCACTGCCTGTCCTCTGAGTTCAGTTGGCATAAAAAAATGCTGTTTTCCCCAGTAGAATATATGTCCTTCTACTTTGCTTCTCTGTCATAATAAATGACTGGCCTGAAATTAAATGGGTTGTTCCTGGACAAGGGATGTTAGTGATGGAAAAGACCTGTTAGATCACCCAGGCCGTCTCTTTGCCAGTACAATCCTACTTACCTTACATTTCATAATGCTCTTTCTAATTTAGTTTTAAAAGTCTCCTGCAGCCAGCCTTTCAGTGCTCTCCTTACAGGTCTTTTGCTCAGCTTCWGTGTGAACTTTTAAGCAAAGACAGTCAGGTTACGGAGGCTTAATGAAGTAGCCCACTGTAATTATGAGAAAAAACACATTAACCTGCTCCAGTAGCAAAATACAGCGTGTAAGCTCAAATTACAGCAGCTGTAATTAAGAAGAAACCTCAAAACCACATGTTAACATGGTTTATTCCATGACTGGGTTGGAATAAAAATTCTTACGTAATCTCCTCCACTGGTAATTGAGAACCAGGGTAACATGGTCAGTTGTGCTCACAGTAGTTGGGAAATTTCCTCTCAGCGTTGGTCTTCCCCATTTCATCTTACAGCTCCCGCCTGTATCTCTGTGCAGCACAGGTAATCATTTCCATTCCTATGGGGCTAATACGTTGGAAATGCCTGGTGGCTGCTAAAAAACATCTGGGGCATTGTTTCCTCTCACAAAAGGTCCAAGTCCTGCTCTTTGCCCAGTTGTGACAGCCCAGAAGTTGCCTCTGTGTGTCCTCACTGGTGGTTTCTGCCAGGCCATAGGGCCT
This sequence comes from Malurus melanocephalus, assembly GCF_030028575.1. Classification (NCBI taxonomy): domain Eukaryota; kingdom Metazoa; phylum Chordata; class Aves; order Passeriformes; family Maluridae; genus Malurus; species Malurus melanocephalus. The sequence continues at coordinate 1,193,253 of NW_026623280.1, forward strand.
TGAGTCAGGTCKGAGAAAGGATGACAAATATCACTGCTGGCGTAGCCATGGCTTACAGYCCCTTAAATCAGTGTTTAACACAGGTTTAAACTACATAATGAATAATAAAGGCAGAAATTGACTTTCATCTGGGAATGTATAAATCTTTCTGACGAATGCCTTGTTTGGTGTCATGAAATCTGCAATCGTGTGCTGCAGAGTACGCTTTCAGTCTCATGGGTTTAGGGGAGCCCATCGTGCCTGGTTAGGATGAAAATTCTGAGCAAAAATTCTGAGAAAGCAAAAAGGGGGATTGAATTTTCATGAATTAAGTGTGATTAAGCATATGCCTGAACTAGAAATTGAAATGGCTCAAACACAACCCCAATAAGATGGAAAACTCTGTCTGACAGTGATTCTCCAATTGATCCAGTTCATGGAAAGACACTATAAGGTGGAGCTGGCAAAGGGCACACCAGTCAATATTCCTTACTCTCCAGCAGATCTKCATCTGGCTGCAGCTGAATCACTGAGACATTGCAGTTCTTCCAGAGGGCAACAAACAGCCTTGCCAGTCTGGGCTGCAGGGATCCTGAAAACAGAGCCCTGCCATTACAACAGGTGTAGAAACTTCCACACTTCAGTGCTCCCACTATCACCTCTTTTTTTTTCCTCCTCATTCAATTTGTAACTTTGGAGTGAGACTATGATGGAAAGGCCTCTAGGTAAAATGGCTATAAATGAGAATGAAACCTGTATGAGAATGAATCATACATGATTCTAGATTATTCTTTCTTTTCTAACGTAACTTCAATTGTAAAGCAGCGCATTCTGTCCAGGCTCAATGGAATTTGGTACTGATTTTTAAAGGCTTAATTATCAGTATGTGCATTAAAAAGTGGCCTGTCTCCAGAAGAGTGGCTTTGATGACATGTTTAAATGTGTTTTCAAGTAAGGAAACTGAGGATTTCACTGCTTTTTTTTCAGTACTAGAGTTGCCACCAACATATCTTGGACTTCATGTTTTTGTTAGACCCTTAAAAAACTTTATTTTCTCTTATATCATCTTGGCTGATGTGCCAAGCATTTTAATCACAGTGAAATTGGTGGCTGCTCCTCTCATCCCTGAGGGACTGCACTGGGTCATTAGCTGGCCCATTAGTTTTATGCAGATGTGTCAGATAACAAGTATTGCAAAAGCTTTTTTTTTTTTTTAACCATTGTGTCTTGTTTTTTTCATTCAAACCTCCCTAAACCCAACATAGGACATTTAGAACTAACTGGCTTGATAAACTCTGATTTTAAAACTGAAGCAAGAAAAAACTCAAATACACTGTAAATCTTAMAGAGAGATGACTACTGCAGTAATTGAAGTGATTTAGTATCCATTGGGGATACTAATCCATTCTTTCCTTGAATTAAAYTTGGTGTAACCTTAGTTTTCCTGTATTTAGAAGAGCTCTGTGSCAGAGATTRGGTTTSTGAATSACTTGTGGCAAAGCAGTGGCRAGTRCATAGGRATGTCACCCWCTGCTGGGATCCAGGATCTGGCTTTCCTTCATGAAAACCCTTAGCTGTTTCCTATAGTGAACTTGTTGACCCTGAGTATGTTTTATTGCCCATGGTATAAGAGGGCTCATGCCTGAATGGGCTTTTTAGAGATCAGAAATAGTAAAACAAGCTTCTTATTCCTACAGAAAAGAACTTATTTAACATTAGCTTATTAGCAAAATCAAAAGAAGGTGCTAAGGTACCATCAAGGGCTTTTAATTTGTGCACCAGCTTCATGCTAGTCTTGCTAGAATCAGTGTTTTATTTGGAACATCATAGTCACAGATCTAGTTTGATTTCTGTGATCATGTATTTTGGCATATATCTGTCAAATTGACATGGCCTGGCCTTGGCCATGGCCTATACCAGGTGTGCCTGGTATAAAAAGGGTTTCTCACGTATATATATGTTGCTGATTAGAAAGTCTGAATATTCTTGTCCTCACTTGCAACCTGACCACTAAAAAAAAAGCAGTTGCATCATTCGTGACTGCAGCAAGTTCGTGAATCCACTGATAATTGTGAAAGCAGTTGCCCCAGGCAACTACGAGAGGAATGACTGACAGCAGTTTRGGGTTTTGGCATTGTGAGACCTGCTATTGCAGATTCATTTTACATAAAGTTTCAGTAATAAAGAAGACTCTCCACAATTATTTTCTTAACCTTTTATTTCCTTCAAAATCTGTATGTCATTCTATTCCTTTTTCTGTTGTTTCTGGAGGAAGTGAAAGGGACGTCTCAAATGTGCTCTTCATTTTGTGCAGTGAGGTTTCTGTCTATTTATCTATCCAGTAGCAGCGATGCTGTTGGAGCTGGAGTACTCTAGTGTATTCTCTAGTGTACCTGAAGGACCCTTAACCCCACAACTTGCTWGCTTTTGTCAGTTATATCAGCTAGTTTAATAAAACATATTAACTTTTCCTACAAACTCAWTTATCTAGATATTATTATCAGTAACAGGAATGTTGCGGTGGGTTGTATGGCAGAAACACAAAAAAAGCAGTAAGGTGTTTCTGCCCTAAATATGATGATGGAAGGGGAAAGAGAGGCATCACAGGTGAATTACATTCTGTAAGGACACCAACAGAGCTGAAAGTTAAACTTATGTCAGCTGAATCTTCATCCATGGCCAAACCATAGGTACATTCATGCTGCTTTCCAGGAACATGTAGAAATTGGCAAGCTCTGTTGTTGAGCAAATAGGAAATGCACTCTGAAATGCAGAATGTGTAAGGGACAAAAATTATCTATGGATTAGTTTCTTCCTCACTGTTTTCTGTTTGTTTTTTTTTGTAAAGTTGAAGTGTTTTGCTCATATGTATTTCAGCCAGTACAAAGCAAATGTGGAGTTCAAAATTTTGACATTGTAATTTTGAAGTGTTGTTTTCAAAAGGATTAAACAGCTTAAAATGAAACAATTTCTTATTTTGGATTTGGACTAATCGAATAGTTGTGGTAAGCCAAATACATGTTGTGTTTTAGCAGTGGAGATGGCCTCATAATGCTTTGCTCCTGTGTTTTTTTCCACTCCCTGCTCCTGTGTCATTCTGGCCCATTCATATCACTTATATCATTACTTTACAATGTTCAGGCAGATCCTTGTAGCAGGAATTGGTAGTGAGATGGAAATTTGAGGGTGTCATCAGCCCGGATTGAAATGGCTCTCCTTTAATGGCCTGTGTGAAATAGGTGGGTGGACTCAGTTTAGTTTCTGAACGTGCCCACACTGTAAACGGGTCGAGTTTGTGTTTCCCGTCCTGTGCAGGCCAACAGCAGTAATGCTCTTCATCCCACAGCTGAGGAGGGTGATGAGGTTCTCTGTGTCTTCATACCAAGCTTTCAGGCCTGCATGGTCCTGAGCCTGGTGATTTGGGGAAGTGTTGAACATTGTTTCATGAGCAGGGAGCAATGTTTCACATATTTTCTTCCCCTGTTGAACCGGTCTCAGGGGCCAATAAAACTGGACTGTAATCCTGGACTGCGCAAAAAAACAAAGAGACCGTGTGGAAGTCAARGACCCTCTTGAGCCTGAGGTTCTGTTCACAGCTATTCCTTGTTTTTCCCTCCTGGCAGAGATAGACACTCTTCCACTGCAAGGTGCAGCTTCGTTTTCTTTCCACTCACTCCTGCAAAGTGGACAAAAGCAGGCAAAAGACATCAGCAGGCTCTTAAATACTGAGATGCTGTTTGTGTGTGTGTATCTGCCTTGCAAGGAACTATGGGTTGTYTGAAATCTACTAGATGCTTATTTTGATGGATATGAGCACATGTCAGGAAAGGTTCATTGTAGTATTAAGTCTCTGAAGCATTTGTAGCAGGAATGAACATGTTTTTGAGACAATAAATCACATCTGCAACTTTGCTGAATAGCAAGAGAAATCACCTTTCAAGTGACGCCTGGGCATTTTGCAAGTCTGGTCTGGTTCACATCTGTGAATTCAGACCCCCTCTGCTGCCATGTCATGTGTGAATTCCATGGCAGACACTTATATCTTGCAAGCTTAGCACCTTTAATTTGGTGGCAGTACTTTGCATAAGCCTGTGGAGTTTGGTATCTTCGCTCTGTACACTTGGTAAGCCCTAATATTTGTAAGGAGGATGTGAAAGACAAATCAAATGAATTTGAAGTAACAAGAAGTCAAAAGCATGTCTTCCCTTATTTTCTTTCCTGTTTGCCTAAGGATTATTTATTGTGTTTGCCTTGATTCCAGCCACTTAATTTTTCCAAACAGATGCAGCTGATTGATTAATGGCATTTCATGTTTAAAGTCAAAAGTGTCAGCAAAGACTCTTGCACGCCTGTGTCATTCTCTCCTAGAACAATAGCTTTGGCTGAGAAGTAGGGACTTGTGCCAAGTATTCTTGAGGATAGGAGGTCATGTGCCACTTTTCTGCTAGGAGACAGATATATATAAGGACAAGGGGAGGCAGGAGTTTGGGGGCTTGGAGGGCTAACTCTGTTCTAATAATAGGTGGATCACATGGTTGCTAAGTCACCTACAACAAGGCTTAGTTTGTGGAGGTGAATCAAAGTGCCGGGAATTAAGGACATTTCTTCGACTATCCTATGACATATAAAAATAGGCCCAGGGAAATACATATGTGATGAAGAAAGCGTTGACTGTCTAGGCCAAAACTCGCCAGAGGAGCAGCGGGACTTCATTTCTCTCACCTTCTTTTGTGATTACTCTTTTCTTAGTTTTTAATAACCCTGTAAAATAGCAAAAATAGCACCCAGGTGATCCAGGTTCTCACCCAATATGTACTATTATCTRTTTATGTATAGTAGGGTGTGGGGCAGAACCTCAGCTGTTGGGAGCAGCAATAGCTTTCCTGGTGCCAATTACCCCAGTCAGGATCAGCCCTATCTTTTTCCCCTGGTGTGGGAACTGGGTGAAGAGTTGCAAACGGAGGATTACGCACTCGTGCACCACATTGGAAACCTATTGCGTAGTCTAGTATCAGTAATAGAAAGCATCTATATTTGTGGATCAAAATKAAACTGGCATAGGCTCCCCTTTGACAGCTGTTTCAAATAGAGGGCTCATCACATTGTAATTCTTTCCCAGTATATGCTTAGAAACATGCAAAACACCAAGAAGCCTGAGACCCTATTGTTCTCTTCTGCACGTTTTGAGCGCTTTGTGTAAATGTATCTCGGGCCTTGAGGGCCAGATTCCTAGATACTGAAGTCAGAGACCAAGCTTTGCTATTTATTGTCAATGGCATTAATCAACAAGTGGGGAGTCCCTTTTGTTTCCCTGACCTGCTGTATATTTTCTGAGCCTGATAGGCCAGGCTTTAGAGGAAACTTCCTCTGAAACTATAAGCCACTAGAGGCCTCCTGAATACTTGAATTGATTTTGCTTCCAGGAAGRCAGAGTCTCCTAAAAAGTACATCAGGTTTGTACAAGAAAATGATTCCCATTTTGCCAAGCCAGRCTGACACACAGCGTGTGAGGGTGARCACACAGAAAGATAGCACAGCTGAAATGAAGACCAGAAATGCACTTGAAATTCAGCTCTTAAAACACAGCCCATGTAATATTGAGTCACGGTGAATTACTCATTTCTATTTAGCCTTTATCTGTTGCAACCTGATTAGAGAGAGAAACTACATTCCTTTATTCAGGCATGAGGCCAATATTCATATTAGTCATTTTTGGCCAAAATAAATTCTACAAACTTTGGTCAAAATGCTTAATCCAATAATGCAAATGTAGGGACTCTTTAAATAAACCACCCCACAGCAATCTCTCTGTTTATTTTTTTTTTACATCCTCACACCTTCTCTCTCTCTTCCTGTGGCTCTTTTTTTTCTGTTGCACCAGCCTCATTTGTGTTTACCTCTTTTGCATAAGCATCCATGGCAAAACCCCCATGGATATCAGAGATACTTCGATGACACAGTTGATGCTTCCTCTCTGAGCTATGCCAGGTTTGCCCATTGATCCAGGAGCATGTTACTGTTCATTAATGCAAGGTCACCCCTAATTCCCTCCTTCTGCTCTTTACCTCCCAGCCCTCAGGGGGGCAAATACTTGGAGGAGAAACCCGTTTGCTTTCTGTGTCAAGAAGCTGGTTGGTAGCTTGCTGCTAATTACTTTGGCTACAATAATTCTTAACCCGATTACAGTGATACAAATTAAAGCACTCTTGGCGAAGGGCAKCTAAATCCACATGTCAGACACCAGAGCCTTGGTTTATTTAGGGACATCTCATTTCTTCTGATCTTGTTACCCAGTTTTCCATCTTCTTTGGGTAATCCTGAGTAAATCTTTCTGCAGTGGAAATCAGCACCATACACATAGGCCCAGATTATAATAGAGGCCTTTGAAATTGTCTCATAAGGTTCATCCTGCAGCCCTTTGGGAAGGTCAGGTCCTCCCGCCCCAATGGATGAAGAACAACTGGTGATTTTGAGAGCTCCCAATGGTGCATCTTTGACAGGGCCTAATTTTCAGAGACATTGCCTTAAAATCATCCTCTGCAATGTGTTTCAGTGTCGATCCACCAAAGGAACTTTCTCTTGCTAAAAATAGAGGTCTATGTACTTGTGCAGCCTTTGGCCTTTGCTTATGCAAATTGGACAGTTGTCAGATAACCTTGTCTCCAGTACCTTGTRTACAAAAAATTGTTTTGCTTTCTGCTTTCCTTGAAAAACATGATAGTTTTTAAGACATATGGGTTGGGATGCAGAACGAGGAATTATTTCCTGAATAAACTGGCATCACCTTCTATTGATAAGCATCATCTTTCTACACCTGTTTTCTTTGCTGTGCTGAGGACCCTTTTTTGTTCTGTTTGTTAATGAGACCATGTTGGCAAGTTGGAAGTTGGACTCCTCTGTCTCTTATGTCGAGTGGGTCAGTGAAGCTGAGTTTCTCAAATGCTACAGTCATGTGCTATAAACTATGAAGCAGTTCTGCTAAAATAATGTTTCCAGTATCCTGTGAATAACACACTGATCACTGAATTAGTTCCTTAGTGGGAAGGAAAGTAACAAGATTAAAGAGAAACCTGGGAATAGATTTAGTTCTCTTTTATTTCTTTTACTCTGACATTTATCGAGCTGAACTCCCTACAAGTCAGGACTATATAAATATTGAGTAAAGACTGCAGGATTTAACAGTTGGTTCATGTCACATAATTATTAGCCTCTGGCACCGTCTTATTCATTTTTAAAGCCACTAACACGAATGCATTGTACCAGATAACAATATTACTAGSTATTTATTTAGCAGGTCTATTCTGTTGCAGCTTCCTTTCAGAACACCTCAGCTGTACTGTATGCAAAACCCAGAAMGTACATTTTCTTTACAGTAAGGTACTGCTATGCTACAGAACAGCTGATCTCAGTTTTCTTAGCCATCATATAACCTTCCCTTGCMGTTTCACATCTTCTGTGAAAGTGCACATTGCTGTTCATACTGAATTACATAAAAATATTTCACAAGGTGGTTTGAAAGGGTGATGTAGTGAAGCATAACCTTATATTTAGRGTTATCYAGTGAGTTTTATACTGTTCTGCACMTATTTCATAGATTCATTTTTAAGCTGAATACACAGTATAGCTCTCAAGGCATTATATGAATTTTGTGGACTGGGACTTTTAGGGAAAAGAAAACTCTTCCCAAACAAGGTTGAACTTGGCATGATAGGAAGGTATCTATCCACTGCTTTGCTGAGAGCAACTACTTACATCTTACATGCAGGTGTCTGGGTTAGCCCTTTGTAAACTTCCTGAATAATTTTCCACAGATTTGTGCTTCCAGGTGTTGGGACTAGAACTGAAAAGCAGAGGCCAAAATCTGTAAACTGTGTTTGGATAATTAATTACATAAGCCCATACCTAGCCATGTTCAAGGAAATAAAAAATCCCATTAACTCCTGTTCTTTTGTGCTCTTGCAGCGCTCTCTGAAACAGAGCTTTGAGGCACCACTGGGAGCTCTCAGTATTCCTGTGGGCATTTGCACCCARCCTTGGTGTGGTCATGTCCACCTCTTCCCTCTGTGGATTCAGACTGACTCCCAACTCTCATCTCTCCYGCMCTTTGCCAGTGCTGGTTCTGAGGATGTCAGTGATTTCTTGTGACCTTGGGAAAGTCGGCAGGCTCCTGGGCAGACCAGGACCCATCTTCCAAAGAAAAGTTGCAGGAGGTCAGATATTCCACTCCTGTCTCACTGAGCTCATCTGTCCAACTTCTTCTTTCCTTTTTTTCCCCCCTCMTGTCCCTTTTTGTTTGGTTTGACCTTGGTCACTGATGACAAGGCTGCTTTTCCTGCCAAACCAATCAATAAGCTAAACAGAGAGAAGATGAGTATTTAGAATATGGGAAGCCAAACTCAAACACAGATAGGTTATCAGCCTAGCCCAGAGCAGACCTCTAAGCAAATATTTAATTAACAAATTTTTCATGGCAACTTGCATGTTAAAAGAAAAAAAAAAAAAAAAGGCAACAACAGGAGACGGAGCAGTAAAGGGGATAAAGTGAAAAAAACTGGGCTGGAACCATCGGGCTTAGGCTGTTGCATTGCTGTCTTTGGTTACCAGTACTTTCCACAACACACTGCTGCTCCCTAGGGAAATGGTAAGCAGGAAGGGTGAAGACCTTGCACAAATGGAGCTTTGAAAGCTCTCTCTGAGCCGCTGCACCTCGTGCTTTCCTCCCAGGCAGGGAAAGGCTCGGTGTGGCTCTGTGACCATGCCATATGTTTATGGTGGAGCAGCATTCTGGGCACAGGCTGGAGTTTGTAACTGCTCAGTCCTTGCACCTCTGGCAAGGCTCGTATACATTTTCTGTTAACAAACAGGAGCCTGACCAGCTGTATCATTAAGGTCCTGGTTAGCCTAGTGACCTGCAGAAAATGCATTTGTTATATTGCAAAACCTTGTGAAAACATATCCAAAAATCTCACTTTGGTGCCTCTTTCACCCCTTCTGCATGAGACACAGCTTTTTTTTTTTTTTTTTTTTTTTTTTTTTTTTTTTTTTTTTTTTTTTTTAATAATGTATTATTGACCTTAATTTAAAGTAATAAACACAGATTAATGCATTTGGTGCAGATCAGGATATTTTGCAGCATTCTTAGCACAGATTAAAAAAAACCCTCACTTTCATATGTCATGGGAATGCGAAACAGAGTCTTAACTATATTTTTGTCTTGACAGCTATTTTTAAAAGGTTGGCTGAAGAGGAGGGAAGTTGCCAAATAACTTTTCAAATAATGTAGAGGAGAAAAATATAGGTCACTAAGCAATAAACTGCCTACATCCTTCTGGCTAAGGAAGAGACTCTGAATCTCCATCCACCTTTTACTAAAATGAGACCAAAACTCAAATCCAACATAAAGCATTACAGCTTTAAGTACTGAAAATATTTATTATTTTTATACCAGTAATCCAATAGCATAATCTCAAGAACATCAGTGCTCCAGGAATGTCTAGAAACACAATGGATTTGCCTTTATTCCTTTATCCAGATGTTTCTATAAAATACTCTGGATACTAGGAATCTGTAGGGGAATTAAAGATTTATTTTTAATACTTGAAAAACTTGAATTTCTAATAACTATGATCCTTTAAAATGTTTTAACTGTGGATGCAACATGCTTTGATTCTTTGATGAGCTTTCCCTGTATCTTTTAGCTTGCTTTTCAAATAATGGGCAACTCTTTTACAGAGGCAGCTGTAAGCGAGTCACAGGGCACAGACACTTTAGTGCTAGCTGTGAGTGTGAGAATTAAACTGTGTGTTGGCCTCTGTTCAGAAATTTATCCTTATTCAGCAAAACTGATAAGATTTTATCTGTACAGCTCTGAGTAGATATGCCTSAGCTAGGATAGGAATCACCAGCATATTAAATAAATCTATGTGGGGCAGTAGCCACCCCTGATTATCGAGGACTAACTTTCATTCAGCTATTGCAGGGGGGAAAGTCTTCCTCTATTATGTTATAGTCTGTAATGCTGTAATTTTAACTCATTTCTGAAATAACATTATACCTTTTTCTTTTCTTTTTTTTTTTTTAATTTTTTTTTTGTTACAGATACAGCTCTATGAAAATAATTTCTGAGTCTTGACTGCTTATACACACTTTATGTTCACCTTCTGCAATAGTCATGTAGCTCCCAGAGGGGCATGAGCATCCAGACCCTTTTCAGATGTTSAAACAACGTAATTTCTGCTGTTTATAAAACACCATGGATTTAATGGCTTGTTTAATAACAAGACAGGTCCAATAATCATSCAGGATTTCAGACGCAAACATCTCTAAAGATACTGTGTTCCAAATAACAGGTCAGAAACTGGTCCTGTGAGGAAATCCAATGCAGAAATTTCAACTTCATGTCAATATCCAGTACAATTTTGGAGCTGTCTATTGTTTATCTGCACCTGAAAATCTTTAAGAAAGTGGAGCATTAGCTAGTGTTTTATGTAACTGTTCTAAAATAAGTCTAGATTTCTAAATCTGAGGATAAAGAGATGGTTTTAATGCAAACAGTGAGGTCGGAAATTGAATATTCATCACAATTTCTTCAGCTTATTTAGTTTACAAATTTAATATGAGTTTGGGTCAATCAGGTTCACTGTTTCTTTTTAATGGCCACTTAGAAATTTAACATATATGATCTAGAAATGGGATACAAAAATTTAATTAAAAGAGATGAGTAGAATACACACAGAGAAATGCTGGTTCTTGTTTAAAAAGTAGTGTCCTGGCCAGAGCTGTGGACTTGCTTGCAGGAACTGCTGCCTGAAGTACTCCTAAAACACAGATTAGTGGCTCACAGTAGCTTTTTTGGGCCTTAAAACCTGTCAATAAATCAATTAGCCAGGTCTTTTGCAAATKAAGAACAATTTGGTAAGGAGTGGCTGGGGGGATGTGGGAGAAGAAAAGAGTGTAGAGAAAACTGGTTGTAAAAGCACAGATGYTGACAAGAGTACATGGGGCACTTGATACTGCTTTTGTGATCCAGTTCCTTCACAGTTTTCCTTGATGGCTTTGGAAATTTGTGTGTGTGTCTGCTCCTCTCTTCTGAGAACAGTAATAAAAGGCCTACCTGAGAAGAGTGGCACTTGGATGAACCAGATCAGAGCAGGACAGGAATTCCCTTTGTTTGCACATGGTCTCGAGCAGTATTGGTGACTAAACTGTGTCTGTGCCTTTCTGATCTGAGGGGTTTCTGGTCAAGAGAGCACAGGCACTGTGTTTGCTGTGTTAAATACTTTTTCRTTATGGAAGGGAGATGCCTTACCTGCACCTGTACCTGCAAATAGGAACAGTATCCTTCAGATTTAAGGTTTCACACCATAAATTGCTAAGCACAGTCCAGCGATTTCTCCTCACTTCACAACATGGTGGTGTTGGTTATGTTGACCTTTTAAAGGCAACCTCCTACCACGATACAGTCCTAAGAYGTGTCAGTAAGGACCAGAGGCAGTGATGTCAGTAAGGGTGTGCCTGCATCTTTGCATTGCCACCTCCCCTACTCCTGGCCCACATCAGAAAGAGGAGGGCAGCCAGTTGTAGCAAAAGCTTCTTYCTCCCTGCAGCAGAACACCAGGCTTCTCTCAGTTTTCAGGGTGGGGGCAGACAAAGGCAGTCAACTAAATCTTCTTTTCTCCCAGCCTACTAGAAGACTATATGGCAAATGCCCAGCTGATGTGTTAGAGTGCCTCCTGAATTCACTTCRCAGTGCTTCTGTTCAAAATGCAGTAAATCATCAAATCCCAGTCTGCCTGCAGACCACACAGTGAATTAAGAATGCTCCTCATGTAATACTGACTTGATCTCATCTTACACATACCCCAAAGCAATAGCAAGGGGAAAATGCTGTGAAGCATTTTTTCCTTTGTTAGTGCCCTCAGGGCTCAATCTGAACTTTGTAAGAGACAAAAAAGAATAGCTGGGAAAAATGGTGAATTTCTGCACGCCATAAGGACTGGAGGAGCTTACGCTGTCATCTGTTTCTGTCATGGGGGGGTGTGCAGATGTGACAGTGAGCAGGGCTTTTTTAGCCACACTCAAGCCAAACATGACCCATATTGCATYTCTTTCAACAGCCACCTTCCACTTTTCTCTTACCTTCTTCATCTCAGGAGGCAGTAAGATACCAGCTCTGTTGGAGATTTTTTAAACGCACTTCTTAGGCTGCTAATAAATTGTGTCTTTTTTTTCCCTTCCCAACTTTATTTATTTTATATCTATTTCATTACTTAAATTTAGTCATTGCTGAATAGTCTCTCCCCACACCCAGCCCAGTGGAGAGTGAAGTCTTTGAGGTAGGGACTATGTTCCTTCTTGCATTTAGGTACAAGTGGCCTTAATCTCTGACTGGAGCTCCCAGGAAAGGGCTACTATAAACCACATCAATAAATATATTYCTTGGGAATAGCTGCAGTGTGATATCTCACATGGAAACTCCAGGAAAGAAAGGGTAGGCTGATTTCAGAAAATTATTCCTTACGAAAAATCTGTGTTATTTGGTAGTATAGAACACTGTGAACGTGAATGAAAATTGTCATCTGTCTGTGTGAGAGTRTTTCAAGACTTAAACCACAAGGAGCAGATCTCAATTCAAAGTCCCAGTATTTGTTTGAAACCTGAAAATTTGGGTTCTCAGTTTTTTCTATTTTATTTAGAATTTTCTGTGTCAAAGAAAATAGGAAGATAGGAAGAAGGAAGGAGATAAGCCTTATTCTCAAACTGAAAATTTAGTTGATACTGTGCCATCTACCATAAAAAATGGCATAACAATATTTATGTGCAGTAAAAAACTTTACTACTCTTGCAAAGATGTACTTATGGGATGAACTTCTTTTGCTTTGAGCCATTTCACTGAACTCAAAGTATATCAAAAAGTCTGTGTTCCCTGTACAGGAGGAGGGCCTAAACTACTACACACATTGACAAGAGTTAGGATGTTTTTACTGCTTATATTCTACATGCCCATCTGTAAAATGTGTAATAATCTTACAATAARTTTTGTGGTTTRACCCCAGCTGRCAACCAAGTGCCACTCATCTGCTCACTCACTCCTTCCCCCATTGGAGTAGGGGGAGGAATCAGAGAAAAAAGGTAAAAGTGTTGTGTTAAGAACAGTTTAATATTGAAATGAAGTAAAATAAAATAATACTAATAATACTATTGATAATAACAGCAACAATAATAATAGTAATGAGAAGGAGAGAGAGAGAGAAAAACTGAAGAGAAACAAGAGATCTATGACACAATTTCTCACATCCCCCTGACTGATTCCCAGCTTGTCCAGAGCAGTGACCAGCAGGTCCTGACCAGTTCACCCCAGTTGCTGGGATAGCCAGGGCTGTGGTTTGTGCACTTGAGCAGTGTTCATTAAAGAAAATTGTATCTAAAAAGAAAACCAATCTCTATTGTATTAGCAAATACTTAGTAAATATGAAATCACTTTCATGGTAGCTAGTCCATCTATCACACATGAASGAGCTGCAGGCAGTGGGTGCTGTGTGTTCATTACAGSCCCTCATGGGAGGCTCCCAGTCTTCACAGCAACTCTGGATGTGGAGCTGGAGGAGATGAGAGTAGCATCACCCACAGAGACACCAGGGGTGAACTGTCCATGTGGAAGTCCATGGCTGTTGCCTTGTTCAGCAGTTCCCAGACCACATAATCAAAACAGCTGCCTTCAATGGGAGTCAGTGGAGATAAAAATTAAGATTTATAATCAAATCCCTTTTTAAAATAAGTTCCTGCTCTAGATGTCTGGATATCACTATTGAAAATGATGCAGACCCAAAGACATTTTAAAATTCCATTTTGTGACATCCTCTCAGCTCTGAGATAAGGTGATCTGAAGTATTTTGGGACAGGTCACAGGAAAAAGCCTTAGCCCAAAACACTTGCTTTTCCTCCACTTTGGAGATGCAAACAAGGCAGTGAGCTGTCCATCTCCTTGACAGACTGGTGTGGTTAGCTGATATGTCGCCCACTTGCCCAAATCCTCACACGTGGAGGGAGCACAGCAGTGCCAGAAGGTGCGGTGATGTGCTCCAGTCTGTTGATCCTCCTCTGGCAGCAGACATGCTCAGCCCAAAAGGTCCTTCTAGTTTGATCTCTGATGATCCTAGGCCTGGGAAAGGCATGAAATGGGCTGAGAGCTTGGTATACCCAGGGTAATTTTGTCACAAGGATRTTGCATGTCATAAGTTATCCTTTTGGGCTTGCAAATGTCCCAAAATTTCAGTGTGAGTTTCAGAAGTTTCAGAAGGGAGGAGCTGAATGAAAAGTAATGTAGAGGGCAAGAACACTGATGAGAAACTGAAAATGTGCAGAACTGAAATTAATATATACCCAAGGGCCATCTGATATGCAGGCTTGAAAGAAATACATTCACACTATGATGAACAAGCCCACCCTCAATTAATCAAGTGTAAGAAAGAGGCCTACGTGAAGCATTAAACATCAAGTACAGGGTACGACCAGAAAGATTACAATGTGAAGTTCAGAAAGTAATAAAAATTATAAGAAAAACAAAGGTAGAGAGTGAAAAAAAAAGATTGCACAGGAGGTTGTGAAAAATGATGACTTTTTTCAAGTACACAAGAAAAAAGAGGCCTGTGAAAGAGACAGAAGGGCCTTTAAGACACAGCAAAGAAGAATTATTGAAAGGAAATTTAGGTATTGCTTAAAATATTCMATGCACTTCTTGCTCTTGTGCTCTGAAAAGAAGGTAATGGTGGCAGACACAGGTGTCAGAAACAAGCTTAAATTTCCCTAGGGAGGAGAAAGAAACGCTAAAGGAAAGCAGAATCATGCTGGAACAGGTTATTAAGAAATTAGAATATATGAAGATTTGAAAAATAACTTGTTCAGATGGGAAGCAGTCTGTTTTCAGYAGAAAACATCAAGTAAGGTAGGATAACCCCATGCAGGCACATTTAAGATCCTGTTTGTAGGAAAATTTCTGGCTAAGGAGAGAGCTGATAGGCTRCAGATTTCAGGCTTCCGTGGATCACGAGGGCTCTGTGGACTTCACGGGGAGTTTCTGGTGGTATTTGTCACCTTGCTGTGGATTGTATCAAAAGAGTTCACACACCAAAAGAAAAAAAAAGGTGGCATATAAGGTAGGAGTTCGCTTCTTAAAGCAGKGTTTCTGCTCTGGGGATTATGGACTCTGTAACAAACTGGACTTCARTTGTTTGGCAGGGTCCTTAGTCCTGCAGCCTTCTGGTGAAGCAGCCTGCAGTTCAATAGCAGATTTGTTTAAATTAAATWTATATTAAAGTTTACTCAACTAAGTACCTAAATGAATAAAACAATTAGGATTATTTATTTTGATACTGAAATCAATTTAATTGATRCTGTTTTCCTGACGTTCACTCCCTGCTTGGTTCAGTGCTGTAACGACAATGCAGAACTGCATTGTAGGAGTTGCCATGGGGAAGCTGAAGTCTTTGGCAGTTGGGTAGGGGACAGTTGGAGCTTTTGGCACCTGGGAAGGCATGGGAGGCAGYTTGGGATTGTGGAGTAAATGCATTGGCTGGATGCTTCTGCTAAAATGATCATCAGTGGAATCATTAATAATGTTGGCATTTRAATTGTCAATTTTTGTTTCAGCATTAACACACGGGTGAGGGGAATGGGGCTGTCCACACCCCTCAAAGATACAGTTTCCAKCTATCAGCCATGTCAGATAACCAATGTTTATGGCCCATTAAYGTGTTCAAGGTTATCTTCATAAGCATGGTGCTCAGCAAGATATCATGGAAGTTTTGCTTCAGAAACACAGTTGTTTCAGCAAGGGAAAGATGCTTTGGCATTTTCCACAGTACCAATATCACAGRCTACAGGAAATTCAGCTGGTGCTTCAAAAATATGTCTAGGGAAGATCTGCAAAAYTGCATGACTGTGGGTTTGATTGATTTTAGCAGTGGAAGAGAAAAAAATCATAAATCAGGGTCTAAAGGAAGGAAAAACCCAAGAGAGTCATGATATTAGAGCAGATACTGTCTTTAGGTGCATAGAAGAGATCACCTACTGGAATTTTTAAGGGAAGCTATGAAAGACTGGCAGAGGAAAGGCCTGGATACAACTCATGTGATCCTCAAGAAACCTTTTTGTTCTGGCATTGCACAAAAGATGACTTCTTAGGTTGGTAGGCAGGTTTGGATGTGAGGTACATCAGTGGGTAGAGAACTGGAGTGGATATYAAAGAAGGCATTTGCAAATGGATGGAATCTAGGTCAAAGGGGAGAGGGAGTAGAGTGCAATGAAACAAGAATGGTGGATTAGGTAGCATAAGAAAGAGGGATGGGCTGAGGGGAAGGCAGAGGAAATGTCCAGCATTGATGTATTAATCAGTAAGGGAAAAAGAGTCAGGATGTCACAGGGATTGTTCACAAGCCTTTAAAAATATTGCATGAAGAAATTTCTTGGGAAATCCAAATGCCATTTGGATAGCCTCTTCTTCCTCCAGATCATTTCCCCTCCATGGTGTTATCAAGAATGGGCTGAGAAACACTGCTGCTGGAAGGAGCAAAGTTGGAGAGGGCTCCAAACAGGCAGGAAGTGATAAGACCTAGTTCTCCACACTGGAGAGAACCAGAGCATCAGCTCGGCTGCTGGCAATTGCAAGACAGTGGTTTGAATGGTTGCAGTAAAGATATCTCAGACATGAATGTTCCTCCATGCTTGTTGTGTCTAACTGAAACCTCACTATCAAAATTTCACAATTTTTTTCTGTGCTTTTCCTCACTTTTTAAATTAGTCTATGTGCTTCTGGTCAGACTTTAAAGAATGTGGTGGAAATCATATGACAAAAGCATTCAGAATTTAAATATGTATCCTTTTTATTTCAGTAATGTTACAAAGGCCATATACTACTTTTGCACAATTACTGTCCAGAATTGAAAAACAGGTTATTTGAACTAATATGAAAAATGATAAACTGAAGTTTCTGCTTTTGCTGGTAAGTGCAAGCAACTTGTGTATCTAAGTTGTCTACATCTTTGGGTCCCAGGAATTCTTTCTCAGGGAGTGCCATTCCCTTAGCAGAACATCACCCATCACCTCTGCACGCTGACAAGCCTGCCTATCTCCTTCAAGACGGGCACATAAGAATGCCATGATAAGGTCCCCATGTTTTCAGAAGTAGGACAGTGAAGTAATCTGATCCGTGACAGATTCAGTGTCAAATGYTCTGAGCCTGGACAAGTTCATTATGTGTCTTGGAGCATGTTGGAGCTCTGTGAGTGTTTGGAAGAATGACTCACTTCAATTAAGATTGCACACACAGCGGTTGGAAGTTTGAGCCTAAAAAAAGGTTTCATATGTTGCTTCGTGTTGGCTCTTCCCTTGGTTTGTAAGATGGTTTCTCAGCTTGTGTAAGCTGGTGGAACCTTGTTCAGTTTAGTAAAACTATATGCCTTTACAACAACCAAAGACCTGGTGGGTGTTCTTCCTGGTCACTGTAAAAATGGTTCTGGTTTAAAATGTAACAAAGAAGCCATGTAAAATAGTGGCTTTGTACTTGCCAMAGTGAAAAGAGACTGTGTCATGTTTTAGGAGGACTACTTAGGTCTCATGTGGCTGAATCTGTTTGTGTGCCAACATCCTGAGCACCTGTGGAAGAGGAAGCAGGTCTCTCTTGGGCCTCCAAGTCAGTACAGATCTCAGGGAAGGTCTGAGCAGTGGAAACCATACCACTGCTGAGCTCTTATTAGCAGAGAGATGGCAGATAGATTTTCAAGTCTTAGGATGACATGGCAGAGCTGGCAAGTGGAAAAATCGTCTTTGGATCTGTAAACAAAACAGAAGCTTATATGGAAAGCGCACAAAGTGAAGAAATTATCCAGAATGCCTCATTATTTACATTACTGTTTTTCAGAAAATGCACTTTATTAAGCAAAAGCCACTAAATCTATTTTAGCRTCCTCATATTGTTCAGATACCAGTTGCTATTCCTAACATTGCTGAGTAATATTTTGACTTCACTCCAGGGCTAACAAATAGTTGCTTTACAATTCTGATATGCTGTATCTTGAAATCTGTTATGACTGTTGCTGCTGGCTGGGCTGGGAAGAAAGGCTGTGTATGTTSATTAACTTGTGTGCTAACGGCTGTTAAATCTCACACACTTCAGAGGCTGCTGTGAGCAGGTGAAGWGGGTTTGAGCAGTGGGGGAAGGGACTAAATACACATCTGCCCCATTCCTGCTGYGGTGGTGCACTCCAAGCTCACCATAAGGAAGTTACAGTTGTGCCCCAAGACAGCTCAAAGGTTCGACTGGCTCAGACCTGCAGGYGTATCTGGGTTATTCAATTCTTAGTCCAAGCACCTTCAAAAAATAGGAAATATTATTTTMGGTCAGATGATGTAAGAGATTATTTCAAAAGAAGACATTTTTTAAAAAAATCTCCCCTATTTGAGACTTCTTTCATTAATGGATACTTTTGATTGACTCCAAACTGTGTTTCTCAGTGAACAAATTATTGAYGGAAAAATTCTATCCACTCCAATATGTCCTGAGTCTGATGTAAAATATTAATAGAACAAATAATTTCGTGCTTCTTGACCTGTAAAGCCATTCAGAATACTATCAATAAAGTCTTAAGTACTCYCATGTCATTATAAAGGCTAAAGGAATATATTTTGGTACTGGGGATAAGTATTAGAGGGATACTGGGAAGCTGCTAGTCTGTTTAACATCTGTCTTACAAATAAGCTTCATATGCTCTCTTTCTAAATTCTTCTCATTTAATTTGCAAAAATAATCAAGAAGGAACATTTGCTGTCTTTGGACCAAATCTTGAGGCCTTATTCAGGCAAATGCCGACTGAATAATTAGTGATCTTTCCAGCAGAAGGAATATCTGACTGACTGCAAAGTATACAGAACAGCTTGACATAGTTTAGGCTATAGCTTCGTCACCCATTGCGCTGAACACAAGGGGATCTGGCTCGGTGAAAAAGCACTCAAAATTAACTTASAGTTTGGCTTATTGCCTTTTAATAGGATTCTTGCAAAGTAATAATTGAAGAAGTCGTATCTTCCAAGGATGATTATGCAATGGCATAGTATAATGAGCTTTTTTTCATTAAAAAAGATACTAAATATGAACATGGCCCCTGCATGTTCCCCACAGTATTATTCAGGTCCCAAACATCCTTTAGTGGTGGGGCAGAGGCTTGTGCCCTGTTTCGCTCTTGGAGGAGCAGAAATGCCAAACCGTGAACCTTCCCTCAGGCTCTCCTTGGCCCTGCACCTCTGGAGCTGCCAGATGGTGAGTTCAGARGGAGCAGGACCCCAGTTAATGCAGCTGCCCCTAATCTTTCTTTGCCCTTGTATCACCTCCCCCATTCCCACTTCCCCTCTGAATTTTCTTCTACTTGTTCTGGTTGCTTGCACCAGCTTGACACCCCCAAGCTTCAGGGAGCAGCCCTCGAGAAATTTAACAGCATGGAATTCCTCTTACCTCTAAGGTACCCATGAATCTGCATCTTTCTTGTCTCTTGTGTTTTCTTTGGTTTATACTCTGGACTGTGTTTGGAGGATGTGCCTGTCCCAGGCTGTAGCAGACAGGCTGATTCATGAAACTTCAACACAAAAGAATCTCAATGCTCTAAATCCATTAGAYGAATAAGACAAAAGACTAAGCAAAGAAAATACATTAGGAAGTAGAGAAGAATGGACACTGCTTGCACATTTTGCCTGCTAACTTGAAACAACATGAAGAAAGAAACTGTGAAAAGAAATTCAASTCTTTTTCCTGCTTGTGCTCTTTTAATTATGCTGTCTCTTGTGTARCTATTGTCCTTACAAATGCTTTTACTGATGTTCAAGAAATGTCCCTGAGTTCCCCCTAGCTTTTGTAATTTCACCTTGGCTCTTATTTGTGTCTTTGCACTCTCTCCCTTTGTTTTTCCTCTCCACCTACCTTTTATTTTTTTCCTTTTCTGTCTTTTACTATGCCTCAACCAGTACCAGGAAACAAAACTTTTTTCTAAGAATCCAAGCACACTCTGATCACTGCCACATATGGATATCTTCCTTTCAGAAGGTTTGCTTGGCCAGGTGAACATCTGTTCCTTAGTAGTCTTATGAATAAACAGCAATAATTCTGACAGAGTCAGCTTAAGATGACAGCTTAACTACTTTCACGCAAGAACTTAATCGTTCTTTCTTATCTGACTCCCCCTCCTGGATTTGCACACACGCACGCACACAAACACWCACACAGACACCGACACACACWCGCTTTCTTATCTTAGCTATTAGATTGAGTTTCACTCGGGAAAATAAATCTGTGTCTCTCCCTGTTCTGATTCAAATGAAATTCTTGTTCAATTGTACAGCTTTTCATTTTGTTGTTGTTGTTGCTTGTTTATTTATTAGGAAAAGCGGTTTGAGGTGGAAGAGATTTGGAGTGAMCCCTGTGTCCTCTCTCAGGTGAACTCTGTGTTTTCTGGCTGCACAGTCCCTCTCCAGCCCTACCAACATGCTCTCCATACTGAGACAGCTCCTCGGCAGYGTTGGAGGGACCCCCCTCCCCGTGCCCCTCTGCTTGCTGCCTGCAGGTTTCCTACAGCAGTCCCTGCTGGTTTGACTCTGTTGCCTTTGCTTGGCAAAGTCATTCGGGCAGYGATTCTGAACAGGTCGTGGGGGGAGCTGACAAAGGATATTAAAASAGGAAATACCTGGATTTTATCTCTGCGTGTCTTTCAAGGCAGAGCAGAGCCTCACCTCCCTCACTGAAATCTGGGAAACCCATCCACAGAAGGTCCTGGATTTGCACTTTGCTGTGGTCAGAGTGAACGAAACAGGATGTGTAATGAAGAATAAGAGGTGGGCATGTGAAAAATGTGGTAGACKTCTGATATYAGAGCTGCTGCTGCTGCCCAGTGCTCCCCATGTAGCACAAACCTGAGTAGGCAGCGCATCCCTGACCCTTTAGCAAGACCAGGATTCATCCAGGCAGGGCCCTGGTCCTCACCTTGCAGGGGCTTTGCAATAACAACTGCAAATGGCACGGATTCATCCTGCTGCTGGGAAAGATGACATGGCATGGGAGCCTCCTGCTTCAYGGCAGGTCTGTTGCTTGTTTCTGGCTTGGCCTGTGTGCAGGGGATGAAGCACTAGATCTGTCACTCTGCCTTTCCCTACCTGGAAAAATTCCTCTCCTCCTTCCCTAAGCCTAAGTCATGCCTGTGCCTTGYTTCCTTAAGGTACAAGTCCTATGARCATGTGAAAACTAGTGGGGGAAAGGAGTTACTTCTAATTCAGGAAAAGGGTGTGCACAAATAAAATGCAGTTAAAAGCTGCCGACACCGGAGTGCCCTTTTCTTTTGAAGACCGGGACTGGAAATGGGAARAGCAGACAAGGAAAGGCAAGAGAGCACAAGAAAGGGAGCAGGATGCAAAGTGAACAGGACGAGAGAGTTGACAAGTTGTCACTTTCGCTTGCGTCGGCTGAGGAGGAAGCGTGCAGCCACCCCCTCCCCGCACGGCACACTTGATGTATCTCAAGGCATGACAATATGGCTCTGTTTGTTCTGTTCTGGGGGAGGGGGACACTTTATTTTCTTAAGACTATTAAGTCCTTCTAAGTACCACTATCGGCATTCTATGATTGAAAGTGACAAACAGAAGCAACCCTATTTAAAAACTGCCACTTCAAATTAGCCGAAGTATCAGCTTAAGTTTTACAATATTTTACTGCTCCATTTTTGCACTCTTTTACATAAGGACGGCCAAGTAAATATCCTGGTGACTTGTCTTTGCCAGAATTCCTCCCCATGCTCCCGCCCCATTAGCTGCTGCCTTATGAAYGCTGCGCTAAACAGAAAGTGACAGCAGCTGACAGCGCAGCCAGGGCCAAATTATCAAACGTCTGAAGTTGCGCCCGTGTGGCCGTGCACAGGCTCAGGCTTTCACATGCAAAGCAGATAACTGCGCACAAACAGGTGCTCACACGTGCGAAGACGTTCTGGCAGGATCCCGTCCCCAAGCCAGGCGCAGCTGAAGGCTGTGTCTCAGAGAGTTTGGTACCTGCAGGTCCCTGGGGTTAGAAGAAGAGATTTTTTTGACATGGTGAGGTATTTTCCATAAAAAAGAAAATGGTTTTTCACGGTTTAGCTTTAAACTGTGCCTAAATTCTGAACCTCGACTGCCTGAARGGTCAACAGGGATAAAAAGAGGCTTCCAAGCAGTGCTGTGAGGGTGCAARTACTGGTGCCAGCTCAACTGAGGCACTCTGAGTTGCTCCTGGAAGAGCACMGTCTGTAAGTATCCAATCTGGCTGCTTAAATTTGCAGTGCCCAAGCCTCCAAAAGCTTCTACCCCATGCAAATCCCACCACTGGAGCTGCAGCTCAGTTCCCCTAAGCCCTAGTGGCTTTCCGGCCCATGAGACATCAGTCTCCAGCATATGAGATGCGAACTTCATTGTATTGGGCAAATGCTGTGTGACAAAAAGCTGGAGTTTCCTCCTCAGATATCCCCTTGTCTTCAGTGATGTCTAGGAATCGTATTACAAACTTCTGCCTTATCCTGTTTAACAGGAAATATCCATTTCTCATAATTTCTGTGTTCCCATTCCCTTGGGAACTGCTGCTATTTCCATTGTGCAGAAGGYTTTCCAAGCAGGCTGGAAGGAGGACTGAACCTCAGGCTTTTCTGGGCTCCATGTCTGTGGGGAAGRAGAGGATGGAGGGAGGCGCAGAGAGCTGAAATTCTTCTTGTAGAGCCTTCATCTACTGCAGCAGGCCAAGGTGCAGTGTGGGTCTGAAGCCTGTGCATAGAAGCCTTCCCCGTTGTTTGGAGGGAGTAAGGCATTTTGGCTTTCAAAACAAAGCCSCTTTTGAAATCTTTGATCTTTCTTTTCTWTTCTTTGTTTTTCATAAGGAAAGACGTAGACAAAATAATGCAGACAAAGCAGGTTATTTGTAAGCCAGCTTGAGTACCCATTAAATCTTAAAGGCTGTATTATTCTGACTTTCAATACCAATGCACAAATAGCTATTCTTTTTTTCCCATGGATCTTCCATATGGCCAGATGAACAGGCTGACTGCATGGTGAGCAGCAAAAAGAACAGCTGACATATAGTTTGCAACCACGCTGCAACATCTGGGCAGAATTTGGTCAACTGCATGCCTGATAATAGTTTTTACATTCAGGCAGAGAGATTCCTTTTTATGGTATGGTGTAAARAGGCAGAGAAAATATTAATATCAGCTTTGAAGTGTACAATGAGGGGTGTGTTACAGCAGCAAAACAGCCCAGCCCRCTTGCTACAATACACAGAACACTGAATTGGGAGGTAAGAAATGAGTCTTATCTCTGGCTCTTTTAGTACCTTCCTGTGAGATCTTAAATAAATCATGTACTCCTGCTTTTTAGCCTCTCTTTTCCCTCCTCCCCTGCCTCCTCTCTCTGCTCACATTTATTTTGTTTGCCTTGCTGGTTAGTCTGTGTACTCCTCCACGAGCAGTTGATTGTCATCATTCACAGTTATGGCCCGCACTCACAATTATGGCCCAAAAAGGCATTTATGTCTCACTGGTCAAAGCCTCTAAGTTTTCTCTTTGCTATTCACCACTGCAGATGGCATAAAAAAGGTGTCTTAGTCTGTTACTTGTGGAGATCAAGCAAAGCAATTGTTAAAGGTCACTGGCACAGCACTTCTGGTGGGAACTGCTGCAGGAATATGGGACCACAGAGAGAGGAAAGGAAATACATGGATGAGGCATAGCTGGAGTCGTACATGTGTGCTAATAGAGAGAAAAGACAGGGCACTGAGCAACCTCTCTCCTTCCACCCAGAAGAAGAAAAAGCGCTGTGGCAAATGTCACCGTGAGCGCTCACTTTCTGTCCAAACGCTGCCGGTTCAGCAGCATTTCAGTGGCAACAATTACAGCCTGCAATGTATCCCACGTGCGACCTGGGAAGGTGAACTTGCTATTTCCCCTCTCTTTCATTAAATAKGAGGAGGGTGCATGGAGCTATTTTTGGGAGTCTCTTCCAAGGCTGGCTCCCCTCTGGTTYGGTGGAGGAGTGTCCCAAAGCGCCACAGATGCCGTGCGAGGTGYGGTTTCGCAGCCCCAGCTGAATCAGCGCTCAGCTATGCTGGTTTGCACATGGAGGAAGGCTCCATATGGTGTGTGAACGGCATCCCAGCACAGCCCCTCCTACCCAGGTGTGGAGCCCAAAGCCAGGAGGTGGTGGTGGGGAGGGGACTATGCCAGGGAGACAGCACTACCCCGTCTGTGCTCCCTGGGCCAGGATCCACAGATCCTGGCTCCCCTCTGCCTCTTCTAGCATTTGGCCCAATRTTTTGTCCTCATTTTGCTTGTTCTGTAGCAACAGTTTCTTAGCAAACACCATTCTCAGAGTGGTGCTGATATTAATTGATGAGGCTGGTGCTCAGAGTTGTCTTGGCATGGTAAGGCACTATCTAAGTAGAAAAATAAACAGCCATGTTCACTCCAGTTCCTTTCAGAAATGGAAAAATAAATCATTGCCTTCCAGATGGAAAGGCACAAAATCATCAGCAGAAAAATATCTTAAAGCTCATAAGAAAGCTCTGAGAAGGGAGAATGAACAGCCCTAGTTTTCTGGGGATTTTGTTTCCATTAAACAAAGAAGTGCTGCTTCTCTGATGTTGTGCTGTGAACAGAGGAGTTCAGACAGGGCATAACATTTTAGGAGTTTAATATCCTTTCAGAAAGAAAATCCCTGTCTGCTGTGGAAAAATGATGATTTGTCTTGCAAATGATTGGTTTTTCTTTGAAAATGCAGCAATGGGAGATTTTGTCTCAAATTTAAATGTTTCCTTCATTCCTTTTTTACAGACCTGACATAAAACATTTTGCCTTTAACAAGTCTGTTGCCACTGGTTCAGGCTGTGTGAAGGACACTGTTCTTACTGTAAGGGACAATTACATAAGGTTCATCTTTGACAACAATAAAAGTAACATTTGAGATCAAAAGTTTCTTAAGGAGACATATAATAGACTGCATTATTGCTAATATTGAGCAATGTGGTTTGGATGCCTTTTCCTTTTTAAGTGTAAGAATYCTTCAAAATTAAATTTATGAGTTCAAAAAATATGTTATTTCCTTAAATGTAGCCTAGATTAACTATTTTTCTAGTGTAAGACATTAAATATGAGCAATGCATTTTAGAATTAGTACATAAATGATCAATAAAAAAGAGCAAACCAAAACCATAACCTGAAATGCAAAGATTTGAGCCTTCTTTGAGACTTGTTACATTCATTTTTCCCTTTCATGTCTGAAGCGAAAATGAATTGTTTTAAAAGACCTTGAGGACCCGATACAGTAAGCTTTGAAATCATGGACTGCATATTCATTTTAAAGAAACTCAGTAGCAGTTTTATAGGGGTCTTCAAAGCAGTTTATAAATATTTCATGCTTTGGTTTTCTATGACATTTCTCTAAATAATAATGTAGAAGCCCCCTCACTCTTCCTTTTTGTTTCAAGGATATAATTTCTTTCGTTTCAAATGCTCTCCCTAAAAAGGTGTCACTAATGTTTTYGCTAAGCATTTCCCTGTTAATTTAAAGTTCTCTGACAACTGAAATAAGGCTCCATCTGTGAAACATTTGCTCAGACTCAGAGGAAGCACCTGATTCAAGTTCTGGGAGAAAACAGGACACAAATCATGGCTTTCACAAGTGGTTGTTCTTCAGCATTTTTCATGATAGTCTTCTAGTGAGAGAAACTGGTGAGGTTCTCAGGATCGGCTGTTTACTCRATATGGGTGATCCAGTGTGTGTACAGCTGAAGAATTGCCAGACTAAGAAGTGGAAATTGAGACAATAGAGTCCAACACATTGTCAGGAATCAAGTGACTTCAGATTGTGAGATGGCTCATCAACAAAGAGCTGTGTAGTTGTATTTAAGAGTACAAAGTGTGCAAGAATTACAGTGTCATTCTGAGCAGCTCTTTGAAGGCAAGGTGCTAAGCAATTAACAGGTATCTCTCTTTTACTGCTTCTTCAGAGGCATCAGCATCAAGGTAAAGTACAAAGTAGTAGCTGTTGTCCATGTCCTGATAAAAGTTCAGAATAATTTTGTGATGTAAAATGTAAGAAATTGTTAGAATAAATGTTATGGAAATTGCCCTTTGTTACATTATTTGACTATAATTAAAAGAGAAGCCAAGCGCTGATAGCTTAGCAGAGAAAATATTTTCATACTTATCTAATCTGTGGTTTTAAGTAGGGACAGACAAACTCATTTTGCCTAGTTTCAAACCCACTTGAACACCATTCAGCAAAGCACTTACAGTCATATTTTCAAAGCTTGAGATCCTTTCTTTCCCCCACAATGGTATCACTGCTGATATTCCTTCAGTGAGAAAGTTCACATKGTTTTATAAATGAATTTCAGGAGCATCTGAATCTAAAAGCTCTGTGAAAGTCTGAATTATAACTGCCTGGTTGTCTCTTTTCATCCCTGAGCCTGTCCTTTCCTCTCCTTAAAGCAATTGGCATACAGGTTGTTAGCCAGTTGTCTATCCAGCACAAAAAGTGCATGGAGTGAAAAGAATATAGAGTGCTCTGGAAATCCCATTGGGTCCCTGTCTAGCCAATCTATTCAGGCAAATCTGTGTGCTCAGCTTGGGTTTCTTGGTACCTTTTTTTTTTGTTTCAAGATGAAGTAAAGATTGGCTGGATCTCTGAGAAGCGGCATGATTTTGATATAGAATAGGAAAGACAAAACACCCTCAAAGGCTTTCCCTGTTAGGCTAAAAAGGAACTTCAACATGCRAACCTGTTTTGTTTTAACTGACTTTACTAGACTTTTTTGCTGGTGCAGTGGCCAGCAAAAAAAGCCAAAAAGCTGTGAAAGCACTAATTAGCTCTAACATCTGGTAAGAATGACCCCAAATGTACAAAGGTAWTTGTTGTACCAGCTCTTTTGTATGCACGAAGTGGGGACCGGAGTGGGTTTTGGCTGCAAAGCTGAGGCAAGAGGTGTGAGAAGAGACAGTGTCTACTTATTAGTATGAGGTGGAAGACAGGATGATCAGAGTCAAAATACAGGTGGTTCCATTTCACTTGGCAGCTATGTAGAGTTACTACATGCCCTGGTTTTATTTTTGACTCCTCTTTAAGCATATATGCCAACACCGAGTGCAGTGGAAAGGAAAAACCCAGAAATAACACTCTTCACCCATTTTGAGGCTGCTCTAAGGCCGTTCTGTCCCGCTTCATACTTGCAAATTGCTTTAGAGCTTCTACTGGTATAAATACACTACTGTGATACCGTGAGCTGACAGACAAAAGCAAGCACTGCTTTCTAGTCATTTGTCCTCCTTAGCTCAAACAAGACAGAAAATTAGAGTGAAAGAAGGCCAATCAGAAGACAAAGATMTGAAAAACTGTTGCATGACTGCACAGTGAGAGCAGATGGCTGTATGAACTGCCTCTCCGTACACATGAGCACGGGGATAATGAAATAAGATCCACACTCATCATCTCTCTGCAACGTCCACTGTGTCACAGGGAGCTTGTGACCAAGCATTAAAGATCAAATAGACGCCTTTTGTCAGAATGGTGATTAACACACAAGCTTTGCTCAGTCCTCTTCCTCCTACACATAGCTTTGAAAATCTATCATGATTTGTCCAAAAATGAATTGTCTGTTGATGACCCATGTTAGCTGTAAGTCAGGAGTGCTAGAGAATGGCACATACRGTTTTCTGTGGGAAGAGTGCAATCTCTGTCATCCAAACCAACACTGGAGACTTTTTGGCTGTTTTCTCATGCCTTCTGTTACAACTTTATGYCTGTTCCTACTGCTCTGTTTTCCCCAGAGTCTAAGACAGAGTTGCTACTTCTACCATGCTTCGATTTCATCCTCTCTTCACATTCTTTCACTCACATGAAAGCAAGCACTTCATATCTAATCCAAAGTAAAATAGAGATGAAGTGCTAGAACTGAGAACTATTTTGGCATTCTTGGTTCTGGGAATTGCTTTACAGCTGCTTATTCTTGGCTGAGACAGAACTGAGACAAGAAATGGGAAACAATGATGGGACTATGAAGGATTTAATGAACTGTTTATCCAATACCCAATTCTCACAAACATTTCCTCATCTGACAGTATTTTTCTGCCCTATTACTTGAGTTTGTACTGCTACTGTGTATCATTCCCTGGAGCACCATGGTGCTTCCAGGCCTGATTTCACGTTATTAACCAGTGAGTCTTTTCATCCCTGTACCGATGCTGGCCATCTCAAAGATCAGATGGCTGCTGGCTGAAGTTGCAAGGTGTTTTCTTCACCCAGAAACTACAGACTGCCACTTTTAGATGTCCTGTTTTAATGTCTCAAGTTCTCAGAAGTGGTTTAAGCAAAGAATTGGGCTGTAAGAGTGAGGTACAACTTACTGACTTTGTTCTACCTGAGCAGTCATACGATTCTGAGTGGACACTTCAGGTCTTACCAATATGTGTTATGTTGAAATTAAATACGAGAAGATATTCCCTAAGTCCCACCTCTGCTTTATCTAATCCAAATCCCTCGCTATGACTCTGATATGACTGGGGAGTTTTAAAGTCATGTTCTTTATTCCTCTGGCCAAGTCAATATCAGTGTCTTCCACGTGCAGTGAAACAGCTTTAACAGAGTATTTCCAGCAACCCAGCCTGCTTTATGGACCACTGGTTAGCACAAATCTGAGGAGATGAAAATGTATAGGTTCAAGTCACTGCAAGCAGATGGAAGATAGGAGGTCCCATCTTTCATGCACCAAGCTGACTCCTCTACTTAAGTGTTTACCTCCCCTCATGACTCTTGGTATTGAAGTGCAACAAATCCTTGAGCAACTACAATCTTCACTACTGAAGTGGGTTTCTCCGTTTTTTAAAAATTCATTGTTATCCAATCTGTGTCCTCCCACAGTCTCTTTCTGGATAGCTTCTAAAATCAGAATAGGAATCTCATCACATACCATCTCCTTCCTAAGTAGGTATTGCCTGGAGCAAACCCAAAATTCTCTGATTGAGAGAAAAACAGGTTAACAGGAAAGGTGGATGCATAATGCTGGAATGAAAGTTTTCAGCTCAATTTAGCATTCCCTCCAGGGTTTATAGAGACTAGTTGTTTGAGATCTCTGGCAGCCTCATGAGTTATATGGTTTATTTTTTATAAGTGGAAATTAAGTTTTAATGACTCTACAATATCCTTTACAA
Organism: Malurus melanocephalus; assembly: GCF_030028575.1. Lineage (NCBI taxonomy): Eukaryota > Metazoa > Chordata > Aves > Passeriformes > Maluridae > Malurus > Malurus melanocephalus. Next base: position 1,222,484 of record NW_026623280.1, read on the forward strand.
TGGAGTATTTAAGTACTGAAGAACTGATGGTGYAAATACCTATGTTTAATTCTATCTGTTATTCCATTCACACAAATRAAGTCTGTAGCTGACCTAAGGTTTCTACACTCCACAGCAAAACAGAAAAAGCAATTAAATTGTTTAGCAATCTATTCCACCCATCAGCTCTTCCCTTCCRCCACCCATGTAGTTCTCTCTTTTGCCTGAGCTATCAGTGTTCATCAGTTATAGGTGCACTTTTGGGTGAATGTTGCTGCAGGGAGGTTATTTCCGTGAATTACAAGGAGYTCAGCTTCATGCCCAGCTTTGAAGGGAAAGTGAGATAGAGGAACAACTTGGAATGATGAGAGGGAAGCTCCTCTRTAATGTGCAGGGGAGCACAAGAATGTGGGAAGATAGAGGAAGAAAGGAGGAACTGCAATGATGCTGTTGATGCTTAGTAGAGAGCACGTCACTTAAACTCATGTCCATCCATGATGGGATGAACCAGGCTTCTGGGAGCTGTGAGGCTGCACCTCCTTGCTTAAGGGTGGCAGCAGTAGTTTGGTTCACCCCAGCATCTTGCAGTGTCCCTGACACATCAGTGCTGTGCTTAAAGAGACTGAGATCTTTGCTCATCCTTGCTCTAATGTGACGGGAAGTGAGGACAATCCCTGGAGACACTGACTGGGAAGCAAGGGCAGTGCAGGGATTGTCCTGACCCAGGTTAGCAGAAAGCCCTGTTTCACTGTGCCATGGCTGGGCCTGAGCCAAACAAGTGYTCAGGGTACGAGAGCTGGCTCGATTTCTGGCGTGCTCAGCCTTTGAGAAAGGGAGTGAACTGCAACTGSAGAAAAGAATCAGTTCCCAAATCTCTTGTTGTTCATTTTGGCTTGGCTGGTGAGTTGTGTAAGAGCMCTTGGAGCAACTTGTCACAGCACATCTCTCCGTGGTTTTCCTTGTGTGTCCATTGCCACAGCACACATCTGAGCCTGGAGACAAAGGTGAAAGGGTTCCCTCCCCCACCACTGCATTGTTCTTTGATAGGCATTTAAGCACTGGGGAGAAATTCAGTTGCTTTAGCCCGGTCTTGTTCTGCCATTTAAGACACCCCTGTTTATCTGAGAGATTTCCTTGGAGCCAGATGGCACAGTAATGAGAGACCAAACCCTTCTGCAGCAGCAGTGGCCACCAGGTGGAATACCTTACAGCACATCCCGTGCCATGTGGTGCCTACATTAGGCAAACTAATTAAATACCTGCAGTTCATCCCAGCAGAAAATCCAATATAGGCCTAAGAAGAACTGAGGAAAGTTTTCTCTAACCGGTCAGAACTGTTTTAGGACTCTTGTTTGTTTTGACTGACACAGTTCAACATACACAAGCTGGAAAGATTAGGTAGGGATATGGGTGATGTTTCTGTGAATGATATACATCATGACTTGGTGTAAAGYCCTTGCTTAAAACTTCTCTAATAAACTCATGATCAAGTTTTTGATCTTTTATCTTTTTTTYTGGTTGTCCCATTTGTATCTTGTTGCAAGAGTTCTCCTGTTGCTTGAATACACCATCTGCAAGCACAAACAATCACTCAAATTATGTGACTGTGATTAGTAATAATTAATTATTAATCTAGGAATGGATTCCTCAGACTTAGTGAAGGAGCTGAAATTAAATCAGATTTTTCTTAGGTAGAAAATTTGTAGAAACAAGTCTTCAATATGAGAACAGAAATTTGGACGCAAGTTTTATTGAAAGAAACCAGATGGGGAGGAAAAAACTGATTTGTTTAAATGCAGTCTCAAACAAAGCAAGTTATCAGACTTCTCTAAGAAGTGGGAATTCTTAGGTTCTTATGGATGTGTGTCACTGTCTTTAGTGGAATGTGTCCCTGTCACTGTTGGAGTGGAATATGGCAGGATTKGACTCTGGCTATGGAAGTTAAAACCTTCATAGGACCTCATCCAAGAGTACAGAAGCATGAAGCCCCCAGTCATTGCACACAATCCTCTGGTGAGCCAGCTAAGAAAAATTATTTTCTTGAAAACAATCTTTGACTTTTCCTGTTTCTTTTTAGCCAGATCAGTTCCCTGACCCAGCTCAAGATGCAGCCCATGCCCATGGACAGAGGCAGTTGTAGAGGCACAAAGACAGGTAGCCAAAATCAGGCTGCCTGAAAGTGGCCAGTGGGGCTGCCAAACGCATGAGTAGGTGGCAAGAGGAAAATGGTCAAAATGCATGTGTGAGAGTGACTTTGTAGGTCAAGAGAGAGCCTCACTTTACAGAAATGTTAGTCCAGCACCTTTTACTAAAACATTCACTAAAAGTATGYGTTTGTCACGTTGGAATGTGCTAATGGCTACAATGAAGTTGTCTGTCATCTGCAGGCAGTTGCTGACCTCACTGAGGGAAACGGGTTTGCAGCCACGTATCACTGGGGTTACATGGRTGAAGTTTTCCTTATGAAGGAAGATAAAAACAGTGAAAGACYTCACCTAAGGAATTAGGCTTCAGGGGAAGCCAGTCAACTCAAATTCGTGCAGGCCAAAGCATTTTTTCATTTCAAATGTAGGTATCTGCATGCTGAGCAGATGGTGGGAGGTAAGAGACGCAGGGTTAGGTGGTTCTGGAAGAARTCCAAGAGAGAATTCACCAAAACACTTGCTTGAGACACAGGCTTAAATTCCTAAATGGGGAAGTTCCTTTTCCTCACAATTTCTCAGAGAAATAAGAATTTCTGGATATAATTGGTAAATAAATTGGATTATAGCAAAGAAACATCTTCTTCATAGGCCAAGTTTTTTTTCTTCTAATTTCTGTAGGCGAATTAGAAAGATCAAGTCAAGATTCAAGAAAATTAACCAAGGTTCAAGAAAATGTAAGACAAACAGGCCCACGATGTTTGATGTGAGTTATGTTGTCTCYGTATGGTTTAATCTGATGTCATCATTGTAGGGAAATCACGAGACTGCAACATGATTTAGTGGAAATGGGAGAAGTCAAATCCCATTTTCACAGATTTTTTTTGTTTTGAAACATAAACATCTTGTTACTGTGCAAGAACAGAAGTCACTGTCATCCTAGAGCCTGATTGATTTCAGCAGAACTCTATAAAGAAAGCAGAGGACTTAATTGMATCCTTTAGGAGAAATAGATCCAAGAAACCAGAAAGCCTGGATGCAGTTTTCAGCCATCCTGATTTCTTTGTCAAACAGTCAGGGGTTGGGTTAGTGGAACAAGTACTGTTCRGACCTAAGCTTAGTTATTAGGAGAGGTCAAAGAAACCTTAACTCTCTAAACTGTATAACCATAGTAGCTCCTTCTGGCTTTACTTATGTTGTGGAAGGACTGACTTCACAGTGACTTGATATTATTACTGTTGTTGTTTCTTACTCCATTGTGGCTACTGGCACCAGCCATGAGGCCCCACTGAACTGGCTCTGCACAAACACATCACAAGAGCTCACAGTCCAAGAGAACGGACCATGGGTGGAGTAAGAAACAGAGTTGGGGGTAGTGTCGAAGGAGAATGGATCCATATCGGTCAGAGAGAGAGAGAGTGCACAGYTCTGTTTCTGTACCCCACCCTGCACTGCCCTGCATGCTAGGAGGGAAAAATGCTCTGTAAGTCATCACAGCACCTTGTCTAGGAGATGCAGTGCTTGGCTGTGCACCACTCCTCATAAATGCGGCTCCTTAAGAATCAGGCATGCTTCATGTTATTTTGGGGTTCTTCTTTCTTCATTGTTTCATGAAATAATGTGCAATTTGTCTGCTACTGCCTGTAACCAAATTGCAGTCATCCTCTCTTTGCCCTGGTTTCAGAAACAAAAAGCTAAAAGGATCTCTTTTTATCAGCTGTTGTGTGTTTTGAACGTGGGGACTGGCAAAGGCAGAACAATACCCTGTATGTACACACACTGCCAGTCGCTGTGGCACGAAGAAACTGGAGAGTGGAATTAGAGAGACAGGTTGATGTGCTGGGGAAGATCAATGAATATGAGAGGTTCACTGATGACAGATGGCTGGTTTCATACTCTGAAGGAGTGACAGAGGAGGAGGAGAACCAGCTGTGAGTGAGTTGCAGGATGAGTGCATTGGAAGCACAGCCTTGTGTTGGAGAAGCAGCCCTGTTCCAGCAGAAGCAGGAGGATATAAAAGACAGTGGCTGGGTAACTGAGAAGTGGTAGCAAAGGAGGGGAGAAGTGTAATAAAGAGAGGAGGCTTGTGCCAGTGCCTAGAACATTTCCCAGAGTTTTAATGATTCAGTAGACACGGTCTCACAAAATGATGAAATGGGCATGGGGAAATCTGCAGCACAATTAGATCAGAGAAGTGTTGATGGCAGAGTTGATGTTGCAGACAGTTGTTTAAAACACCAAATCCTCACACAAATGCACAAAAATGCTTCCAGGAGAAGGAGTAGGGGATTTTTAGTCAGTGGGTTATGGCAGATAAAAGAGCTTTAAAATGAGTCTAGCATAATGGATGGTGATTTTTATAAATTATGTAGAGGGAAGACATCCAGGCATTTGTAAAAAGAAAGCCTTACACACTTCAGCTAGCTCATGAAAAAAGAAAGYGACATAATGGTATTTTCCAGTATGCAAGTGGCCCATTTTAATGCAGTAAAATTAATAGATTAGATAGATTTGGAGGGGAGGGGGCATTAAGAAAAGGAGGAATGTTGTAAAGAAGGAGACTTTGGCATGTTGTTAACAATAAAACAGAGAAAGCAAAATGTCAAAGGAGAGGTAGCCTGCATTATTCCACACCCTATGGGAGCAAACAGATTGTCCACTAATAAGGAAATGATCTAGCCATTTTTTTAGATTAGTGGTGTGGGAGGAGAAGAATTTAAAGGAGGGAATGCATGGATCTCTTGGTAATGTATCTGCTCTTTGTCATTGTAGGAGATAATGAGAATGTAAAGCAAAGGTGGGAGGAGAAAATAGCTTCTGTACAAATGCTGTGAGATTATTAATATGGTCACCAATTGAAAACATGCATTTCCAAGGCTAAGCGTGATATTCCTGGAATGTGTGAGCTAGAACGGACTGAAAACAGCGTAGGGAGATGCAAAGTTTATTAAAGGGGCCAGGCTGTGTTCTTCAATCTAAGCAGAGACAGCACTATTATCCATGGCCAGAGCAGGAAACACTACCAATGTTTTGCCTGTCAGAGCAGAGACTGTTTGGGCAGAAGCTGAGGAAGGACAATGAATGCAGTCATRCTATTCCTGCTACAGACCCCCAGGGCAAGCAAAGAAAGTAGGTTGGGAAATGTTTTTACAGATAAGAGAAGTCTGTAAAACAGCTAGAACATTGATCACGAGGGATTTTAATTACTCAGCTATTGATTGGGACAGCCACGATGCAGAAGTGAAGCGGAGGAAGGGGTTTGCAGAAGTAATGCAAGATTGCCATCTCACATGGCCAGCTGAGCAGCCAAGCTCATGTAGTCTGAGCCTACACAGTCCTAATTCTAGGAAACCTGCCAAGGCCGATCAATTAAGTTGAAGTTGGGAAGTAGTTAGGATCCAGTGACACAGTCTATCACCAGGAAAAAAAATGCTCAAGAGGAGGCAACAAAAACACATAAGACACAGGAAGAAATTTAACCAAATGAAAGTTGTGCTAATGAAAATTGACTGGAATATTGTAATGTGTTGGAAATGTGATAGGGGATGTTTCTTGAAAGAGGCTATAAACCTGGAAAGGAAGGGAATGGGGCAGTAATTGAAATTCATCCTAGTTCAGCCTAGTGAGGGAATACAGCAGCAGAGGCTAATAGTTGCAATGATCCTTGGCTAATAGAGAGTTCAGTGGGGGTCAGGAACACCTGCATATTTTAGAACAGCCCTGACACTGCTCTGAATTATGTGGCTGTCTGGCTGTCCCTGGCAGCTATATTAATACCTTTACACCTTGCTCTTCTCAGGTATATCAATATATCAATTGGTGTTCCAGCTCTAAAATTTGGCCTTCTATTTCCTATGGCAGGAGCACTCTGATAAGTAGGTATCTCTGTGGCAAAAGTAGAAACACTAGGGAAAAGTAATTCTTATCCCAAAAGAATGAAAGAGGATTTAATCAGGCTAGGAAACAATGGCAGTAGTTGATGAGCTGTTTCTTCTCTTTTAGAAGCAGTAGATGAGGTAAAATTTAGAACTTGGTAAGTTCTAAACCCCACTAAATACCACAGGTAATCTGATAAGCCTCTAGCATGGGAAATAGTAAACTTTTCATCACTTAAAGGAAATTATTTGGCAGTACCTGATTGGCATGAAGCCTTCTAGGTGCCTGTGGAAATTAGTATATATAACCACAATGTGAAAAATGACATGGTAACTGCAATATGAACACATGACCTGATGTGGATTTTCTAGAGGATGAACTGTCAGGTATGAAGTGCATCACTCACCTCAGATTAAAGCAAGAGCAGCAAGGAAAAGAGCAGACCAGGACATGGCATGGCCCAGCAAACTCACAATATCTTGTGAAAGGGATCTGCACACAACAGAGAAGGGCAGATGATGTTGGAGTACGGCAGCAGGAAAAGGCAGTAACTGACCCAGGTAGGTAACCACACTTGTAGGAGGTGGGATGAGCCCATCCACCTTTCCTGCTCAAACTGTTTCATTCTGTGGAGTTGACTGAGTGTCTGGGGGGTTCTTTCTCATCTTCAGGGTGTGCTGGACAGAGCTCTCCATCTGATTCACTCCCTCTGGCTCTGCTTACAGCTGATGSAGAGCTGAGTACTCAGACCTTGAGTAACATGTACTGAAAATTCCTGCTTCTCTCTGGCAGCCATAAGGATGACGAGCTCAGATGTGGAAGCCTGTGTTGAAGGCATCCATGAGGGACCAGATGAAGCTTAGACTCAGCCTGCAATGTCAGAGCAACAAGTCCCTGATTACATTAGGCACAGCAGGGACTCAGACTGTCTCCTACCTCCTTCATTACTGCCGGATTCACTGGGCTTCTGGATGTCTGGGCTCTTCCCTTGGAATCTATCTCAGTACCTATCAATAAAGAGTGTCAGTGTTGACAAAAGGCATCGCTCCAGCTAGATCATTCAACTAAACATTTTCTGGTGAATTCTGTTAAGAAAACATTTGCTTGAGATTTTGTTCCCTTTTGTCATTCATTGGTCAATATGAAGGGCCATCAAGCAAATGAGAGAGTATCCTAAGACCTTCATATATATGAACATAAAACATGAAATTATCTTTCTGAACAAGTGTTGCCAAGAGTGTCCCATAGTCCTTGGAAATGAATCAGGGGCTGATGGTGTACCTTGGTCTACACAGAGAAAACCCCACTTACCTTAGTAATTCTTAACCTAGCAATCAAGTCAAAGACTATTTCCTGAATTCACAAGAAATAACAGAATAAGWGAATTAGAAAATACAGCATGCAAAGTTTCTTCACACATAAGCAGTACTGCCTAGAGCAGCTGCCCTCTTCTATGACTATTGAAAGGGACATTGGCATATAATGTTGCCAGAGGAGTTATATTTAGGGTAYTCCCTCGTGCTGCCGAATACGAGTTTAGTTCTCATCAGCCTGCAGCAGCATGGGTGGTTACAAAGATTAGCATCTGCAACTTTGGTGTGAATATTTTGAAAATAGCCTTTGTTCTACGTATTAGGCACTTAGTCCTGGCACACCAGCAGTCCAATGGCTGAATATCAGGGAATAGCTCAGCCTGGCTGTTTCCATGTGCCCCTGTCTCTACTCGTGTGCTGAATTTTACCTACTCTTTCCACTTACATGAAGATGGAGAGATCTGTGATTTAGCTCCAAAAAGGAAGCAAATGAAGAAAACCACTTTTTCTCCAAGACCAATGATTAATGAATAAATATATAACAAATATGTGAGATATTATAAAAAGGTGCTGAGCATCGCTGCAAAATGAGACAGTAAATAATGATAAGGCAAGAACAGGTAAAAAAATGCAGTAAGATTGTAGAGGAGGTAAACATAAATAATAAGAAAGTATTCAAGTATGTAAGGAACAGGGGGTCAGTGAAGGGGATATGGTGAACATGATTTACTGACAGCATACGTAGACATAGCCAGAAACATTAGCAAATKCACTGCTTCAGTGTGCTCACATAAGAGGATGATTACTTTATAGAGAATAACTTCTTGGGGTTGGGAGGCTGGGGGGTGAGGAGAAGAAAAACAAAWAATAAAGAAAATGGGAAAGCTCCCACCAGCTTTCCCCATGTCAGAATACATTTTCCAAAGAGTACCTTCCATATAATTAGTGCTGAAGCAAGACATACCTTTCCTATTAAGAAAAGTAATGCAGATTGGCAATTTGCTATGCAAAATATTTTGGTGGAATCAGGGAATGGAAAATATGGTCAAATAGGGATAAAATAGTGAAAAGGAGATACATTAGGAGGCTAAATTAGATGAGCATGATGCCCAAGACTACTTAAGCCCATTATTAATCTTCCCAGGAAATGAAACCAAGAAAGAAGAAAACTTAGGTGGGCCATAGAATAAGGCAAGAAATAAAGGTTTCTGATGGAGTATGGTGTACAGAGGACCACAGTGACCACATCAGATGCAGAAACTCAGGTTTGGTTCAGTTTTGTTTGAAACTCTCTATTGTTCTCCGACAGTCCTATGACCCTGGGCCCAGCAAGAGCTGGCTGACAGGACCTGGAGATGACCSACTCCATCCTATCTCATGGAGTCCTCATTTTGTCTTTTTCTGCTCCACATTGTGGAAATGCTACAGTGAAACAYCAGGGAGAGGCTTCCATGTGTGCCCAGGAGCAGGACATGCTGCCATCCTGCCACCTACCTGGGGACATGTTCCCCCTGGGAGTGAAGAGATGAGGCAGCAGGCTTCAAACGTGATGATGATCTCAGGGAAGAAAGCTAATGTACACTAAAGCATAGGATTGCTCAGAGCAGTGAGAGCAGTGCCAGCTCTCTCCAAGCATGCTGTCCTCAGGAGGGAAAAGGAAGACTTGAGGAAACAGGTTGAGGCCTGAACAAATGAGAGACAAGACAAAATGCATGAGAGTATGGAAAGCTTAATGACCATGGTGTTTTCACCTTCTGATTCAGGAGCAGGGTCACATTAAAATTACAATCTTGTTTACAAGGCTGAAGCTTTGACTTTTTGCTGTATCTGTTCTTTTCCTTATTGGCTCATCTCATCCCACCCATTTTCTTTTTTCGCCACACAGGTTATTTCCTTACTGACTTGTTGACTGCCTGTTTTCTGGGGGCAAAGGCTGTCTCCAYTGTCACTCAGCCCTGAAGTGTCACATGGGCCCTGATCCTTAACTGAAGTGCCACCATCACCTAAGTATTGATCACAAAAGGACCSTCTGAGCCTGAGCCCTGGACTCGCGTGTAGGGAGAAGGCTTTGAAAAGACAGTCCCTGCCAGAGAGCAGGTGTGTCATGTGCTGTGGGATGGGAATGAGTGGGGATGATGATGGCAAGGAAGGTGGCAGGGCACACCAGGAAACAGGACTCAACTGGCCTCACTGGCACCAGTCCAGCATTTGTTTGCTGAAAGATTTGGGGCGAGAGGTGTTTTAAGAAATAATCTGAAGTCCAAGGGTTCTTCTTATGCAAACCCTCAGCAGCTGGCAGCACGGAGGAAATGACTAACGTTGTGTTTGTTGTTTCTCGTGTGTGCGGAGCCTGTGGGAGGGGGAGAGGGGGATTTTCTCAAACTGTGTCTGCAAACAGACCCTGCTGATTGCTTTGCTTTCACTGCCAGCAGCCTGGAGGGGRAAAAAGGGCTCGTCCTGGTCAACTTCACTTCACATGGGGAGAGGGATGCATTTCCCCAGGGAAATGGCCAAAGCAGTAACTGGAGGGAGGAATCTAGAGTAACCAATGCTCTGGGTGCTCAGYACCTTCCTTGCAGAGTTAATAAAGAGTTACAAAACTCTTTGGGTTCAGAACCATGCCTCGCTTGCTGCAGTCACCCCCAGTCACACACGGTGCTGAAATTATGCCAAGTTAAAACTCTCCCTCACTCCTTAACTTTGAGTTCCTCTGTAGAGTTGGAGCTGTCAATGTCAATGTAGACATTTTACCTCCTAAGTACCTCTATAGGGGGTTACCACCTCTATTCCTGCAGGGAGAGGAGACAAAGAAATGAGGGCCATGGAGAGAGACTCCTCTCTTGCTTCCTGGGCAGCAGCCTTGTCCTCAACAGAGGCACAGRGACACTGCATTGACTTCCAAGGGCCTGCAACGTGGCTCAGTAGACAGCAACATTGTTGAACATTTCTAAGGTGAGCAGAGAGAAGTGCTGCTGGGCAGCCTGAGAATTGTACCAAATGCAATTATAAGACATGAACACTGGAGGGTATTTTTGTGGGTTTGTCGGGKTTTTTTTTTGTTTGGTTTTGTTTGGTTGGTTAGTTTAGGTTTTATCTTTCATGTGTTTTTTTTGTTTGTGTTTTTGTTTGTTTGTTTTTCTTAATTGAATGAAAAACAACCCAAAGCCACTYTTATCCTATTCAAGTCAAAACCGAACACAAGGGAAGGGGAAATTCTGATAAATACATCAGGATCCCTATGGCAACATATTGGTTTTACGAAGTCCTTGCTGCAAGCTGATGTTCACTCAAGCAGAGTCCTTACGAACAAACATAGAGAAGCTGGAATGCACTCAGACAAGCAGAGATCAAATGTTTCTGTTGATGGGAGTATTTTCTCCTCAATGCTTGGGGCATTTGGGGCAGTTGTTTGCTGTTGTTGCTGCAGATCTGACAGAAGTTAAAGAAACTGAAACTTGACAGTTTCTGTCACAGAAACAACCTGGTCCTGAATGAGGCACCAAAGCAAAACAAACTTTTGGGTTGTTTATGCTGTTGTTTTTCCTTTTTCTATTCTTACTATATAATTATTTTCAAATTAATGCCTAAGGACTTTGTTGTTGTTGTTTTTAACCCTGAGTTCTTTGAGGATTATTTTGGTCAGAGAAACCATAATCCCCATTTGTTAAACTGTTTTGTAACACTTTCGGTTCAAGTATTTTAAGAATATGCCAAAGAATAATGCTATCCTACCTGCTTTCAGAGAGAGCATGGAAGGAAAATATATTTAGCAAGAACTGGTGGATCATTAAGTACCTTTATCTCCCCTCGACATCTCTCTGTAAATAAGTCAAGGTTTGCTGCRACCTTGTGCAAGTGCTGGCAAAATTTAAAGCCTTAAACAGTGAACTGCTTTGAAGAAAGCTTATCTTCCTAATGGAAACAAATTGTGCCTGTTCTTGATATATGTGGGAAAGCTTCATTAAAACATAGGGGGGTGGCCTTAATTTCATTCCTTAAACAGCTCGATCATTTAACATCAGATTTAAACCTTGGTTTGTATTGATAGAATATGAACCATACACCATAATAAAAGCAAATAAACTCAATCTTTATGTATCACCAGCAAGGTTTTAGAACACAGATGTGAGCTCAAAATGATCCATTAAGGGAAGTAATGTAGCACCAAGAGGGTAGTAACTTGGAGGAATGCCTACAGAAGTCAATGGGATAATCTTAGTTGCTCCTTGGGTGTTGGATCATACCCTTGTTGCACCAGATGTGTCTGACACATGTACCACTGTTCAGGAATAAAGTAGACTGTCATCATGGAGAAATAAATACAGCACAGGCTTATTACTACCCCCACAGGATTTCACAGGTTTTTTTGACATGCAGGATAGTAACTAGAAAAAGAAAAAAATGTGCTTACTTTCAATAATTTAAGCTTTTGAATGGTTTTTCTTAACTTGATGTTTTATCTTTTTTAATTCTGCATTTCTCAGTTAGGAAAGATTTGCCTTGATAATTATAGCTTTCACTTACAGATCTGGTTTCCATTTTTGACTCTTACAGAAATGWGCAGGTTTGTGGTATTAGGATTGCTGCTTCTTCAAGTGAGTAGGAATTGCTTTTCTTTTTTTCTTAAAAAAAGAGAAACAACACAATTGGATTATGTTTATAATTAGGTCAGATAACTGGAACATTTTTTCTCTCTTGATATATATATAGACATATATCTCCTTTCAGGTTTGAGCTGTTCGGAGTTGACATCAATGCTTCAGTTTAAGATCTGCCTCTGCAGTTTTAGGCAGGCTATTGTGGTGCAAAGGACCTGTACAAAAGTCAATTTATCTGAGTTCACTCTGAGTAATACTTGAGCTTTCTGTCCAGACCTGAAACTGGGAGAAAGCCCTTTCTAAGCCCTTAATGGTAGAAGGAGGCCCACTGGATTATCTGGTGTGATTGCTAGTGCATCCCCAAGTTGTATCCCTAGCTWTTGGGCTGGGTAAGAACTGAGGGAGCTGAAGAATTGCCTTGTGGATCCTCTCTTTCCAACACAAGGGTATTGCTCTCTTGACAATCTCATGGTAACCTTTTTTGCATGCACATCTTGCCCAAGCCATACCAGCTAGGCACAAGACCMAGGCTGTCCCCTGCAGTGAAGCTGAGGATCCAGGAGGTTCAGYGTGTGTGGTGGGTGCTGCAGAGCTACTGGCATTCAGAGCCCCAGCGCAGCTGAAGAGGATGGACAGTTATTCCAATTTTTTTTTGCAACTGCAGGCAACCCAGGGAGCCCATTGAATTTGGAAACATAAGACGTCAGATGTCAAGAACTACATTTGGTATCTGGTTTGCTCCAAATTTTGTTTAAAAAAATTCAATTTCAAAATTAAGACAAGAAAATGCATTGGTACAGCCCAAAAAAGAAAAAAATCTTACAAGTATCACTTCCTCCCACCCACAATACTSTAAGCCCACAACTTTGAAATTCCACATTCCTTGGATAGGGCAACTTCATCTCCTGTCTGCCATGTAGGAATGGTACCTTAGCCTTTGGCCTGTTGTCCATCTCTGGGAGAGATGGCTGAAGGGGAGGCGTGTTTTGTGCTGTACAGTGACAGCTTTGCTAGCTAGGGACCCACACATCCAAAAATAAGTGTTTTGGTACTTATTCTGTCCGTGGTCTGGAGCATCTGAGCGCCTTACAACCTTGCAGTATTTATTTCCTTGAAAAACACCAACACACCTGGAAAGCAAGAGATTCCTAATTGTATCCTCCCAGTGGGTGGAGAGTGCAGGCAGGGGGAGAGTGAGGGGGACACACTTTGACCGTGCTGCTCAAAAGCTTCTCTGGGCASCAGCAGCTGGGCCCCCAGTCATGAAGGAAAGTAGAGCAGGGAGCTGGAACCCATCTCTGAAATTGCATGACCCCAGGCATGGGAGTGTTTTGCCTTCCTTTTAACTTTGCTGCCAGACTGATACTGGAGAACAGAGAGAGCATTGTTATTAAATGCAACATGAAGTAACAAACAAAAGCGTATCTCTCAAAATGTTGAAAAATAAGTTTGGCCAGAAGTACTTTGTTGACCTTACTGAAATAACTCCTTCTCTGACCCAGATACAGCATGTGTAATCCACTTTGTAATGTCACTACAATGCTCATCAAGATTTCTACCTTGATATGACATCTATAGATCAGCATTCATTGTTCTGATCAGCAGCGTTCTCGTGGTTGTGTTGCTACCTGGGCAGCTGCTGACACCAAAGAGACTTTGGCTGTATAAGATCATTTGAAATTTGCAGCAGCAGAGCATTTAGGATTTGCAGACAAAACCATTAAAGTATGGGCAGGATAGTTTTCTTTCCCTCTAAATATGAAGGAAGAGGACACAGGGATGACACTTTATTTAATTTGGATTAAAAGAATGCTGTGAGGTTTCATTTTTTTGGAAAGGTGAGTTTTGATGTTACCTTAAACTGGTAAAAAAAAATATGAAAGTTCTGGCTGAAACTGTTTCCTCTGGAGTTTATTTCTAAAATCAAAACGCCTCTCTGATTTGAAGTTCTGAAACCCACTGCTGTGAATAAAAATGTGCAGCCATTTCATTTATTCATTTTGGAAGAATGAAAGAGGCAATGAGTAAAACTGCAGTGGGGTGAGGAAAACCTGCTGATCAGAATGAAGGTTACTTATATTACAATAAACATGTGTTGGTCTTGGCTAATATTGGTTTAAGTCACAGTCTCATTTGAACTCAAAGTGCCTTTTGCTTCGGCTGCTCAAAGGACACAATTGTCATCAAGGAAGTAAAATCTCTTCTGTTCCCCCAGCTGGAAGAAAAGAGATTGGAGGTGGCAGTGGAAGGGACAGGGCACAAGAAAGAAAAGGAAAGGAAGGCAGACGCTCGCACATAACTTCTTACAATGGCTCCAGCATGCCCTTCCATTGGCAGGAATCCTTTTGATCAAATCCTTGCCCTGGGCTGAAAGCCTTTTAATGAGCATACAGACACCGTCTTTTTTGCTGGGTCTATTTTGTGTTCTTAAGGATAGCTAAGTAAAGCGTGCACTTAAATGATTGTGTCTGTGCTCCTTAAATGTGCATGAGAGGAAGCGCACTCTGCTTGAATGTGGAGGCTGAGCAGCGCCAGCCTGAAGGACAGAAGGAAAATAGCACAGGAGGAAACTAGATTTCTTCAGCAATTTGTTTGCCTGGGGAGGAGGAGTATACAGTCTCYGGAGGAGTGGGGATTTGGGGGTCAGGAGGTGTTTTGGGGAGACCCCATGTCTTACTAAACATCCCCAGCACTGTTTTCTTTGAGATTCCAATCCAGGCTGCCGTGGTTCACTCAAGTCCTTCTAGATGAACTCAGGAAGACTCTGGGTGATGCCCTGCTGGGTGATCTYACCCAGATGCCCTGGGACAATGTCCTGCACAGCTCCTTGTGGGAGTTTACTCCTCRAACTCAGTCCTACACCTATGMTGTTAATTCYTCTCCTGGGGAGGGCATGCTTGGTTGTGTCTGCAGTGGGATCTGTTGGTTCCYCTCTCCCCACTGCATTGAGGGCAARTATGGGACCATGTGGATGAGCTCCTTTTGGCAGCAGTCTGTGAATAGTRGGTTTGTGGAGCTGAAGAAAACTKTACTGTCCTGGGCTGCTAACATGGCTCTTCCAATGATCTGCAAAATACATTAAACATAGAATAAAAAATAATTTTAAAAGGGATTATGCATGACAAAAGGCAAATACAGTTCAATTTGTCACATCTCATTATTCTGAGGCATTTGTGGGAAAAGGCAACCTTTGTCAATATGTCACAGGGTCCTAGCAGTTGCTGCAAAGCAATAAATGGACCTGTTGGCCTTCAAAAAAAACCACATCACAAACTTCCAGTTTACCTCAAAGATGGGGGTGAAAGAGATGGGGGCCAAGACCTCTGTGCAGAAGAAGCAGAGCCTTCCCCGAAAAGAGATGGCAAGGGTTGAAAGAAACTTTTGCCTTGACAATAGCTGCCAAAATGAAAAGCTTTTAAAAGTTTTTTTGATGTGCATCACAGGAGGTGCAACTACTGGGATTTGCATCCAAACAGGAGYCCTACAGATGTTTTCAAATCCCGGCGACAAAGGTATGACATTCATGATTTGTGACTGTTGTTCCACATCTGTGAATTGCCAAAACAAACTTCTGAAAAGGCAACTTTTATTTGTGACTGATGCAGTTTGTAAACCAGACAGTGCCAACACTGAASCTTGGTCTGGTTTAGCTCATGGTCCCAAATGCTGCTCAGGTGGAGCTGATTGCCCCAAATGTGCAAGCACTGCTCTTTCAGTAAGGGGAATGTTATCAGTGCATGGCTTTGGTGTGGCTAACACTGATACCTGAAGTAGCTGTGTACTTTTGGCAGTGTGGGGCTGATAAATAGTGCAAATTAATGCCATRGGCCAATGTTTATTAAATTAGGTAACGTACCTCTGGTGATGGTACAAAAAGCCCTGGAAAAAAGGAAAGCACCAAATATGGATTTACAGTATTTAGGTATTTGTATATTTTATTGTAACCGGTGGTAATTCGGCTCATGTCATCATTATTCCCATTTCTGCCTTTTTAACTATCTCCTTGGTTATTTTTGTCAATAAAATCTTCCAACAGTGTCTGTTCCACAGGTTAAATATATGAAATGTAAAACATTTGTGCTTCTAGTTCTAATTTTACTGCATTATTTTATTTAGGAGTTTCAGATTTATCCCATGTAGAACATTCATTAAATCACTCTCACTCATATTCATGTGAACTAAACTGCAGACTGAAGGCAGGAGGCCCATGCATCAAACCCCTTTGGTTTCCATTCTTGGTAATGATTCTTTCTGCTGCACCTATTTCAGTGAGGTAACCAGATCTATGACACCAGCTAAAAAATACACCTTTTTTCATTGGTTGGGTTATATATATATTTATAATATATATTTTAGAGTAATTCTCTTCACTTAACACAACTTGAGAATTCAAAATATATTTCACCTGGTAAGATTTTATTTTAAATTTTCCATTTGTTTAAAGATTTGTTAATTTCTTCTGTTAGTTTTACCCTTYTAAATTTGGGGAGATTTTCTTTATCCAAAAATAATACTGGCAATTGAGATTGTACACACACACACAGAAGCAAATATATTCATAGATCTTCCTGCTTATAGGTTTGTGTTTGTATATGTTTGTGCATACACACTCTCATATCTGAACTGGCTCTGGTTATTTCAGTCAGCTTTTCAAGCAGCCCTCCTTTCATGCTTCCTGACTACGAGCTATATTGGCACAGGGCAATTTAGAAAATAATTAATTCATTAACTAATCTCAAGGATACCTGAACAAAATACCAAAACCAACAGAAACAAAAACTTTGGGGGCTTCATCTGCGAGAATGAACACGTAGAGAATTCAGATAGCATGCAAGTAACTCAGAAAATGTTTATGTGGAAAATTGCCCATGCATTTTATTACTTGTTCACAAAAAATCTCAGTGCACAACTTAGCTAAATTACCGGCAAAGTTAAATTAGGCATGCACACTTAGAACTGAAAAYACCCCTTCTGTCTGCCACACAGAGGCCATGAGCTCAGAGAGAATGGGGGCACAGAAATACCTGCAATACCTGCTCTTCAGTCTGTCAGATGATGATCTACCTGAACATCCATAAAATAAATTCTTAGTGGGAAAAATGAACTTAAACAAGAATGTTAAAAAATTACGACAGGATATAGTTCTGCTGTGGCATTTTTATATGAATCACACCAAAGCATCAAGTCTCTTACCAGAAAAATGCAATATTCACTACTGGTAACAATTCAGTTTCCCATTTGCATGTGCCAGCATTTTGGAAACATGTCCTACAACTCAGTATTTGGAATATTTCAGTGTTTAAGAGTAGCACACCACATGCTTTTTTTAAAAAAGAAATCCTGATATTTGCTTTTCTCTCAGACAGGACTTTAATATATACACACACATAAATATATCTATATCTATCTCTATATATTGATATCTATATCTATACCCATATAATCTATATCTATCTATATCTGTATCTATTTATCTATATATCTATATCTGTATCTGTATATCTATCATATCTATATGCCAGTCTCTTTCACATTTAATTTATAAGTATTGAATATATCAATATTTACAAACTGATTGATCTAATCAGATTTCTGGGGTACATCCATAGCCTGGATGCAGCTCAGCTGTGCCATGATGCAGATACAGAGAAAACTGGGCCTTCAGAGAGTAAAAGGTCCAGCATATCAGGGGTTTGGGACCAGGCTTGTGCTGCAGCACTAGGCATGCTTCTCAGGAGAAATTTATGACATTCCTTGGAATGATGGCCAATTTTTGTGAGTTTGAGGCAGGATCACATGATGTTTTTATTCCAGGCAGGGCTCTGTGACAAACATTCTTGTGAATTTATATGTTCTCATGTGAATAAATGGTATTTAAAGTGCCCAGGGGCAGAGAGTGGGGAAAAATGGGCTTATATTTCTCTGTTTTTCTTTCTTTAAGCAGCTTGCTGCCAGCCAGGCTTGCATAGGTATTTGGRTAGTGGAAGATGCAATAAGTGTCTCGTGGACCTCCCAGACCTTTTTGCAGCAAGAATGACGTACGGTCACAGCAGAGGCTGCAGACATTAACGGAGGATTTTGAAAGATCTAGCAAAGGAGCTCTGTGAACCATTAATGATGATTTTCAACAAATCTTGGTGCCCTGGGGAGGTTCCAGAAGGCTAGAAGAAAGCTTATATAGAGCCAACATTTATAAAGGTTAAACGAGATGACTTGAGTAATTATAGGCCTGTCAACCTGACATCGATCCCAGGCAAAATACTGGAACAGCTGATATGAGACTTGATTAATAAGRAATTAAAGGAAGGTAATATAATTAATGCCTTTCAACATGGGTTTATGGAAAATAGATCTTGTCAAACTAGCTTGATATCATTTTTATGAGATTACAAGCTTSGTTGAGAAAGGTAATGGCACTGGTGTAATGTCCTTAGATATCTGTAAGGCATTTGACTTGGTACCACCTGACATTTTAGTTAATAAAGGAGAATGTTACAAAATCATTGCGGCAAACATCAAATGCATTAAAAAATAGCTAATTGGTACATCTCAGTATGTAATTGTAAATGGAGGATATTCAATGAACAAGTATCTTGCCACTGGAATCCTGCAGAAAATGGTTCTGGATTCAAAGCTTTTTAACATTTCTAATCATGTCCTTAAGGAAAAAAAAATCAGCCCCTATAGATTATATAGATTACAGATTACAGACCACACAGACACTAGGAGAGTAGACAATAATAAAATGAATGTGTTGCTGATAAAGAACAAGCTAGATATTTTTGACAAAATCTAATGGTTTTTGTCTTGAAACAGAAAAAGTTGGCCTTACAGCACTTTCCTGTAATATGTGTGACTTTTTAAATTACTTCAAACTCATTACCATCAGATAATCAGGAAAACAAAACTTCCAGTGCAGTGTGGTACTTTGCAGGTTCATAATTGAATATCCAGCAGGGAATGTCAGGTCTGAGCAGGGTGGGTTTATGTTACTGCTCATATTGTCATTCCCATTGTGAATCTGTCTCGAGGGATGTTGAWAAACTGAGGAGCTGGGTGAACACCCCCAAGAGCATGTGAGGAACTGCAAGAGGTGATTTATCATGAAGAGCTCAATTACTTAATTTTCCTCCAGAAAACAGACTAACTAAGCGAGCTGATCCCAGTCCAGAATGCTGGGATTTGTTTTGCCCAACTTTCTCCATGGGAATGATAAGAATACAATTTAGACTCCCTGCTTTATTCCCTTAGTCAGCCTGTGCAGAAGTTGGATATCTCCAGTCGAAACCAATCCTGTATAGGGATAGCTGCAATGAATTTCCCCCYAGCAGTGCCTTGAGTTTCTCTCATTTGGTTACAGAAAGATCCCCAAACGCTGGGTGAGACAAGATGCTTCATTTTTGCGTGGTTAACGTTAAGTGAGATAATCCCACACTAATTGCCTCCATGGGGAATGCAATTTTTAAAATGAAGCCTCTTCAGTCTGTTAAATAGCCGGCTCTGAAGGCTCGAAGTTTTATAGGGACAAATTCAGATTAAAAGTCAGGTGCACATTTTTCTCAGGGAGCGTAATTAACCTTTGGAACAAATTGCCAAGGGTTGTGGCACTTTCTACACCAGYAGAAATTTTAAAATTAAGATGGAATGTTTTCCTGAAAGATTTGCTCTACTTAAAATGCACTGATTTGGGGAAGTTAAGTGGCCTTCATCGTACAAGAGGTCAGAGAAGATCATTGCTTTTGTCCTTTCTGGACAATGATACGTGCCTCTATGTCTTGTGGTGCTAGAACACCTTTAAGAAAATCTTTCCTTAAGTCTTTCTCCATTCTTAAATTTCCTTCCTGTTAGCATTAATTAGAATTCCTTACCTAGGAGAATAAAGTGATTAAGGACTTTGGGGTGTGTGAATATCCTGGAAACAAAGGATGACTAAAAATTTATTGCTGAAGAAACACAGATTATTAGAAAGAGCTCGAGTGCCCAAGTGTTAATTGTGTGTCAGTCTTGTTGGAGATGGGTGCTGACTGGCCACCAACTCTATTGCCAGCTTCCACGTAATTAGAGCACAAGTGCCTTGAAAAAGACACACAGTGTTTTCAAAAATATCCCACAAAATGCCCCACGGTTTCCTTTCTGCGACAGACACTGGAGCAAGGCCAGATCCACCCTGCTTTTGGCCTCCCCACCCTGGCGGTTCATGGTTCAGACTAGCAGGGTCACACTGTTGATGTGGGGTTAAGTGAACAGGAAAACCATTAAAAATTATGTAGGTTTTGAAATGTGCTGTATTTTCCCTGTCTCGATTCTATGATGGTCTGGATTAAAAATAATGTAAAAATAAAAACCAATAAGTAGAAAGAAAAGCAAAAATTACCAAGGAGAGAAACAGGGAAGGATTAGAGCCATTCAGAGAAAATTTTCTTCAGTCTGACTTTGGCTTGACCATTTAGATTAAAGTCTAAATCCACATTACCAAATGATGGTGTGCTGGTGGTGATAGTACACTTCAGAAACACTCAAAGAATGCAAAGAATTGAACAATGGCTAGAGACAGTCACAAAGTTTCCATATACATGTATTTGGGTGACCAGTTGGTTTTCATGCTTCATGAAAATTATCTACTGTGGAATTTTTCATTTTTTCTCTTTAAATATGTACAAACACACAAGAGAAAGGTTTTTAGTTTTAAACTGATAATTACCAGGAGCTTGTATTTTAAAAGCCATCGTATTGGCTGCTAGAAAYTGGACTTCAGGTCCCTTAATTTCTTACTCTTTTACGTGGGCCAGGTTTTTGCTCACCTTTCCCAAGATGCACTGTGATGTGCTGAGATCACAACATCCATTCTCTATCATATAAACATATTCTTATGAAAGAAAAGGTGTTCTGCAGTTTCTCAGTGGGACTAGAAAATCGTGGAGCCAAAGGGTGGCCAGATTGTCAGACTAAGAAACACATGAGCTACAAGCCCTTGAAGCATCGTGAGTTTTTAAAATCAAAATTCATAGCCTTTTGATGAACGTTTGGGAAAAAAATATATAAACACCGAAGAAAAATTAGTATTTTAGGAWGCTACAGGAACATCAGACACTTAAGTAAGAAAGAGCACATGAAAAATATGTAGGCAAGATAGACTGAGAGCAAACTGAGCAAGTGATATCATGTTGGGTGATTCCTAAAGAAAAATATTTGAGACCAAACTGATTTTAGCTAGTGTGTGCCTTAAAKCCATGGATCCTCGGAACCTCAGGAGTGTGCCTTGATGCGAGGAAAGGATTTTGTTGCCTCCCTTTTTTACACRCTTTGGCAAAGCTTTTAAGAAACTCTAAACAAATGCTGTAAAGGAAGGGAGATACTGAAAGCTCTTGGGCTTTATGGTGAAATCTCCTGCAGATGCCTTTGGAATGACATCTTTGGTGCCTGTGCTGAGCTCTTCTTTCCTTTACATTCAAGCTGGGGCCACTTAGACCCTTGTCTGGAAATGCCAAATACTTGGAGGGGTAAGGAATTTGCAGTCAGCCTGGGTGAATGTACCATCGTGGCTGAGCGCCTGCTGAAAGGAAGATCAGCCATTCTTCACCAGGGGGTTCTCCACCTGAAATGCAAGGAAAGTGCACCTTGGTGACTTTAACTTCTCCTGCCCCTGTCACTCTGCAGGCAGTTGGTCAAATGCTACCTGGAAAATTCCAAACAAACCCCACCCAAGAGTCATGGCCAGGCCTTGCTTCCCAACTTTYGCTTTCCGCGATGATTTTCTGCCTGAATACATATAAAAGGAAGTAAATGGGAATTCAAATTCTGTGACAACTCATTATAGTTTTTTTCTGCTTCAGTAACCTTATTGATTACAGAAAAGACCGATTGAATGTATGCTTCATATTTTTTCCCCAACACTTTCAATAAATCCCCCTTTATGTGCCCCAAAAAATAAATAAATAAGTAAAGTATGTCTTCCTGACAGCTGGCTGTAGAGTAAACTTAGAGCACCTGCTTTCTTCCCTTTTGTTCATTTTTTACTGCTAAATGAATAACACTTAACACTAAATAAAGAAGGAGGGTGACCATGACTACTGAAAAAGATTCAAAGGCAGCCTGTGCGTTGCTTGTAAAGAACTGATTGCAAACATGTAGTGTATGGCGGATAACAATATTCCTGCACAATAATCTAGCAGTAATTCACACTGCGGTTTAAGTGCCAGATCCTCATGAAAGCCACTGAATAATCTAAGGCAACTCTACTCTGTCACGTGCCACGCATTTCTTTGGCAAATTTAACCGATAACACATTTAAAGGTGCTGGTAGGACAAGCAGTGTCCTTGAAAGCTGGCAGGAGGGGACACAAGCAACTTTACCTTATTTTGGCCTCATCTGTAGGAGGGTTTGGGGGAAAAAAAMCCCAACCCAACCTTCTTGAGGTCTTGATTATTTTGTTTGTAAATAACCATCTGCTTCTTTCTGATCAAGAGCCAGCATAGTAAGGTATGACCCCAGGGAAAGCTGTGATTGATACTCCGCCACCTCTGTTAGCAGGGGTGCCACACAAAAGATAGCGTTAGGCTCACCAGTGGCCCGTGATGAAAAAGAATACACTTTCTTTAAAAATGTAAATGATCTGATATTATAAAGGGATGCAGGTGGCATAGGGGAAAAGCCCAGCCATCAAACACCTCATTTCTGTCATACCTACCTCCCCTCCCCTCTCCCACTCGTTTGTCAGTCCAGCTGCTGATCTTCGCTCCGGAGACAGAGGCTCCGCCGGCGGGGCCGGGCCGGGCACAGCATCACCCCCCGGTTGTGCCGTCTGCCCYGGGTCACGTCTTTGTCACCGGCTCACCACTGACTCCGAGTGTGACCTTGGGCAAGTCCCCTAAGCTCTTTGTGCGTCAGTTTATCTACTGGTGAACTAGATATAATACTTTTACTGGGGATTATGGCAATTAAATGCTGTTTGTAAAGCACGCCGAGATCCTCCATGCTCCAGAAATGAATATTGTGGCCGTGAGTTCGCTGTGCAGATCTATCACAGTGCGGCAGTGAGAGTTGCTGCTAAGTTCTTGCACTGTCTTCCTTGCTTCCAAAGACTTTGAGCACCTGTCCTGGGAAGTGGGAGTGCTAAAGAGATCAAGACTGTTTTGCTGAACAAAACGGTTTGGCTTGCTGTTGTTCTGTAACTTGTGGCAGTCCTTACATATTCTGTGTTTAAAAAAAAAAAAAAATCAGCAGCTTGTAAGTGCTTCTTTCTATTCAATATTTTAAAAAATCAGCTGCTAAGAATTGTTTCTGGCTATTTAGTGTTTACATCCTTCCCTGCAACCTGGTATTCGCGTCGGTAAAGAGCAAGTTTTACCCGGCAGAAGCTGGTGGGGAAACTSTTCAATGAATTTAAGAAAAAAAAAATGGAGTGGGGGGAAATAGGTTATAAAACCCTCTGGTGTCTGGTGGWTTTTTTCACATAGGTATTTCAGCCTAACATTCTTTTAGTGGAAAGGTTCCAAAATGTACAACCAGGAAAAAAAAAGGGCGGGGGGGATTTCCCAGGCAAAATAACTAGAGGTAAATTCAGTGTTTTTCCACTTCAGTGAACACAACCTTTGCTTTTATTCTGGTGCAAACAGCTGCAGGTGCCTCAAGTCAGCCAGTTCTATCTATCTGCAATGTCATCCATGTTTACTTGCAGCACTGGACTTTCGATTCTGTCAGGGTGCCAATCCAACGGGCCGCCAGGCACTGCAGCTGACAGTCAAATCTGTAATGCTGAATCCTTCTTCTGGAAAAAAGGGCTAAAGAGGTTAATACACTCAAGTAAGGATAAACACACCAGCTGTTATAGTTTCTAATATTTAATGTCATTATCAAATAAAATAACTCCTAAGAAATAAAAAAATATGCAGCCTCCAAATCGCTCATCTTTTTTAGTATTAATGAATTATCCAAAAAACCTACACTGTAAAATAATAAAAGAGAACCTACAATTAAATTAATATTTGTTCTTTTTCTCTGCTGATGTTGCTCTGGGCCGATACAATTACCTTTTGGTGTTTCATCAATACCAAAGCTATGGACCACACAGTATCTACAGGATGGATCACTGGAATATAGAAATCAGGGATGAATTATTGGAATACAGAAAAATATTATTTAACTTCTTTTCTTTTTTTTATTTCAAGTTTTTTTGTAGAAATATTTTCTCTCATTTACTGAATGTTATTATGCAAAGATTTCATGACTCTTGGTCTTTCTCTTTTACAAAAATCTGCTTAGGATCATAAGAATAATGAGTCCTGCWACAACGAGAGCGCTTTTGTGTGTGTTTGTGTGTGAAATCTCAAAGGGTGGCCGCCCCCGTGCCCCCAACTCATTAYTGGGGCTAAATACTTTGTAGAATCGGGAAGTGAATCTATGTTTTCCTCCAGTCATTATAGTTAGAGCTTCTAGAGCTGTTTGTCAGTGTGGAATAAACAGGAGATAACTTGAACGCATTCAGGAAGGTTGAGCGACACACACAAGCACACAATGGGAGAGGCTCCACAGCCCGCAGAGCAGCCTGCAGTGGGCTCAGCTCCTGCTTTATGGGCTATGTTATAGCAAGACACACTCGCTGCCTTGTACTCAGTCTGTGGAATCGTAATTGGTCTATCACCAATTCCATAAACATCCTCGAATTTTAGGATTTATCAGCCAGCCCTTTCAAATTGCATCAGATTGAACTTGTCAATGTATTTCCACTTTATTTTTGGTTTTAAAAGATTTGTTTCTCCGGTTGCTGCTTAACTGTGGACAGAGGCACAGGGTTGGTGGGGATTTTGGRGTCTGACTTTGTCAATAAAGGCAGTGCTGCTGCTTGACCTGGGCTTGCTGCTTCCACCAGGCACTTCGAGGCACAGAAGAAGATATTTACCCTTGTTTCTGTGACTTACCCTAATCAATCTGAAGTGTGACCAGTGGTGGTTTTTTGCTGGCCACGCAGGTATATTTCTTTCCTGCACTGTACTTCCTGCCAAAACACAGAAGTTTTTTTCCCTATCAAGTGTAAGGCAGTTTTGTCAATCATAGAAATACCTTTTCATGAGAAAATAGTCATTTTGAAATTATCCCTCTCCCTTCTCCCCCTCGCTTAAACAGTGACATTTGTAATTTTGTTTTTAAACTTTTTTTTTTCCCCACTAAATGCTCTCCAGAGGAAAAAAAAAATCACTTCTAGGGGAAGCAAACTGGAATTTCTTGGGGCTTGCCAGCTGCCTGGCAAAAAGGGAGAGTGGCAGGAGCCTTGTCGGCAGGCTGCTGCAGGCTGGCCACCCCATGGCTGCCTCTCCTCCTCCTCCTCCTCCTCCTTGTCGTCGCCTTCCCCCTAGCCTGGCTGCTGGGGAGGCAGCTGGGCTGCAGGGCCGGCAGAGCGCCAGGGCACTCAACCTCCCCTCCTCCCTCTTCCAGACCTGCTGCATCTCCCCAGCTGCCTGCCTGGAAGACTATTGTCAATTTTGCTCTCTCCCTGCAGACGACAACAAAATCGACAGGAGCCTTCCAGCCAAGCAGCCACGGAGCCATCAGTTTGATTTTTCCTAATAGAAAATCAGAATTTCTGGCAAAATTGAAATTTTCCCATAAAAAGAAATCCCGATTTTATAAAAGGCATATTTTTTCCCCAGAAAGTCATTCCAACAGAACATTCCCAGCTGCCGTAGTTCGAGAGACCTTTGAATTAGCGTCTATAGAAAAAAAAAAAACAACCAAACTGTTCGTGTGCTTGGCTGTGAAATAAAGGTGGGTGAACAGTCAAATACAAATAGGAACTGCCTGGGAATAATTGTGCAGGGTCCCATCATGCAGGGATCAGGCCCARGGTGTTTACTTGACCTTAAAGGAGCTGTGAGGGATGGTATCCTTCCTATAAAGTAGTAGAGGTGATAATTAAGACTTACATAGCAAGGTTTTATCTCCTTTGAATAATTTACATAGGCCTGAATTCTTGTGAGAATAATTCCCAGACCACAATTACACCAAACTGGTTCAGAAAAGTATTCAAGGTTTTGTGGCCTCCTTGGAACAGAAACCTTTTCAGCAGCAGCACCACATCAGACACTGTGAGAGAGAGGGGGAAAAAGATTAATTTTTCGCTCAGAGTTGTGTTA
Organism: Malurus melanocephalus; assembly: GCF_030028575.1. Taxonomy (NCBI): domain Eukaryota; kingdom Metazoa; phylum Chordata; class Aves; order Passeriformes; family Maluridae; genus Malurus; species Malurus melanocephalus. The sequence goes on from NW_026623280.1 coordinate 1,248,521, forward strand.
CAATGTCACCTTTGTGTGTGTTTTATCTGCCTGCTGCTGGGGCGATTCTCTGGGTGGTGAACAGCCCAGTGGTCCTGCCTGTGGATTTCGGGGCACAGATCCTCTGGTGCCAGCGGTGTTGAGGAGTCTCAGTGAGTGAGCTGAGGACACCTTTCACAGCGGTGTGACATGAGGAGCTGCAGACAGTCAGGACCATGGTCCCATTCAGTTTTCCCTCTGTGCCATCTCTAAGTCTGTGCTGAAGACATCGGCCTTCCTTCCAGCTGCAGGACTGCAGGCTGGACTAGAAAATGCCTCTGCTTTTGTRGTTTTTCCCTAGCTAGGAGGCCAAATACCAGCTCCTGATTTCCAGWGGAGTGGGGACAGCACCTGAGTGGGGCTGTAGAAGCAATTTTGAAAACGTTTCCTTGTGCTGTGGGGCTGCCTTTCCCCAGCAGCGGTGAGGAGCTGGCACTCAGGCAAACCTCCCACTGCAGTCACCGGGAGCTTTACCTTAACAAGAGCTGCAAGGGGTGCAGGTGCAGCTCCCTTTGCGCTCCTGAGCCTTGTGCAGGCTCTCTGCAGCAGGGGACTTCCWGCCCAACGGGAACAGCTTTCCCCAGAACAGCACAGGAGCCTTTTACATGCTCTGAGAATATTTTGCAGGTAAAGCATCATGAAGCAATCAAAGTGCAGTACAAAATAACTTTTATCAGGTGTTTAAGGGTAAATGAAAATGGTCAGATGCAGAGTAAACCCATGGAGATGTGGTGAGGTAAGGCCCCTGTGTGGTTCCTGGTGGRCAGAGTGCCTTGCCATGGGATTGCAGGATCCACACCCTGTGGGGGCTGCACACTGCCCCTCCTATGGTATCGATTATACTCCACCAGAGATGCCTGCAAAACAGAGGCACAGCGGGCWGAGCTGAAGGATGGAGTGGCAGCTTTCTTTCTGAATGCACCAGCCTTCATAGATATAACCCCTTTATTTGCATGTAAATATTTGCAATTAATTCTTGATAGTTTTGTTTTCGAGTGTTCATTAAAACTTCTCTCCCCTATATTTTATTCATATAGATCAGTCTTTGGCCAACATCTTTCATAAAGTGCTGAAATTTGCCCTTGAGGCATCAGATGGAGTAGTCAGATTGTCAAATAAGTCTCCTAATTGAAGTTAACACTGGCACAATATTTGTCTTTTGAAAATAAACATTGCCAGCAAAGTTGCAGGTCCACCACTCTGTGTGTGCTGTGGCAGTGTAGGAGAGCCATGGAGCACAGAGCAGAAAAGGGGGAGCTGGATATGATGAATAGCTCAGAAAATGGGTATGGTAGCATATTGTTTCAGTGAAATATCAAACATGCTGCATTTATCAAAACAAACCCAGCTTTTTGTGTTGAAGCTGCTTTTTTGTGTAGCAGGTAGACGGAATAAATAAGTGTTCTCTTTAAGCAATGTATTTGCATTTTTATATCTTAAAGGGTCAGAAGCAGACATGGGAAATCAATAGTTCTCCTTGTGCTGCGTGAAATTAATCAGTAACTTTGGAGACACTCTGTGTTTAAGAAAACAAACTGAAAGAACATCACATGGCTTTTAAAGACGTCCTCATGTGACATTCCCGGTGGGTTTGAGGCATTAAAGGACTGAGTATTTTCCAGTGCAGGGCTTACAAGAAAACCRGAACCAGAACACGAGACAAAGCACTGTTTGAAGATGCCCACTCCWAGGTGAATTGGGAAGTGAGTGTCGGTACGTTTGTAAGAAGCCTGATAATGTATCGTGCTGCTTGTCTGTCCCTGAGAGAAAAGTCACAGATCTGGGCTTTGCCTCTCACCTGGAGCGCTGATTTCCCTCTCCATTGCACATCTGGCAGCTGGCTTCAGCATAGTGCTTAAAATGACTGCTCTCCCAAAGCTTGAGTGGAAGTGGAGCATGTACTGCAGGGTGTGCTGGGACTTCTGTGGGCAGCGCCAGTGACCAGAAAGGACCACTTCAGGTACCAGGTGATGTGAAAATGTAACAGARTGTGACACATAATGAAGCCTCTAAAGTCTGGGTTTCTCTTTATCCCACTCACTCAGTTCACAATAAAAAATGTTTGTTTGTATTTGCTGTTTGCCATAATTTTGAATAAGAACCTTCAATGAACAGTCCTTCAGAAATGCATAATTCACGCTCCATAATAACTGGTTCTGTACATCACCTGATCCTGTCTCTGCTCCTGAGCTATTTGTTTGTATGTACCAAATCCAGAAGTGATAAAGGGGTGTTGTGTAGCATTTGTTATTCAGGTACCTATGACTGGCAGGAATTCGTGGTTGGTCATAATTCAAATACCTGGACTGAAAATTCAACTTCACCAACAGCAAAAGGTTATTACATAAAGTGAGCCATTGATAGTCAGTGATCGTCCAGCTGACTCCWGCCTTCAGTGTCTGTCCTGTCTGGGAAGCTCCTTAGGTGCTCATCCCCATGGACCCTCTGCTAGGCAATCCCATTCCTAAYCTAAGCAAATCCCAAGGGTGAAGTGAAACAACTTGGTGTAAAATGACTGTGTAGCAWGTCTGTAACCACTGGTGGTGGTGGTGGTGGGGTGTCCTCAATGCCTCTCCTGCTGCCCAGTGAGTGCAGCTCCTCCATGCTGCWTGCCCTGCTGGTTCCAATCCAGGCTGCCCCAAAGATGTTGATAACTCTTGAGCAGGCAGGGCTGAGAGGGCTCCAGACAAGCCTGGGACTGCAGCAAGGGTAGCAGAGAGATGATGTAAAATTGTGTGTATCCCTCAGTCTTCCCCGGGCTAAAGCTCTCGAGAGCTGAGTGCTCTTACACACACCAGCGTAAGGACAGAGCGCTCACAATGAGGTTGAGTGACTCTGAGCTATGGGAATCCAATCTGGGAGCTTCAGTTTAAAGCACTAATACCCAACAGGGCTCCCACTGATCAAACAAAGCCTGCTGACTTTGAGATGAGCAGAATGAGGCTTTTCTATCAATGTAACACAAAACATGAATTGCTTGATGGGAAGTGAAGACCCACTGATAGCATGTGAGTAATAAAGTGCTGATCCTACTTCCATTAACTTTATTGGGTGCAGCACCAAAATATTTAAGTGGAGATTGGCATATCACATATATATATAATCTAAAGTATCTCAGGATTTATGTTCTGGTATCAGCCCTGAGACAAACAGATGAAATATTGCTCCTACTACATTTAATTTATAATCTTCATCTGACTAAACTTGTACCTACCCACTTACATGAGCCCCATTACCAAAGTAGCTGAGTGSCTGCCAGTTATTTAGAAATAGAAACAAATAGCAGAGATTATTTTGTTCTCTGCCTCCCTACTTCTCCTGTAGTTTGTAAGATTTCCCATAAGGTTCCCTTGCTTTGTTTAAGGTCTTTTGTGTAACTGAATGGCACTGGGAACCTCCAGGTTTGTTTTAAATTTTTTGAGAAGGACAGGTCTCAAAAAAAAAAAAAAAGGTTCATTCCAAAAAGAATGGACCTTTATTTCTGAATATGTTGAGATCAGTGACTATCAGAAATCATAAAAGTAAATAATGGAGTGTAGCTCCAGGAGCTGTGAGAATTTCATTGCATAAGATCAAACTTCCCCTGTTGGTTCACAGTCCAGATTGTTCCCGTCAAATGTCATGGGAGGTCATGTTGGTGGAAGGAGATGTGATATCTCAGGAAGCAAAGTCCAATACCCTGAATGGCTTTGACTGTCAAGACTGGGGCACTGGGCAAACCAAAGCAATTTGTGCCTCCGAGTAAATGGATTGATATGTTCAGAAGTTTCCAGAGCTCGTGGCTGCATTCCTAGATGTGATAAAGATGTGTAAAAGCCATGGCAAGGCTTCAAAGTCAAAGAGTGCGCTGATGTCCAGCCTGTGCCTCGCAGGGGTGGCTGCGTACCTTTGGCTGGTCAGTCACAGTCAGAAAATTGATTGCCAAGGGCTGAGTAAAGATGTGCACTTACCCCTTCGTACCAACAGCTCTGCAGCCCTGAGCAGCAAGCACTGCAGGTCCCAGCTCTGCAGAGAGGTGCTCTCAGAGAGTGTGCCAGTGGTTGGGTTGCTGTCTCTTTGCAATTTGTGCTCAGCCCAGCTCTCACCATGGTCCATTCTCATCATGTGACAGGGGCTGCATCTGGGGAAGGTTCAAAGTGGAGCAACAGTCACTCCGAGAGTGGTCCAAAAGGAGGAACACAAGATATTTCAAGATGTTTCCTCCAGAGCTGGACAGGACTATATTTTCCCTTGTCTATTTCTGGCTGCTGCTTGAGCTCATGAATCTCCACCAATGRATAAACAGATAATCCTGGACACGTTTCATAATTGTTTCTGGATATATCCTTCCTCAATCTTGTTCTGCACAAAACTTCTTGAATAGCTCATTTAAGGAGAAAACACTTGAAAAGTATATTAGCAAACTCTTTCAGTGGGGTAAAACCATCAACATGAAAAATTCAAGTTTTCAAGAGAGCCATTAAGTGTGATTAAACCTTTAAAAAGGGAGAACAATGAATGCAGCCTTGTATTTAGCAATTTCATATCTTTAATTGTACAAAGATTTTCTTTAAAAGCACAAGGCTGAAAGGAAGCTGAATGTTACAGTATTTACTGAAGGAAAGCAATGAGAGAAGGCCTGTTCAGTAGCTAATGGAGTGAAGCCCAGAAATAATGACAAAAAAGCGGTAACGACCGCTCTCCAACACAACATATATAAAAGAGGAAGCCATAAAAAGGCAACAATTCTTGACTTAGCTTTGAGTTTCACAATGACAGTGATTACAGATAGCAAGTGGAAGAGCATATAAGCYATGATGAAATCTGGTTGGCTGTGCAATTGAGATTCAAGTGAAAGAAAGCAACAGGGACATTGAATTTCTGCAGCACAAATTTTGGATGGGGTATGAGAAATGGAAAGAAAGGAAGAAAGAGCAAGGCCATCAAAAAGTTCAGCAGAAAATGAATATATTCTYGTCCATTCCATCTAATAATAAACACAGCAGGGGCTAGATCCTCAGCTGAACTGTACTGGTGATGCCAGTGATGAGCTAGTTTGCTGTTCCTGCAGATGTGACTGTCACACAGCCACTCGTAGCCTGGCACACTATAGCCTGTGCCACCTTGCAGCAGCTTCACACGCAGAGAAACTTTGACTATCACAAACTTATAAAAAATGTTGGGGGCAGGGGGCTAAAATCAAGCTGATTAAAGCATACAGCAATTGTATTTATGGTACATTTAATGCTTAGTCTTCCCACGATTATAAACTGTTTTGATTCACTAATGACATGCTAATTACCAACTTCATTTTTCTTGGTCAATATTTTTGAAAARCAGTGTTAACATGTGATCTGTGATCACATATGTGCATGGCTTTCTTCATGTATGCAACACCAAGATTATACATGCACTTTTCCATGACAGAATTATGTTGTCTCAGTTAGGCCTTAGTTGCACTTCAAATGTTAGTGGGCATCTAGTGCTTTCCCTAAAGCTTTCCCTCTGCATGTCTATGGACATCTTCAAAATGCCACTTTTATTCAACTGCATATTTAGAAAAGTTTTTTACAGTTGTGTTTCTAGAGAAATTTAAGAATCCAACAAAAACCTAACCAGCCCTGAACCTTAAAGGTTCAAAGTCCAGAAGTCAGATGAATGCAGGAATTGGAATTGCCAGCTGATGGCCAGCAGCAGGAAAACCCCAGTGCAGTGATGGTTGTCCTGGGCAGGGGGAATGTCCTCGAGCACACCACAAACCCAGCACGTTCACAGGGAGAAGGCTGACTGGGGTTTAATGCTGCCACACAGAAAGGCTGAGCAGAACCACACCAGMTCCCTGAGGAGTTTGCCTGCACAAGTTCGTTGTGCTTACACAGACAAACACGAGCTGTGAGCTTGTTGTTTGAAGCCATGGCTACTTGCATGAGCAAGAGGTCAGGCAGGAATGGAGGGATGCTGTACAGGTGGCAGGCTGAAGGATGATGAAAATAGGTGTGATTTCAAAAAGTGTGAAACTGGTGAGGCTGTGAGACAAATGTATGAGAAACTTCAGTGTCTGATGCCTGCCAGGGAACCAGTGGCTTGCTGATGAAGGCTGTAAGGGGATACGGCTGTAGGGGTGATCAAAATAAAAAGCCAGATGAAAATGCTGCCCCAGGACAGCCGAAACTATTTGCAAATGCAGTCTCATTCACAGAACAGTGTCAGCTGGAAAAAGAGTACATCAGTACTGATTCTGGGCAGTGGTTTATGAGCCTGACAATTTGTGGGTAGATCTGTTGGCTTAACCTGTTACTTCCCTCTCTGCAAAAACACACCTCATGCCTATCATGAAAACATCAGAACTGGAGCCATAGTGTTAATCCTCTTTGCACTAGTGAAGTGATGAACAAGTGCACCCTGCAGACCAGCCTAGGTTATCCAAGTGTTGCTCCTTCCTTTCYTTTAATGCTGTAACAGATAAACAGAGATGGTCCTGGATACATTTTCTGGTTTTGTTTTGGGTTTTTTTTGGGGGGGGTGGGTGTTTGGGTTTTTTTTTGTGTGGTTTTTTTTTGTTTTGTTTTGTTTTTTTTTTTTTTTTGTTTTTTTTTTTTTTTTTTTTTGGTGTTTTTTTTTTTTTTTTTGGGTACTGAATTAGAGCAGGTTCCTGAAGCTGAAGGCTCCTTGCTTTGAGAAATAGTCCTGCCACTGAGACATAATTAGTAAGTGGGCACAGCAGTCAGAAGAGTCCATCATGGCAGGATCCCTCCAGGTTTGGCTATTAAGTTTGGAACGCTTATGTTTTTAATTACAAAGATGGTTCAGTCTGGGCTTGAGGACTCCTGGTAGTCATGAAAACAACATTCAAATTTGAGATGTAATTGTTATTAGAGRCACTGAAAAGAGTTGTAAAACAATGTATGGATATTTGCTGTAGTCCCACCAACTCTGGAAAGTGTTGGCTGGAGGCATCATCACAAACCTATTACCTGGGAAATGAAGAAGAGGGCAATGCCTGAAATTTAGATTTTGCAGTCTGCCGTCAATGAACTTGTGTGAAAATCATTGGATCAAAAAGGGGTTTTGAGTGGGAAAGATGAATGAAAATGCTCCCTATAGATATTGTACACTGAGGTTTTGCAAATGAAGAAAAAGTGCAAATAGAGTTGAACTGTCTAAAAAAAAAAAAAAACCTAAATATAATTGCGCCATAACCCTTAGGAATGGTAATAACAGGCACTTAAGCAAGATGATATTGTGTGATTATAATTAAAAAAAAAAATGCATCCTTCTATAAATTAAGTTATGAATTGGTTTGTATAGGCTGCATCCCTGACACTCCCAGGACTGTGGCATTTTTTTCCAATGAAACACTTAGGCAACCACTCTTTATGGATAAGGCAGGAGCATCTGGATGCACAATAGTTCCTGCATTAGCGAAGTTGCTGGCAATATAGCCTGTTTGTGTCTACTAACTGGTGGTGACCAGAAGCCATTATTTCCAAGGGATACAATGGCCACCAGAAACATTACACTCACAATACTGAAGAATGCAAATGCATTAGCTGGTGACCTCCCAGGAAATGGCATGTGGCACTGCTGTTCAAAAAGTTTTGAAACCGGTTTGCGATGTACTTATGTCTACTTGCTGATAGAAAATGACTCCCGTCACTTGCTTTGTTTTGGCCTTTGAGGAGAATGAATGACTCACATACGTGATCTTTAAAAACRTGTCCACATCAAGGGCAGGAGGGCTGGGTGTGAACAGGTTGAGGAGGAGTAAGAGAAATGATCTRTTGCGGGTGGGGAGTGAAATAAAAGCTTGGTCACATTGGGGAATAGCAAACAAGGCAGCAAAGCTGTTGGAGAGATTTTTTGGTTCCCAGAGGGTCAAGAATGGTTAAACAACGGTGGTTTTGAAAGTGTATCACTGGGTCTTCACTAGCCATTCACCAGCTGTGAAAATCTTGTCCTTGTGCAGGCCAGGGCTGTCTGGCACCCTCAGGGAAGGTGCATTTGCTTAAACTAAACCTGAATTTGGCCCAACACTGCAAGGAAGATAGATGTGCTGCTGGAAAAGGAYGATGAAAAACATACGCACAGGAAACCCAAGTGACTGCAAGGATTAAAAAATGTCATGGATGGATTAGCTCACCAAGATCATTGTGCCTTGTTTCCCTTGCTGCAGTCCCCATAATGTGAGTGATACATTTTGGTGATCATGACCAAAACTTAAATCAAGCTGACATTTGCTTCATTTTTTAACYGTTGTTATTCTCCTCATTATCTTACTGTGATGAAATGGTAAAACGGTTTCTACACCTTAACTGTGTATTTCTTATGTTGACAAGCTGGTAAACAAATTTGACCTTTAGTGGGTTGTATTAGGGTCACTGAAGCTCTTGGTTTCCCAACTTTGCTTTATAAAGCTCATTTTTGTCTTTGTTTTGCTCTCTGTGGCACACGCACAARCACATACACATGTCCACGTGCACCTGCTTCCCTGTTTGCTTTCATGTGATTCCTTTTTCCTGGAACCCTTTTCCAAACAAGTTCTAAAGACCCCAGCAAAATGCTGTTTCAGAATTATTACTGTTGTTGCATCACTGTTAGCTAGGAACACAAAAAGAAAAAAATCAACAGGTCGTTGCTATATGGAAAAATGCAACCAAAATTTGAGCTTTATTGGTATTTGTGGTCCCTGATTACTCATTGATCCCTAAACCAAGAGTGTGCTGGGCTGCCTCTGGAATACTCTGAGATGTCTGTCTCTGACAGACAGTCACTGTCTGTCTCCTGCTTTTCCTGATGCTTGGGAGAAGGACAAATTGTGTTTGGGGACACCTGGTACAGCTCATGCTGCTGGGCAGACTGAGGGAGGCAGGCAGAAACTCCATCCGCACATTTTCTGTGAGCAAATGACAGAAAGTGAATGCAAAAGAAAAGGGTGGGAGCTAGATCAAATTGAAAGTGTTTGAAAATCCCAATGGAAGTTTAGGGAAGTGCAAGAGTCCCTGAACTGAGTCACGCTTTGTCAAACTGCCTGCTGGAGTGCCAGCCATGGGGACYGCTGGAAATGCCTTTAGAGGAATGCAGAAATGAGCGTGTCTGTAATGAGACAGGGATTTAAAAATACACCCAATCCTATGAGATCCCCTGTTTGAATATTTCTAAACTGCAGATAACACGAGCTGCATGGACAATCTGCAGGAATGAGGCTCCTTCATCAGGAATAACCCAGTGCCAGATTCAGGAAMTGCTCCACCACGCACGGCTGGTTTCAGGGGCTGTGCTGTTTCCCTGGAGCTGRCAAGTACCACTGGTCAGTGGGGTTTTGGCTTGGGAAGGTATTACCAGAGAACTGGCCTCAAAAGGGAGAAACAAGCTTCTGAAAAACTATTGCCATCATGCTGGCAAAATGTTMTATTTCTTGTGGTGTTTTCCATGATTTTTTTAATATGTATTTCTGCACAGAAAAGGAGGAGAGTATTGGGATAAAATAATAATTGTGCACATCGGAAATTGGTAGCAATACTGGCCCTGCAAAGGGGAAATTTCCCCCCAATTTTTAAGCTTCTTTCCTCCCTGATGGAAGCTGGCTGCATSCACAAGATTTGTGTTGGAACAAGGCTCTTGACTCTGTGATATCAAGTCAGCCTGTTGCTCAGCCAATCCACTGGTGCACTAAACTCGAAGGGAAAGATGCTGGAAATCCCATGAAGAAGAACCATACTTACAAGCACCATGACAACAATTTTTTTTCCTCACAAATTTAACATTACTTGCAGGTACAAAGGGTGAATCTGTCCATGTTCACTTTGTTTAAAACCACAGGGATACTTCATTCATGTTTCATCCAGTTTTACTTTCGTTTTTAAGGACAAAGATAGGGTTCTATCATATTTGTGAGAACTTAATCCCCAYCAGAGCTCTGCCAAAACAGTCCAAGAGTGGTCACCAACAGACTTGTCATTTCCATGACTGTTCTGTGTGACCAGTGGGGCTCTGTGGTGAGCTGGGGGGGAATGCAATGGCTGAKAAAGAAATAATTGCCAAGGTGTTTTCAAGAAAATCATGAGGGGCAAGCAGGAATTTGACATGAGAAAGGATGGGAAGGTCAGAGTGGGGGGCATCTGTGGCGTTCAGGCCGGGCCCTTTTTGTCATCATTGTGTTTGGGGGCATTTTCTACCCCTTTATGGAAGCATAATGCAGTGTGGGTGGATGGTAGTGCATGTAAGTGGCTTGAAAATAAAATAAGCAAGTGCTTGACCAAGACACTGTGGATGCAATTGCTTATCCAATCCAACGGAGATGGGTTTCACAAGGGCCTCCTGCTGTCCCAAAACATCTTATTCTCCTKGTTAAAAGGCATTTAAAAGCACTAAATACTTTTATTAAAAATGCTTTTCAGGGCTATATGATGCTAAAGGCACTTTCTATAGCTCGCATTGCTATTTAGGAGAGCATGTTATTTCTTTTTAATTTGCTCACTCATTCCTGAATAACTTTTCATAGGACTCCAGACACTGCAGTGTGACAGCTAAACCAAGGAGCATCGGATGCGATGGAATTGCTCTACAAGCAACCTTGCCAAAGGCCCTTTTGCTGCACAAAGCTGGCTCTATCTTTGTATATTGAGGGAGCTAAATCAATGTTAAATGCTTGGCTCTTTTCACAGGACAATGACCAGGACCTAAGCTGCGTCCTTCCTTTTTGATTGACACTTGAAACGTTGAGTTGGAATCAGCCAGAGGCACTGCTACAAGCTTGAAGCCTCTGCTGGGGATAACAACTGGTGACATCTGCAGAAAGGCCGACAAAAGGCAGTTGAAAGCCGTGTTTGTTGCTTTCCCCTCTCAGATCTCCTCTCTTTCATGGAGCTCCTTACTTGCTTTAATATTATGATTCAGCACCTGGCTCTTTTGAACCTTGCTTTAAACTTCAAAAGGCGAGGTGGTATTAACAAACATGAAACGAAAAAGTGGCAGTAGTTTGATTTACTGTTGTCGTCTTATCAAGGGGGTTTTTTGTCACCAGCTGCCACTTTCTGTCATCTTTGGAACCATTATCATTTCTCTAAAATCTAAAAGACTCCACTTAATAACAGCTTTGAATACAGGCAGGATCAGTAACCTATACAGTTCTGGGATGACAGAACCGTCAAATGAAAAGAAAGATGTTACCAAAAAAAAAAAAAAGTCCTTAAGAAAAAAACCCAATAAAACAAATAAAAGCTGTAGTACTTCTAAGTGACCTTGATTTCAGAATTAAACAAATCAAGCACAATTTCATTGTTCTTTTTGGATTCATTCTACACTTTCCTTGCAACATTTCTTTTTTGTTCTCAGGACTAAGGGAAAACAAAGCCAAGGCTTCCAGAACAACTGCTCAGTGCACAACAAGCACTTGGTATCACATGAGCCCCCTAAGCTCCTCACTTGTAAAAGTGCCAGTGATAATTGCCAGTCTCGTTCCACTGCCGTCCTGGTGCAGCAGCTCTCATTCAGGCTGGGATGGAGCCTCAAAAGCWGCATTGCTAGGGCAGGCTCCCTGGTCAAAAATCTATTTAACTCTCACTTTTACAGCACCTTTCCATGTTTCCCTGCYATCTTTTCCAACAGTGCTGTGCTGTCCTTTGGCTGCCAGGGCAGAACCTGAAATGCCTCTGTGCCTTAAACATCAAAGCTTTCCAGGTTCAGTTAAAGACAATCAAATAAAAGCAAACAATTTTCTGATCACAAACGTGCTGCACCTTCTTACTTGTCACTCTACAGCAAACATCATTATCCCTTTTGTTGGTTGTTTCAAAATGTGTCCAAAATGAACCTTCTTGGAAGGAGGAATTTCTCWTGGTTTCTTCTAAACTCCTGAATTATTTGATGGGCATGCCTCAGATCAGTGGTGTGGGACTTTTATCTCACATAGATCTGAACCTGCACTTCTGCTCCTGTGCATTTTGGTAGTTATTTCTGCCTGTGCAAAAAGAGTAAAATCACCAAAAGATCCTCTCTCCTGTCCCCAGGGAAGTGTTCTCCCTCCCACAACCTACACATGAAACAGGGAAACGGCTGCYCCAAAACATCTTCCCCAACATCTCAGCATCTGCTCTCCCTCTGCTGCCCATTGACCCTTTYCCAGACCCTTTTCATCACAGGGACCTGGAATGGTTTAATTTCAGTGTCTCTTGATAAAATGGAGATGAAAACAACAAAGTGAAAATCCTCTGGAATGTGAAAATGCTGATGTTCT
>NW_026623280.1:1260772-1347572 GCF_030028575.1 Malurus melanocephalus
TCATACAAAAGTGAGACGGGGGTTGCTAAAAATACCTATTATCTTCTGACAGAAGGCTCACTGTGTAATCACACTGAGGTTTTCTCACAGACCATGTCCACATTTGAAATTTTAGTCATTTTAACAACTGTTAATTGCCACATGCTAACTAGCAGGAGTGTGTGTGGGGGAGATGTTGTRTATTTATTTGTTCCAGACTTGGAACATATTAGAATGTAGGCTTTATTCCAGTTTACTGTCCTATGAATGAATGTGTTACCCAATTACAAAAGAAAGATATCACAAGAAAAAAAAAAGTAAGGATCTTTTCCCAGTATGTTCTTTTGAYGAGGGAACCCAGAATATGTTTACCATATTGGGCCCAGTGAAAATCTGTTCTTCAGTCTTTGAAAAGAGCCTGTGACACACAGGAACAGAAGAAAAGTGACTGCRTAGGGTGGAAGAATAATGGAAATGTGGCTTTATCTTTTACACACAAAAAAAAAGAAATTCTGAGATAAAGAATAGGAAATGCATGGGAAAGTATTGGTGTAGTTGGATGGATGTCTCTAAAAGAATTAGGATGAATGCAGAARAGCTGATGTCTATATGATACATGGACATACATATATGAATATATGCATAATTTTTTCTGTATTTCAACCACTATATAGTCAGTATATTCAACAAGATTTATGTTCAATATATTYGTAATTATARCAACATATACATATTTTGAACATAYAGGAGCTGAATTTTGGCTTTAWAATTTCTTTGACAGWTTCTGGAAATGAAAAAGCTGAGATCAGACATCTCCTAAAKTCACTGACCGCATGATCCAAGATAAATATTTGACAGATTTCGAAAACTCAGAGCATCTGAAGAAGCTGAAGATGCAATCCCCACATCTGATGCATCCCTCTGTAGTCCCTACAAACTGCCTGGTACACATTCCCAGAAAGAAAAAAATGTACGGTATTAAAATAGCTCCACAGTCTCTCTGAGGAGGTCTCCAGTGCTGGCAGAATGAACCAAAAAGGGGAACTCCCGAATTACATGGTGTCTGTAATTCAAGAGAAAAACTACTAATGTTGAAAAAATGCCTTTAGAAGGAGAATCTCTGTTTGGAAAGAGATGCCAAAGGGAAAGGGAATGCAAATGTTCCTGTAGGCTACTTTTATTTCTATTATTCTATTATTATTCTATATTTCATTATTCTACAAATTAAAAACAAAAAACAGAAGCACTGCAAGGATTAGTCAGGTCCAGCATCTCCGATGCAGTTTTGCCAGTAGTTTAATCAACATGCAGCCACTTCCAGGCAAATGGAATGAGAAAAAAGTAATAAACACATGTCTGTATGAATCAGCTTTCTACATAGTCTGATCCCTACTTGTTTTTAGGAAAAACTGTGAATGAAGATTGTTTATTCTGAAAGAATGAGGCTGTGGATCTGTTTCAAGCTAATGGCATGATRCAAGATATTTTAGAAACAAATAACTAGAACGAGTATCTTATAATACTGATTGAATTTGTAGTAAATGTAAAAAGGAATGAGATAAAAAACTGTGTTTAAATATCTATCCAGAGTTCTAAATTCTTTAGAGGGAGGTCATGGACACAAAYATGTCAGAGTTTCTTTGAAAAACCTCAGTCATAGTCAGAGAACATGAGCGTAAAAAATYATAGGAAAATAGAAGTGAGATGAATACAAGCCACATCCTGAGCTGAGAGCAGATTTGCTCACTCCTCCTCCTCCAAAATAAAAAAAACCAAAAAACATTCAATTGTACAAGTGTATGAACAGAAAAGCATGAGAAAATACCACYAGAGAAAAGATAAAATAATGCAGACTCTATGTCTTGGAAAATAGGTAGGTTTAGAAAGTCCTAAAAAATGCAGAGAAGGTGACTAGAGGATAATTACGATTATTTGTTATTTTCCAGAACACAAGAACTAAGACAGCCTGATAAAATGARGAGGCAGCAGAATCAAAAGAAATTACTTTTACATGTGCTGCTCAATTAAATTTTACAACTTATTCCCAAGTGATGTTGTAGAAGCCCAGGGTACAAAYGGCATCAAAAAGCAACTACCCAGGAAAATCCCTAAAGTGAAGACCTTTTTTTTTTTTTTTAAACAGTTATCTTTGGACAGTTAATTTTCCTTATATAAATATATCTTTAAAATTTATGAGTGTTAATATGCTAAACTGCACTACTTTTATCATCTGTGATCTTTCCTGTGTCTATATTTCATGCAGCAATTGCCCTTCCGCTTTGTCAAAATTTTCTTACAGAAGTTTAGCTTTCATCTGTATGTATGAGGATTAACTTAAGCCACCCTTTGAAAAATGGACTTGTGTATCTAGCTTTAATTGGGCAGCATGGGTGATTTGAGACTGTCCAATTTTCAGTAGATGGAGGACATAAGTAACACGTTTTCAAGCTCTTCWGACACGGCTTAAGTGTTTGCCGGGTTAAGTTAGAAGCATCAGTGTAGGATAACAGTAATAAAAATGCTGATGTGTTTACTTTTTGTTCTGTGATATTTTTCCTTTTGCCTACATTAACACCTCAATGAAGCCCTGACAAACATTGCTCCTTTCCTAAGTTTCCAGGCTTCTGCAGACATGGCTGGTCCACATCTAATGAAGGGTTTAGATACCAGCAAGGCAGGAGCTTTAGAAGCTGCACTGAGAAGCCACTGCTCTAAGAACATGCTCTGAAACTCCTGCTCACTGTTAATGAAAGTATGAAGCTTGTGTTTGTCTCAACTCCAGTGCCACCTCTACAGTTTAATGTATTTCCTAACTTCAAGAAAGTCCCCTCTTAGAAGTAGGCACCTTCCCAGTTTCATGACAAACATTTGTCCAAGGAATGTGAGATTTCTGTTCAGTGCTTTTCCACCTTTGCCAAAGTCAGTTCTCATCTTTATTCTGGGAAAGCAACATAGACACCACTGTATAAGAAAATGTCAAGCCAGCAGCCTCCCCTCTATGGAAAGTGTGCCACTGTGAAGAAGGAAAAGCAAAGTTTACACATGAAAGGACAGGGTCAAATAGCACCATCAAAACCACACATCCCTTTCTCATTTCTGAGCACTGCACAGAGTGGTGACATTGGAGACTAATGGGTGGGTGGTTTGTTTGCAGGAGCAGCTTTGCACTCCTGGCCAGCACTAGYGCCAGCCAACTTAAGTTATCTTTTGTTTTTATTCATATCCGCTATGAGCAGCTAATCTCACACCGAGGTGAACTCCATGGTGCACTGAAATCATGTGTTTCATCTGGAAAACTCTCTCATGCACGTGCTTGTTCCTCCAGCTATAAATATCCCAAAACAAAACCTCCGAAATGGCACCCTCCTCTGGCTCAGCCGCACCCACAGCCAAACACACTTATCTGGCAATCACAGCAGCTCCAGCAGGGCTGAAAACTGCAGGAAACTCCACAGCAAAACAAAWAGAACTGTGACAAATGCCTGCAATGCTCTGGAGATCCCAGTTCCTGTCACTCAACCGCAGCATATCAAATGTCAAGGACCAGCAGCTACACGGCGGTGCCCAGCCTGCTCACCTTCCCTTGGCCAGGTGGGAGCCACGMAGGTTGCCCTGGTCTTGCCTCCATCACAGCAATGAAAGCTTCCCCCAGACAGGACTCAAAATTTCATTTACATTGTGTGTATTCTGTGGAGGCAATCTGCGCTGGATGCTTCCAGCAGGTGATTTCTTCAGAGAGTGCCACAACACAACAGAGTGCACGATTTGCCTCTCTCTGCTGTAAAAAGGTAAAGCACATCACARTTCAGAACTTTGTACGTATGTACATCAAGGTTTCACAGCTCTGAGTTCACGCCTTGTGTCACTCTCTAGAAGAGATGGAAGGCTCAAAGTCACCTTGAAATTTCAACAAGTTCTTTTGTGCAATGGTTGAGGGCCGAAAGACTGAAGCACACACTGCAAGGCAAATGAAGTGTGTGCTTGCTTCTTGAAGACTCTGCCAAACCTCATGACACGCCTTTGTTCTTGCCCATATAAATACTCTATGCATTTAGAAAAACCTTCTTCCAAAGGAAGCTCTCAGAAACCTCGGGTTTTGCCTTCCATTGTAGCCTCAACAAGATGGTCAATGGAGCTTCTTCAGAAGATGACTTTTTTCAAGTAGGCACAGATTGTAAAGCAGATTGTGATTCAGCATCGATCAGGAATGCACTTTTTTCCCATATTCACATGGAATTGCGAAYACACATGTTAGCACCATTCCACCTGCAGCACTGAGAAGGGCTGGCAGATGGTGATGGATTATGGTCATGCTCACCTGCCCCTAGTTCCAAACCTTGCAAAAGGAAGCTCCAGGTCTGGCCCAGCAGCCCTGCTGTACCTGATGCAGCCATTCCTGATGTACCTGTGTGCTTTTCGTGGCACCTGAAGGGAGAAGAGGATTGCTGAAAAGTGGCCAAAGAAGAACTTGCTTCTCCTCCTRCAGCTCCCACCCCAAATCCTGCACGTGGCAGGAGGTGGAAAGAAAGCCCTGCACTCCCTTGTGAGATGGTGTGACCAGGGAGCTGCCTGACTTTGGCTCTACTCAAGAATTCTTTTCAGCAATGCTCCAAACATGTTGAGATCAAGCTAAGGAGTGACTGCTGTCTCTATTTCAACTGTTTTTACTTTGAACATTTACTTTTGGAAATTTCAAGAAAAATTAACAGCAACTGGGAGCCCACCTTGGCTACTGACAGTGGTGTTTCCAAAGCCTGGGAACTGCACTCGGACTAAGCTGACCACCCACCAAATCAGGGCTGAGGCAGAGACGCCTGACATTGTGGGAAAGTTGAATGAAGCTGCTTTGTCTTGTGGCTTCATTCTGCAGCTGGGAAGAAGGCTTCTGGTCTTCAAGAGCTGTCAGCTGAGAATTATTCATGAAGAGCAGAATTTCCTTCAAAGGAAAATAAACAGAAGACGTTTCAAGTGGCTTCAGTAAACAAAGCATAAAAAAGTGAGAAAAATATAGGGACATTTCTCACCACCCTTGTGCTTAAAGCATTCCAATTCCTTCTTAACTTTTTGTTGAAAGAAAAACATTGTTTCAAGATAATGAAATTTATGGTCTAGCAAAAAAAAGGGAGCCAGCCATGTTACCTCCTAACATTTCATAACCAAAATCCTTGCAAGTTATGTGGGGACATAAACTTCTTTCCTTCTGTTAATCAATTTTTTTAAAATATCTTTTTTAAAACATTTTTTTATATTCATGCCATTCACTATTTCAAAAGSCCCAAGCTCTTGCCAGTAACACTATCTGGGTGGAGTCAACTTTGACACTACCAGGAAAAATGATGTTCCTCCRTAGAACCCTTTTTGCCTAAAGCTTTTCCAATTTGAGGAGTTTGCTGAGCCCAGGATGAAAAATGCTAAATTTAGGCATGACTTTACAGTCATGGATGACCTGGAGAGCTGAAGAGGCACTTTCTGCATTTCCTCCTGTGAACAACAACTGAGCAGCACGAAGCCACAGAGCAGTGAGGAGCCCCTCTCCCTCTCTGGTGAAATATCTCAGATAAGTGGAAGAGGTCAATTTAATAACCTAGATTGCCCTCAACTATTAAGTCAGATTAAAATGTCAAGCCCCTCCAATGCCAGAATTTAGGGCACTTGGTGTTCCTCGCCTGGCCTTTTTCAGAGACAGGGGCCATCTGCACATCCTGGGCCCCGTCCAGGTTCGCACTCCCAGCGTCTCAGTGCAGAGATGTTCGGTTTTGGTGGTTTGTCCCCCCATTTAATTTCAAAAGAAGTAAAATGAAATGATATTTTTTTTCTTTCCATTTGGCCTAATAAGATGTCCATATTTTTAAATTACCATCTCTTTGCATGTGTTCTCTGTAGAGCTGCCAGTCAATGTCAAATGAGGTGTATAAATCAAAACTCTGGTTATGTTCTGATAGCATTATATAGACTGGCAGAAAAACACAGGTGAACGAGTGTCACATCTACATGAGATTTTTTTTCTCCCTTTTTAAATTGAGACATCTGTCTAATCTCAGTACTTCCCAGTAAATGAATACAGGCACCTCAGAAGCTTATCTAAGCTTGATGTTAAAGAAAAACATTTCTATGGGCACATTTGTACCTGTCAGCACTTACTGTAGAGATCTCTCTGTATATATATTAACGTGAGTGACATCAGAATAATTAAAATTATTGTTAATGTTAATGCTGCTTTAGCACCCATTTTACCCTATTTTCAAAGGGAGACTTTCCGTGAACCCAAATGCGAGTGGGTATTGGATCGTTTTTCAAAAACTTTGTGGAAACCAAGGAAGGACAAAGTCAAAGAGAAGGAAAGTCATCRGTGCAGGTCGCGGGGGATTATGGATGTATACATCCGTCTATATGCCAGGCTGATAAGCCTCCTCTGAGCTGTTTTTGCAAGGCAGTCATTTAACGCCGAACAAAAGTACAGCTGAGACTTTCTTTTCCCCACATCTAGCCACATCCACACTCGAGTGAAACGCCTTAYGTGTAAACCAAGCCCACTCAAAGGCGCCTCAACCTTGACATTTTGTTTTCTTTCGCGAAACTCTYGTTTCTTTACAGCGCCGCTCGCCTGACACGCTCCCATGTGAAGCGGAGTTATCAGAATAATAATTAACAGGCTCTCATTAATTTAGGATCAAACAATACCCCCTAACGAAGCAGGGACCGACCAATGTGATCCCTTAAAGTGAGGCGTATGCTTTTCTTACACCTCGTGGCATCTAATCTGCCGTAACCATTAGGCACCGAGCTGACCGTAAAGGCCCGTGTAACATTGAGTCAAGGACAGTTAATGGATGCCGGAGCACAAACAAGAGTGCTCCAAGCATGTCAGTCAAGACTAACCTGAGGCAAAAACATCAAAATGCAGGTTGGAGTTTTGACATTCCTGCAGGCTCTGTACGCCTCGCCAGTGAATTTTTAAAGTCAATATCCCCCTCCTGCTCGCGAACACTTTCTATCTGATGAGTAGCAGTAATGTGGATCTGATTGAACTTTGACTAAAGTATTACTTAAAAGGCAGCTTTGAATGCGTATGCGTGTGTGTGTGTTTTTTTTTTTTTTTTTTTAATAAATGTCTGTGATAACAATAAAGACAGTTTACACAGATTATCACAGGCTGTGTCTTTAGACTTCAAGGTTATATGATTAGGAAATTAGAAAAGAGATGAGATTAGAAAAACCACAGAACATTTTGAAAAAGAAAGCTTTTTACAAATTATCTGTGTACTGAATTTGCACAGAATCTGATAGATAAATCTTCTCATATTTGGAAATGGATAAATGCTACAATGTAAATAGAAGGAACCGGCTTGGGAGCACAYGTCTGGCATAAGTTCAAAAAGCATATTAAGTATTCTAATTTGTTTAAAGCTTACTTATAAAAAAATGCATATTGTGATATAAAATGTAATGATTTCTGCATGGAAATGTAATGAGCAATAATAATTGCTCCGGATGAGCACAGTACACAGTGTTAGAAAGCGCAGTCCCTCTGCTTTCAGATTTCGCATTAAACCTTTATTTTCTCTTTCCCCTTTGCACAGTAGAATGAAATCATTAAGGCAAATGGACACAAAATTTAAGCCAAGATAGTTCCTAGTGTTGGGCACTACACAGGAGCACACAGGGTGCCATAAAATYGGGGTGGTGGCAGCAATAAACACACTTCCTATTACTGGAAAAGGTGTGCTTTCAAGGGGAAATTGTATTAGCTGAGGTGGTACACTATTATTTAGAAGTCCTGACCAAAATTTCCAAGCAAGCTATAAAACTTGATTAATTTAGGAAGCCAACAATTTCATGCATTCTTTGAAGAGTTTCTGATACTGCACTTATGGTGAACATTTTGATGGGGTCATTTTGCTGTTAGAGCACATCAGTGGGTGAGCCATTTGATGTGTTTTTCATTTGTCTTGTGACCTTTCACTTGGCGCTGTCCTGTTGTTTCTTTGGTTGTAACTTTTTTAACCTTTTAGTTTTTCCTGAACTTGAGATCATGTGTATTCCAGGGAAACAGCAGTACAAATATTTTGCATTAAGTGCACACACCTTGGGCATATTTTTTTTCCTTTGGCTCTTGGCTKCATGTAGCCTTGCTATGCCCTACTAAATTGTTGCATTGCAGCACAGAGATGGCTGCATTCATCAGTGGAGAAACTCTTACCTCAAAAGTATAGGCCTTGTTAAGAGCTCAGATTTCTCTGAGTCTTTTGGGAATGCTCTGTGGTATGCAAATAAATGGGTAGTAAATATCTAAATATTTTTTTTCCTACATAAAGAAAAAAAAAAGGATAGTAAGTTTTTAGCTAAACCTTTATGTACTGTAATATCTTCTCTGTGAAGAGCATATTTTTGATATTGATGTTTTTCCTCTTTTAATGTTTTATTTCAGCCTGTTTACACCCAACTTTAATCAGATCCCTGTCTGGGAGCTAAATGCACTTTTTTTTTTTTTAATGGAGTCTATTATAACAATAAAGATATTTTTGTTTTAACAAAGATGTTTTAACATTTTGTGATAACAATAAAGAGCATTTTCACAGATTATCACAGCCCATTAGGTTTCCACCGAAGTCAGTGTTCAAATCCCTCATTTTCCTGACCAAAGACCTGTAGTACAATGAAGAACTAGAAATCAAATTTTCAAATCACAACAGCAGTTTTCTGTAACATCATGTTTTTCTCTCTTGCACGTGACTTAGCATAGTCTAATGATCTCATGATAATGTCATGGCAACTCTGTGGAGCAGAGACCATATTAAGATGTCATTCTGATGGCAAAATGATGGCAATCCGAGCCTGTGGAGACTTTATGACAAGCGATGGCAAAACAAACCCGATACAAGTCTATACAGAGCACATTATGGTGTCAAGAGAACAGTATAATCTAATAGATCTTTTCTGCCTCTAACTTCTGTGAAAGCAGTGCTGATACCTGACTGTGAGAGGTGCAGCATCGAGGCAGCAGYGAGATGAAATCGGTATCTGCTCTTACCTCCCCTCCCAAGTATTGTTTATGAGCCGCAACACTGCCTGGGCATATTAAACTGCACTGAGCCTTTTTATCTTAGATTTGTTCACAATGAATATCTTTGTCTTTCATCACCTAATTAAAAGAGAAGAGAAAGCACCAGAAAGATGCAATGGCTGCGAAGTGCGCAGTAGGGAAATGCAGCCTTAGCCTTGAGCCTGTTTTGCCAATGCTCTGGGGTAATGCCACTCTCCAAGATGCCAGCTGGTCCAGCAAGGAGCCTCCAGACCCCAGGGGTGGGCAGGAGGTAGGGGCATCCCTCTTGGCTCCATGTGTGATGCCAGGRAAGGGCAGCATCCTCCCATGCTCCTGTTCCACAGACACCCGGATGATGTGAGGGGACTGGGAGGGCAGCAATCCTGGCATTGGCAGGCCCTGGGCTGTGGCAAGGGGACAGTGGCACCTGAGAGCGCTGGGGACCTCAGTGCACAGCTCTGCTATGGCCAGAGGAGATGCCAGCTTGAATCCCTGCCGTGTGATCCAGTTCAACACAAGACTCARCCATATGGGTCACTATGATCTGATTAAATTAAGGATGCTAGGGAAGCCTTAAACCTGAATTTCCTATTTTAATTTAAATGTTACTTTTTTATGTTTAGTTAATAGTCATAATCATGTAGAGTGTGCTAGTCCATTACCACTATGTTAATGGCCAGCTAATACTCAGAAGCCCTTGGCATTGCCTTGGGGCTTGAATTCCCAGATGGTCATTAACTACCTAATAAAAGACCACCACATCATCCATAATTACTTAACATCTTGTACTTGAAAACATATTAAACAAAGTGAGCTTTTAAATATTTAGAACTAAATTACATTAAATAAATGTTATACTTGGTAAATAAATTCAGAGGTGGGGATGTACTATATGGAATTAAAATCTTGCTGCTGCTTCCTCATGACTCAATCGGTTCAGCATGCAAAATGAAAACATTCAGCCCATTTGCAGAGGGGCACTGTGATTAATTTCKAGCTAATGCTGCTCTTTGATACTGATGGATGCATGACAGCAAGGTGTTGCTTTTGCTTTTCTTCTCATATTGGGTACATTAATTAAAGTTATAAGGAAAATCTCTTTGCACGTGCTCGTATCAGTTCAGCTTGAACATTAAAATGGTGACGTTTGTGCCGGGTTTCTAAGGATATTTCTTGTTTTAAGAGGCAAAAGGGAGCTTTCATACCACCCTTTACACATTCTGTGCCTGCAATTGTCAGCTCTAATCACTTTTGTTTGCATTTATTCCCTCTCCTGTTTTTAATGGTTAAATTATTTTTTTTATCAGAGAAGAGCTGTATATATACTAAAGAACCAGACCTACAGACACGTAACAAATGTGTATCTTCCATCAGTGAAACCATTAGGATCAGACATACACCTCGTGTGCTTATTTTCCCAAGTGTTAGGAAGAAATAGCTCTCTGCGCCTGAAGTCGGGCTGAGGTGAAGGTCTCATTTGCTGGCCAGGAGAGACACTGCCAACTCAACTGGATTTGGATCCAGGACCTTGAGGTGAAAGGCTCCGTGCTGCCCCACCTCTCCCTGAGCCACGGGGTTCCCCCCTGAGTTCACTCATTTGTTAATTTTCTTTTGATGTTAATGGCAGGATGTGCCTCCCTGTCTGTGTTTGTATTGGCTCCATAATTGCTCATTGAATATTTCGAGGCGCTAGAGAGAGAAACACAGGTATATTGCTATTGCAGAAGCTTCTTTTCCAGGAGCTGTTTGACATTTTACACAGATCTTAGGCCTTCAATCCGTTGCAGGGGGAAAAATTCCAACTTTGGGGACTATCAGGCTCCTGCATGTATGTTATGGATACAACTCTCACTGGGGTGTAATCAGTTAYCCCATGTTTTCTGACACAAGCTGAGAAGAGTTCAACAGGCACAGAAGGTGAGATTTTACAGTTCCTGGAGGAGATGGGCACTCCTCTGCTCTTTGCTCTGGCAGTGCAGGGTAGAGGCTTTCCCCCTCTGCCAGCCCCTCACAGAATGCCAGGGATCTTGCAGAGAGAGCACATCAGGGATGAACATCCTGGAGCCATGAGCTCTAGTGCACGATCCAGGCCTCAGAGAGCTCTTTTTTTCTGGTTAAATGTGCTCAAACCCAGCGGTTAATCCCCAAAAAACTGCTCTGATTTCCAGTGTGAGTCGCTCAGCCAGTCCCAGCAGGGTCTGGGAAAACTGCCGGGCTCTTGGCACCACCCAGACCATGTTTCCTCCTCCAGGTGTCCAGATAAGGATTTAAATTCCCAACTTCAGCCACCAACAGACAGATTTCTGGAAACACTGACGCCTCACAGAGACTTAAGGGTTGAACCTGCTGGGGAGTTTTTTGAGAAACACATCAATCTATCCCCTACAGCAACAGTGTGGAAATAATTCTGGAAATCTGCTAATTMATTTTAAAAACCATGGGCTTATGCTTTTCCCCAGGGAAGAGAATAACTTTACCAATCACAACACATGAGTTCAGGAGAAATATAAATCTCTATAGTTGCTACATCCATATTATTTTTCATTGAAGGGAAGCAGGCTTTTGTCATCCAGAAGGATACCCCCAAACAAGAGTATTTGTCTGTCAATCTGCTATCCAATACACCTATTGAAAGAATACATCTGACAGAAATCAAAGATAAAAACGTTTTACCATCTATTTTCACCAAATATACCTTTCCATGCAGTCCAAGAAGCACATGGGACAGAATCTTGCTATCCATTTCCTGAAGTAAAGAAAATATTTAGGAGAGAGGGCACAAGGACTTTGKTCTGTTATGTACTCTAATTTTCTTTGCTTTCCGCTATCATTTCAAGGAGTCTTTCACATGTGAATGCATAACCAAAAAYTCTTCTAGGAAGAAAGGAAAGAAGGCAGAGGGCATTCAAGCACAAAGGGCACACTACAAGCAATTCCAAAGTAATTTCCAGGCTGTGGCAAGAACCTGCAAATGTGTTATCAAAATCAAGGGCATTTATAAGCAAAATTTGATGCAATTGGAATCTCTGTTTACTTGGATTACTTAGCAAGAGGCAAAACAGTGTTGCAGAACACAGAAAGCCAAACTCCCCTGCAGAAAGAGAGAGTTATTCATATGTTTTAAAAGATGTTGATGCTGACTCAGGTTTGGAGTTCAGGAAACTGAGGCACAGACCAGTTGGCTTGTCACAGGTAATCTCTGTAGTCTTTGTTATCCTTTCTGTGGCCCGAGAACACAGCACTGATATGTCCTTGAGGACCTTAACTGCATTTCATGTTTCAGGGTGTGTTATCTCCTGGTCACTGGTATTTGCTGGTTAAGCAATGAATGCTCATCTGATTGTTCACCTTTTTTGATAAAATACCACCAGAAGAGCAGCTTCTACATCAGGATGATTATGAAGCCACTTGCTGATCCATGCTGATGGAGGGCATTGCCAACACAGCAGGGGGGTGGCCTGGTGGCCTTTATGACAATGACACCAAAGTCACCCAACCCTTTGGGCTGCACGGGACATACCTGCCAACAGGACTGTTCATGCTGATGCTTCTCATGGGATTGCTCCACCAACAAACTTCTCTTTTTCCCAGTAGAGCTTGGGTTATGAATTGAGGATTCCCCAAACTTGTCCTTGTTTCTGCCCAGGTGTGCACCTTATTTTGCCATTTATTTTCATTGCCTTGTAGCGGGTCTCTGATGCTGCCAATCTGCTGCTTAGAAAGGATGGATCCTGTTACTCACAGGATACAGACTGTGGATAGGACTGTCTGGACTAGTGCCAAAACAGAGATGTTTTTATTTATTTAGATAGGTAAAATTTTATTTTTTGTACATGTGGAGAAATATCAAATTTCAGAAGACTGTTTCTGCTTGCAATCATTCCTCAAGCCATTGCTGCAGATTTTGCAGCCTCAGTCTTAAGCTGCGGAGATCCCTGAATAGGCTAATTGCCCACCATCAGCATTCATCTTTCTTCTTTAACAGACTGTAAGTATCAGAAAATCTCACTTATTGTGCTAGACTTCAACTTCACAAATTGRGATGACTTGTCACTTGATTCCCCAAATGACACTTCTGGTTATGAATAGTACTATGCTGTATTTATTAGAGCTATTCTAAAAGGGCTCTTCGTTGCCCCCASTGAAGTGCAGAGAACATCCACGGCACTTTTTCGTTTCTCAAAAAAGTCTTGACCATTTCYAGGTTTTGATCACTATGATTTTAACTTTGGACTTTTATTAAAAGTGTTTTGAGTTTGACACAATTGTAGTGGCAGATAGAATGKGTAGATAAATGTACCTTCTGAACAGGCTTAATACCAAAAGTGGCTGAGAGGAATGGCAAGGTATTTCACCTATGAAAATTTCACATCCAGAAGATTTGCCACTTACTGCTGATAATCCTTTTAGCCTCAAARGGTCAAAAGGTGAAAATGATTGAGGTACCTTTTGCTATGAATATTTCACGAGCTGCATATCCCTTTTTCACCGAGATCTATGTGCTGACTGAGGGCTTCTTCAGGATGAGTCCTTAGTTGACTGATGAATACAAAACACCTCCTGAACAAAAGGCATTCAAGATTAGCGGAAGACAAGACAGGCTACTTTGGTTTCTGTGAGCAGTACCTGGAGTATCAATGGAGATAAAACACTGAGTGACAGGTAACTGAAATACAGAATAACACCATATATTGTTCTCCTATTGATTGGGGAAATAATGAGAAAGTTAGCAAGTCACAGTAATGTCACAGACAGTGATGAACTTTGGAGAACTCAAGGACCAAAAAGTAACATGAAACAAGGAGCAAAATGAAGATAATATTTGGTTACAGTACAGTTCTCAAATTGTAGTGAAACACATCCCTTCGCCTTTGAGTATGCTCGGTTTTTAAAACGAAGACAATGGGAAGAAATTGCCGGCTGAAACAATATAGCTATTTTATTTTACTCCAGCCAGTAATGTGAACTTCTTGGAAGACATCTTCTTTCACCACACTATTGCGGCTGGGAACATTTAGAGGCTATGAACCAAAATTATCCTCTCTATGCATAACCTTTCTAGTGTCATATCCTGCAAGGTATTGTGGTAATTGAAGACATTCAGTACCAAGAATTGAGCATTGTTTCRCTACGGCATCGAGATGAAAAAGCCAATCCCTTTGAAGAGGCTTCTTGTTCAAAAGAGGAGCGGCACCTCAGCAAAAGATACCTGGAGAAAGTTATTSTTTCTTTCACACGTAGACAATATTTGGAAAGCTTTGAGCTCATTTATCTCTGCAAGGCAGGAGTGCTCTGCCCCTGCCATGGGGACCCCAGCCCAGCCCCAGACATGGGAGCTCCTGACTTCTCCCGTGGCACAGGGCAAGGATCCTGTCTGCCAGCACCCATTGCCTTTCCTATATTATGAGTSAAAGCTAGGCCAGTGAAAATAACCAGAATGACAATGAAAAAAGCTTCTGCACCACCCAGGACTCCTTTACTTAGATAATATCATAAGTATATAAATCAGGCTGTTTTTTCATCACTTGAACAGAGCAGAGCCTATGCCAGTCACAAATCCTTTTCCATTTAAAACAAGAAAAACTGCACATGAAGGAAATCCCTTTAGTTAAAACTAGACATCTTAATTTTAAATAATGATAAAATTGCATTGTGCTTCTCATCTATTTTTCAAATTTTTTCTTCTCACTCTTCTCAGGAGCTTGTCTTTTTCCTAGCTGAGAGTTCCTCTAAAATATCCCTAAGGGTTATATTTTTAGGTGTAATCTTTAAGAGTCAGGAAGAACCATGTCACCCTCATACAGGACACATTTCAACAGCTTCATCGTCACAACCACAAACATTTCAGATGGGTTTAAGACCTACAGGGATGCAGCATCTACTTTCAATGGGATTTCAGCACCCATTTTTTCTGTCTCCTACAAAATCTGTAGCCCTCAAGCTACAACGTGCGACAGAGTTTAGGTAAGGACCAGTCAGGGCAAGGCACAGGCTGCATTTAGTCAGGTCCTGTCCAGCTGTCCCYAGTGTCCCCAGCAGGAGTCTGCCTGATCCCTGCAGCTAGCAGGAAAGATGTTTTAAGAGGCAAAAGGGAGCTTTGGTTTACTTTTCTGATATAAAGAAATCAAATTAATTGTTATGCTTGCCTTATGCTGGAACATAGAAATGTCATGGTAGCTGGCCTGGTAACACAGGATTAATTTAGACATTCTGACTGCAGTGCTCTTCAGTCTGAAAATGTAACAAATATGTGTCAATTAAGCTTCATGAGGTCTGCTCAGCTACCTGGTTGCGTTGGAAAAGCTATTTCCACAAATTCCAGGCTGGAGCATGGRTGGGACGGCATAAGGTGTGAAAAGGGGCTTATCTTATTTTTCCAGGATCAGGGTGCATTTGCTATCCCAAGCAAAGAGCTGGAAGAGCAGYCCTCAGATCTCTTCTGCAGAGGGCCATGGAAGTGTATGAGCCACATAATCGAGGTAATAAATACACACTTCCAGGATTGCCCTTTGCATGTAGTTTTATGCAGTTTGTTCAGTAATGATTGCCCTCCTACTCCTGGGTATCCTCATGTTTCAAAAAGGCTGGAATTTCTTTCCTAAACATGATAAGAAACACTTACTCATGCCTTACCTACAGAATGCTTCACCTTCCTTGCTGTGCTATTAAAGCATAATTTCTGGTCAGGAAGGCAAGATACACAATTCTTGCAAGATTCTCTCTTTCCTGCAGGCAGTCATGAGGGAGTCCAGAAGGGAATTTGCAGCTTATCAGTTCTCCCTTGAGTGAGAGCCAGACAGAGTCTGCAGTTGTAGCAGAGAAGAAAAACCTGAGAATGGCCCCAAGACTCAACCCTTTGCTGGTTTTGAGGAGCACAGAGCACACAGAAGTAAAAATCATTTCATTTGGGTCTAAGCACACACYACACACTGTACACTGCCTTTCAAATCTTATCTTGCCATTAATGGAAAGCCATCAATTTGTTAATAAAAAGGTGAAACTAATGACAAATAATCCCCCATAAAATAATGTCCTTGTGTTCAGGTTCAGGTTTGCYGGCTACAAAACATTTGCTGCTCATTTTCTGCCCCACTATTAATGGATAAGAGAAAAGAACAGGAATTTGTTACTTAATGTAGGATACGCATCTCATGCCATCAGATTACATCAGGTTCATCAAGTCATGCTTATATAACTTGATTTTAATTTATGGGTTTTATTGTTGGCAGGTTTCTGAGATTATGATTTGATTGAACGTCTGTTGAATGTCTGTAAAATATCTGTTAGTTTGTAAATGGACTCTAATGGACCACGCTGCTTGAATCTCTTCTCACAGAGCTGTTCACCTTTGCATGGTGTAGCAGACAAGTCACATCTTGCTCTGACTGCACGCAGCATCAGCTGTAATAACTATATGTCAGAGGCTGTAGCATTGAAGATACAATCTGCTTGAAATCACTGCACACGCATCCAAGGAGAAATGCCTGGTGTCCAGAGAGCTCCACAGTTCCTGTCTGTGGCTTTATAAATGCCTCAGTCCTTCTGCTTTTTGATTTACATTATTTATCACAGGAGGTTGTTTTGACACCAAAACTTTTAAAGAACATTTTAAGACTATGGGGCCAGATATCTGCTGGCTTTATCAAGCTGGACTGGCTAGAAAAAAGGGCAGCACTAGAAAACCTCTTTAGCTTCTTCTTGCCATGGCTAATGGCAGCTGGATCCTGTTGTAAAGGAGATGGAAGATCTCCAGAGGTCCCTGGAAGATGAAGGTGCCTTGTTTGCTCTGGTGCAACCCTGGAAGAACAGCTTCAAGGCAACCAAGTTTCACCCTGGCATGAAGCTTTGTGCTGTCTGGTTCTGCTGCTGCCAGTCCTTTGGCTTGTTCACTCAGCTGCCCTCAACTTTTTTTTTTTTTTTTCAGCAGAAATAGACATGAGTGTGATAAAACAGCGGTAGAGAGTTCTTCTGCCACCACAAGAAAATCACTGGGCAAACACTAAGAGGGTTTATGAAACACAAGGAAGCAGTCACAAAATTAAGGAAATTTAAACTATTCAACATCACAGTTAGTAAGGTACACTTTTTATGGTTTTGACAGAGAGACAAACAAAGCAGGAGGTCAAACACTCTCAAATTCTTTTAAATCTCTTGGGCTTTTTCTGATACACACAGAAAAACTACAAAATGGCAATGGGTCTGAAATTTCTTAAACACAGCTACAACATTTCTTCAGCCCAGCTACATAGGCTGTGAGCACCAGTTCAACAGAAACAGCACAGCTTGTGTTTACAGCCTGTAGATCGTCCTTGGGTCCTGCTGGACATCCGTGGGTTTGCTAATCCTGAGCTGTGGTCCTGAGGCTTGGCYTGCCGCTGGACCATCAGCTCCTTGCTGGACCAGAAGAGACTCTGGCCCAGCATGAAAGCATTCCTAAGGGCATCTGTTCCCCCAGGTCTCCCTGCTGTAGGAAGTTAGCACAAGGCTGCAGAAAAAGGCTCTGTTTGACTTTGAGGTGGAAAAGCTACCCATCCTGGAGGAAGGTATCAGATGTCAGGGAGATTTGGTAGAGGCAGCTACTCAGAACACAACCCAAGATGGTTCATGGTTACATTCCCAGCTTGCTTCATGTACATTCCTGCTGGAAAGGAGCTCAAGTCCTGCCCTCCGTTCTGTGGCACTTTCAAGCCTGTGTGACTTGGATGTGTTTCAYGTCACACCTTGCAGCAGACACTGCACACAGGCACAGTGATCAATCTGCCTTCACCTCGTCCTCAGTGTGACATCATTTAGCACAGTCTGGCCCAGCACGACTCATTTGGCCCTGGGTGTGTGATATGGAGACCCAGCAATATGGACTCAATTGGCATGACAGGTCCCAAATTCTGGCTCTGGGCCAGATATAGTGCAGAACAAAGAGTTTGTAAGGAATTGACAATKGGCATGGAAGGCACTTTGTAAGACACTGCAGTGTCACTGGCTGAGCTGGAGGAAGACCCCTCAATCCAAATGTGGGCTTCGCCTTTCTCCAGCTGCCAAGACCTTTTCCCATTGCATCTTTAGGGCTGGCTGCTCCTCAGCGAGCACGGGACCCTCTCAGGACACCACACCATAACTCAAGGCAGAGCAGTGACACCACCAAGCTGCACAACGGCTCCCCATATGTTTTTGTGCCTGCCCTGACTTCTGGATGCCACACCAGATGCCAGTGGGCCGGAGATGGCACTGGGGGCTCAGCGCAGTGTGGGGTCATCATCTGCATGGCCCTTTTCCTTCTGCCACCATCCTACGGTAGCACGGGGAAGTTGGAAAGCAGCAGAGAAATCCCTGTGCTGGCTGGCAGGAGGTGACTGTCGTGTGACTCTGGGCAGGCAGTGAGAAGAGGGCATCACCTTGGACAGCCTGGAGGACAAGGTAAAGGGAAGAGCAACAAATTGCAGAATTTAAGCAAAATTGAGCTTCTCACTGCTATGCTTTCCCTCTCCCCAGAGCCTGCTCAGCACACAACAGCCAGCAAAAGCCACAGCAACATCCAGCAAGTTTCACATGGGCTGAACTGTCCCTTAGCAAAGCACCCATCTGCGTCCACTCCCTCAAGTTTTATACATTATAAGCGGCACAAACCAAACAACTTTGTCACTCATAATTTTACAAGCAATTTGCCTCCGTGATTTCTGACCAAGGGTTTCTGCTGCTGTTTGTAACATCATCCACAAATCCTCCTGTGTGGACAGAGACAAAAATTTAGACAAAATAGCYGGCATTATGTCTGTCTATGACTAATCTGCAGCAGGGACCTCCTGCCTTTCTCCAGGAGAAGATGTGCTGGGTGGGGGTGTCCAAAGGGAAGCAGCAGAGCCCCAGAGCCCCAGGCAAGCACTGAAACCCCTGTCCGAGAGGGATTGTTATTTATACTGCTGGACAGCTTTCTTCTGTGAAACAACTGGAAATGATTTACCCCACAAATGTCTGGCTGTTGGCTGGGTAAGTAGCCAGCAAACACGAGAGGAATCAGACCATGCCAGACTTAGCTAGCTGTACACAATCCATCGCTGATCCATCTGCAGCACATGATATTCGCTGGTTTCCCTGCTCCAGACTGGTTGGGAGAGGGGTACTTGAAGGAATGGGAAGCTGTGTCTCCACAGCTGAGTGGTTTCCTAGCTTTGTGTCAGCATGGTGTGCCTTCTGGCTGCTCAAACACTCCTAAACCCCAGCCCCTCCACATTCACATCACTGTAATTCAATGCACTTATTTATTGGGTAGATGCATTGTAGAAAATTCAGCTTTTGCTCACTTCTAAATACAACAACCTAAAGTTACRTGTCTTGGACAACCCAGTGAGCAGTGCCTGGGTGTAAGGAACCTCCAGAGACGTCCTCCCTCCCTCATGGGGGTTTGTGGGAATCAAACTGTGGGTGCAGCAGGGTATCCTGAGAGCTCGTTCTGCCTTAATGTACATTTTGTTTGGAAGAAAGCAAATGTGTGTCTCTGCTTATAGGCCTGGACAGGTGCATTTTGAAACCTGAAACTCAGTCTAGGAGGTTCTGCACCACCCAGCGATGCTCCAGGAGCAAAGTGGATCACTCAGATGAGACAGATCTTAGTGGAAATGAACTGTCCTGGCATAAAGCTACCGTAACTCAGGGCTATCTATAGCTTAGGCTTCAGCATACTCCACGCTGGTTATGTGCTGCTCAAACTTGAAAGGTGTTGGGATTAGAGCTCTGCTGTACAGACACATCAGAAGGTGAGGATCATTAGAGTAACGCTCTCCTATACAACAGTGATGCAGGTCAAGGTGATCAAGGCTTTTACCCATTCTCTGAAAACCATACAGGTCAAAGTTGTTCTATATAATTTATCAGCTTTGATTCCCTTCCCTTCTTATATGTCCTATAGGTGGGGGTTTCTAGGTTTTCCTTTTTATTTTCCACTACAGGCACAAGTATTTTTTTCATTCTGTTCCTGAGTTTCCCTTGATGTAAAATGAGACTAACGATCCTTATTTGCTTGGAGACCTACTGAAGAAACTGCTTTTGCAGCATGAGGGAGTATAGCAGGGCCATTTTACTCCAGGTTCCAGCAGGTACCACCTGCACAGCATTTCCCCAGACACAAGCAGTGCTGCCATGATCTGTAGCCATCAGGAAGCCCTGTTGTCTATCACAGGGTCTGGACACACAGCTTTCACTCAGGAAAACTCTCCTTGGACTTCATCAGGAAGTGTGAAGAAAACACAAGCCTGGGGCTGCTGGCTGGCAGGTGTGCCCTGAGCTGCTCTCAGGTGCTCGGGTCTGAAATGCAACCTGGAGAAACACAAAGTTGGTCTGTGGCTGTGCCCCATGCTGATATTGTACCATTTTGAGATCTTTGATGTTTTTGGAGGCAGTCATGACTCAGGCTGGTGAGCATAGAACCAGGCCCACAGWTCAACCACGCCATCTTCTCTCTTTGTACTTGCGCCGTGCTCATTGCATAGAGAGAAATCAATTAATTCTAACAGAGGAGTGGGCTCTTGGCCTGCCTATAAGTCACTGGGTACATAATTGTTGTGTTGCCTACTTTAACATCTTAGCACATGATTAGCACTCTTTGCCATTCCCGAGCTCCAGTGGCCGCTCCGCTCCCTGCACGGGGGGCTCTCCCTGTGCAACCCGCCGTGGCACCAGCGCTACATGCAATTAAAGGCCTCCCATGGCTGAAGCCTTCCCATGGACACAGAGACCTAAAAACATCCCTTTCCCTTGATTAGGCAGCTTTAAACCAAATAGGATTAAGGAGAGAGACACCACCACGGAGGGGAACATAATATGGGCACCGCACGGAAGTAGTGAGGAAGGAGTGGAGGACAACGACAATTGGCTGAGCAACTCACCCATCCTTTTTTAAAAGGGCTTTGAAAATATAGAAAAAAAATCTCCCTCCAAAATTATATTTGAACAACTGAAAATGCACATATTTAAATYTCAAGTTTGAAAAACATATATTGCCCGAAACCGAAATCTTTSAGGCACTGGAAATCAAGGAAAAGTTAGTTATGGCTTGTGAGCTTTTTGTCTCTGGAAACAAAGAATTCATGGTCAATAAACAAGCAGCTCAGAATCCCCCCCTTTTTAACAAAGAAAAGTCTTTTCTTATGACTATTCTTGCTGGATTAGGAAACTGAAAAAAAAAAAAATCAAACAGGCAACAAATAATTTTACCATTACCAGGTAATATGTGTTAATTGCTCAGTTTATATACTCTGAATGACATACCATTAGAGACTGTGTATGCATTGTAACTAGAGCATTAATAAATTTAAAATGTGCCTATTAGGATGACAGCTTTGGAGGTGCAAAGGAATAACAGTTATCACTTGGCAGAAGCAGATCTCACCCCATCTGCCGAGACTTTGCATACATTTTCAGCTTCCTGAGCAATGATTAGGGCTGTCAGAACCTCTTTAACCTTCTAACTGCTGGTCCCAACTGGCCTTAATTAGAGACTAATGAATTCAGAAGATGCAGGCCGTGAGGAAAACTGCCTTGACAGTTTGTGTACAAATTAAGCACCAATTACTTCATGCATCTTTTGCATTGCTGATACAAGTCTCTGTTATTATTTTTGAATATGGTCATTTTAGCATAAACCGAGAACCTTGCTAATGTATTTTGTCATTTTTATGGCTCATCATAAAAAAAAAAAAAAAGAATACCAGGAGGGTCATGAATATGTGAAATAAACTACTGTAGATGATAAAAAGAAATTCATTTTCCTCTAGGGAATATCTTCCAACATTTTTCCCCTTAATATAATATTATTATTATGATTAGTCACATAATGATCGCAGTTTAAGAAACAGGCGTAGCATGGTCCTCTGAATATTTTTATTAGGAATATAGCTGCTGTTATTAGCACAAGAAGGAAAACAAAGATACATGTAAGAGTTTTTCAGTTCTGGGATCTCAGAAAAACTTCTGCACCCACACRTCTTAGCAGGAGGCTGCTGATGCCGTCACAATTAGAAAACAGGAGCACAGGGAGCCATAGCTGGATAGTGAAGTAGTTCTGGGGTTTAAATCTCCCCAGTTTCTCCCTCTTATCCATGTCTAGAAGACATGAGAGATTCAACATGGTATTTTTTTGAGAACAACCCCCAAGCCCAGCGAGGGTGCGCACCTACTGTTATGACCTGACAAGCAGGGGAATGTTTACCACATTGTCCCATAAACTTTGCTTAGAGAAAGTCTGAGCAGTCCTGCTGCTCCTGTCAGACCTGGAGGGAGAATAAATGTGAGTTTGCTGAAAGRACTACAGAGCAGTGAGGCTCCTGAGCTGCAGTGTGTGTGAGACAGGCAGCCCTCCAAGCAGACACGCAGCCATTCCTTCACTGGCCAGTCACCTCTTTCCRTTTGGACTGCTCCATCTTTTCATTTCTCCTAATTACCATCACGTTCCCCATTGCACTTAGCAAAATTCATCACCGCTGTGCAAACCAAGGGTACTTCTAACCCCTCCACAAAACTCTCTTGGCTGTGCTGCTGCAGAAATTGAGGTCAGATCAGCCTTCTCCCTGAGCATCTCCTGTCCCTGCTTTCCCTGTCGCTGGAAGGAGGGAGCCTCCCCAGAGGCTCTGTGGGAGGGAAGCCAAAGAGAAGCACAGGGATGGAAGAATTAACAGCACACAGGGAAATTTTGCCACTCATATACCAGGTTAGACTGTGGGATGTTTGCTTTGCAATCTGTGGCTGTACAGAGCTGAAGAAGAGTGCCAGCAGTACAAACGTCTTCAAATGCAGAGATGCTCTGTGCAAAGGAAAGAGGGACAGTTTTATCCCCTTGATRAAACCTCTCCCCAGAGGAGATGGAGAGCATTAAAGCAAACTTGAAAACACGGGGCCATACTCTCAGTAGTCAGCCACAGAGCCAGCATCTGTGGGTCTTGAACTTCAGTTAAATAAAGKCCCAATTAATTTTGCTCATGAAGTTTTGCCTTTGTCCACACAAACCCATGGGCACCCTCTCAGTCCAATCTTATTACCCTGTAAGAGCTTCTTCCACACAACTTTCTCTCACATTTCATCAATAATAATTTTCAATTTCTCTGATGAAAATGTCCTAGCGTTCTCATGTGACTTTTCCCTCGCTGTTCCAATCATTAAGGGTTATTTTCTGTTGATATCCCTGATTGTCTTTATACCAGTACAACAATTACGACACGTAAACCCAACATATTTTTACATGTATGACAGACTCCTTTATTTTCCTTTAAAAATGTATTCTTTTATGAGCTACCATTGCATTTAAAGTCCTTAGTAAATTTGTTTYTATCTGTTTTCATCAACCAGTATTCAATCTGGCCTCTGCCCTAGAGAACCAGATCTATGCTCCAGGTTTGGAGCTGGCAAGGTTGTTATTCCCTAACACAAGACACACAGTTGACAGTGAGAATTTTCATTGAAAATCATGTTCAGAGATGATGAGCTGAGCACTACCAAGTTTTCTAAGACAAGTCTAAGGTTTTGGCTTGGATTTGTCTGTAACCTGACAGACATTTTTCATAAACTGGTTCTGTCACATTAATGGTCTTTGGTTAAGCCTCACTCCTTTTCCATTGTAGTTTCCCTTGTTTATTTGCCAGTTCTGATCACCCTTTCCCGGTGTTTAATAACAGCATCTTCTCCTTCAGTAACACTCACACACGGAATGAACGCAGATCTGACATTGTCATCTGGGTTATCATTATGCTGTGTATGGCTCCCTTCTGTTTGTAGCAGTTCCTCAAGCTCGGGGTAAGAGGGGACTCRGAAGAAGAGGGAGGAAAGCAGGCACAGCCCTTTTGTCTGACCCACAGCCCTGGCAGGTGACGAAGATCTGCTGGTTTTGACATAAATCCTGCAGAAGGGAGTTTCACTTTGGCACAGAAGGTCAAACTGTGATGAATAAAAAGGTAAAGAACACGTGCACACACACACGCTCACACGCACGGGAGCACTCGTGTGTATGGACACCCGTCTGCTCTCCCTGTGTCTCCATGTGCTTGTGCAGGCATCCCACCCTCCAGCAGCTGGTCCATAATGACACCACAGGACATTGCCACCATCTGGGCCAGCGCTGCTTGCAGCAGGCTCCTCAGCCAGCCCRTATTTGGAAAGCAGAAAAGCACTGAGGCAGAGTCCCCTCTTCCCAAGAAGGTGTAAGATTTCTTTGGGACAGCAATTCCAGCTGTGGGGTCTGGTGCATGGTCTTGTCACACCATGACTTTTTGGTCACCTGTAACTTCTCAGGCTCCCTTTGGAAATTGTTTTGTGAGCACATTGCTCCCCACCTGAGGTGCTCCAACCTCAGGTCTTGTCCTCCTCACCATCACCACACTGCTGCACCTCTCTCTGGCGATGGCACCAAGCACACACCGGCCTCTGAGGCACCCAGACAAAGCAGAACACCTTTCCCTGGAATTTAGGAAAGGTGTCCAAAGTCGTGACTTTTCATTTATTTTTACTGAGTAAAGCTGTTGTCTTTTTCAGGTGAAGATATGGGTTTCAGTTCTGCTTTCAAGGTTTATTCCTTCACCTGGGTAGCTCCATTCAGTTAATCTACCCCACCAGAGAAGCTGGGGAAAGAAAAAAAAAAAGGTGTTGGGGGGAAGACAGGGGTGGAACAAGAATTAAATTAACAGCAAATTCAAAATCATGGAACAGTTAGCAGTCGTCTCAYAGAAGACATTTATATTTAACTAGTGTACACGGAACCAAAGCATCCCCTGCAAAAACAAGCACTCTACGTATAAAAATTTAAAACCACATTGATAACCCATCTGGCATCCTCCTAATTATGAATCTCTTAGTGGAGTAATATTCCCTTTAGAAGCAAAACAGTAAATACAACAAGGGAAACATGATTATGAATTTCTTTTTGCTCTGTTTTTCAAGACAAGCGTTCATTCACATGCGCACCCAAAATCTTTCTCAACTGGAATTTATTGAAGTAAAGACATAACACAATGCCTGCTAATTAAACATTTAAGAAGAAAAAAATGCCCTRTTCTCCATCAGGAGACGATATTAATAGGTGCTTCATAATACGGAGTGTGTTTGAACCCCAGCTGTCTCGCCCAATAAATACAGAAGAATAGACAGGCTCAGCTTCTCCCTTCATCTTTATGTGCAAGTCTCACCAGTCCAGCCTCGTAAAACCCAGTCATCTTGTGGAAACCAAGCAAAAGGCTCGATTGTCTAGAGACAATTTATTTGCCTTTTGTGGGAATGCGCTCTCTGAGGAGGTGCTACCCATACATGACTTTTCTCAACCCACACAAGCTCCCTTCCCTGTCTAAAAAGGCATCAGGAAAGTCAGGCAGTGACTTTTGGGGGAGTTCTGTCCCAGGCCATCTGGCTGAGAGTAAACTTGTTTTTGTTGAGTGCTGTGGACAACAATGGTTTGAATTGTTGCTTCCTGTAAAGTCATTATATCTTTACAAAGAGTTAGACCATTTTATTAATTTTGAAACAGATTCGCTCTAACAAGAGTTCTGGAAAGCACTCACAGAATGGGGACATGTCCTTTAGGAAGTCCTTCAGGTTTGGCACTGCTTTCAAAACACAAATTTCTCAAAAAACTTTAAAGTAGTGGGACATCATAGAGACTGAACAARGAAACCCCTCTGGAAACTTTCCGTGTTGGCTGTAGATTTAGTTGTCGAGCCTGTGGCACTGGAGAAGGCTCAACATGCCAGCACCCTTGGAAAGCCTGACCCATAGAAAACGTCAAGGCCTCAGATTAGTGATACTCAGGGTCCTTACTCATCATCCCTTTGGTTCCCTCCTTCCTCATTATCAAACTCTTCCCACGGCTTTTGTACAGCCCCTGTTCAGCTGAAATCCCTGCCTGCAGCAGGTACCAGTAACCTACAGCACCGTGCCAGGCTGCAGCTCAGCAGCAGCTCAGCATCTCCCCATTTCACAAACCCAGAGCTCCCCCCGACCCTGCACGCAGGGAGATCTCCCAACCCGATAGCTCAACAGACTGAGCTGCTCAATATCGATTACCAGCTTTAAGAAATCTTTTCAGTTCAGTCATAGGCTTATCTGCTTTGGTTGTCACATGGTCGGGGATGATGCCATCAATACAGATTATGAGTCTGTCTCAGCACCCTATAAATCTGCAAGTTTCCCCATTTCAGCCTTCCTAAAGCACCACAGTGGGTCCTGCCAAGCAGTGAGAGAAGCTGTGCGTGTTCCATGTGGAGCTGTGCTGGCTGTACAAAGGGTGGGAAATGAAAAATCCAAGAGAGGCTTAACAATGCTCTTACTCCGACATCTGCTCCCAGCAAGGGCATCTAGGGACCTGCCGCACAGGTTTTTTTTTTTCCTTAAAGATGATCACCGTGAATGTTGCAACAAATAATAATG
The DNA here is from genome assembly GCF_030028575.1 of Malurus melanocephalus. Classification (NCBI taxonomy): domain Eukaryota; kingdom Metazoa; phylum Chordata; class Aves; order Passeriformes; family Maluridae; genus Malurus; species Malurus melanocephalus. Next base: position 1,287,192 of record NW_026623280.1, read on the forward strand.
TAAAACATTTTGACAGCCAAGCAAGCCATAAAACATTAAATCTCCAAGGCCCATATGCTCCCCTCTGCTAACGCAAGTGGAGAGGAGCAAAAACCCCGTGGAAGCTGCCAGGGAGAAGCAGTTGAGCCACATCACAAGTGTCCCACTCCYCTCCATCCTCTCTGCAGCCTTCCTGCCCCAGGGATGGGGACAGAGAGGACTGGAAGGGGCAGAGGAGTACCTTGCAGCCCTCTCAGCACCGCTGTCCTTCACTTGGAGGGGTTTCCTTATGCTTGCAGCTTTGGTATCCAGCAGCCCTSCTGTAGCTGTTGGGAGCCCAAGGAAGCCTGACTTCAGGGACCATGGCATGGCCAGGGGTGAAGTGAGTGCAAATCTTGTACTCCAAGGTACAATATTTGTATGAATGCCCTGAGGCCTGTGGGATTCTCCTGCTGCTCTTATGGCCTTAGCTGGCTTCCCTGTGAGAAGCTTTGTCGCACAAGATTGTAACTTCAAAGAAATTCCATGGGGTTTTCGGCTYTTAAAAAGTCCCACTGCTTCCCCATCCCCACAACCCCATTGGGCTGCAGAACCTCTTCTTCATTGACAAGAGTAACCCTWAACCCTGATAGAAGGGATCCGTTTGGGAATTACTTATGTTCCAATTGACTCCCAAAGCTCCYACCCTTGGCCTGCTCAAATGGGAAGCAAGCACTCTTAAACAGAGAGCCAGGGCTTATCAGAACCTCCGTGGTGTCCCCAGAGTAACGCATTTATTGTCACACGCCAGCTCAAAAGCCGCCATACCTATTTGTACCTACTCACAAGTTTCTAAACCTATATCCAAAGGAATAGCATGGCACTGGTACTAATGGGGCTCCAGTACAAGCAGAGTTTCAGAAACAGATGTTTGTGGTTCAGTGGCAATGCTGAAGTCCCGGTGAAGAGGCAGTTTGTGAGGCTGTGAGTTTGTAAGGTTGGGAGTTGTAAGGCTGTGTTTGGCAGCGTTAAGTCGGTGCCCATTGGATTTGGATAACTCTTCTCAGGAGAGAGGCAGCAGTGGCTGGCATGCACAGACACAGAAAGCTTTTCTGGGGCTTCCAGAGGGGAGGCAGAGGCACCTGGGACTTGACGTGCCTCATATTTGGAAATAGGTGAACATGCTCTCACATCAGAGGCTAAATACTTGGCGCCTCTCAGTTTTAATGAATCGTTATGACTGAAGAAATCAAAGGTCCCATGGGGAAGAGCTGCACTGGAACATCAGACAAGGAAAACTTGGTGTGGGGCTTTTTTTTTTTTTTTTTTTTTTGAAGATAAAATGAATAGAATTATCTTCATTAATTCAATAACCACAGAAATATTTACAGTGTAATTACATCCATTCTTTTTCTGTTCAAATATTATTTTAAGGGCTTCTTGGCATCGAAGAGCCTCTTCCTTTGAAAATCCTGACCCAGTGTCAGGACAAGAACAGACCTAAGTCTCTTAATCTAATGGCTGTTAGCGGGGGTGACTACTTTAGCAATGCTCGGCTGAAAAATGAACTTTGCAATAAATGACCTTCAGAGAAGAAGACTATTCATGTTAATTAGTAGCTCTTTTCAAACAGGACTTATATATGCATTAGGCTATGTCATTTCAAACAATGCCATCATTGTAGTAAACATCAAGACAAGGCTCAAGTACAGTTATGAAAATTTCAGAAAACTCTAGTTAGTTTTTTTTTTTCCCTAAGATTATGAGTTACGATTACTGATGTGTTGCACAATAGGATCTCTCTTAATGGCTTTTAGCTTTTGCCACTGCCAACTTTTATATTTAAAATCCATACAATTATGGACAATTTATAGGCATTATGAGGCTCTCTCACCCCATTTTTTGCACTGATTCTTATTGATTCAAAGCAGCTTTGAACCCGGCAAATCAAATGCATTTTGCTTAAAACATTACATTCATTCTTACAGAGCCCACTTTATTCTTATTAGTACTTATTACTTATTATGCATATTTAATTTAAGAATGCATGTTCTCCATTAAAAAATCAGAATATTCTGAAGTACTGGGAAGTGATTATTTTGGTTAGTTCCCCTTGATTAACCACTCAAATGTGGATGCATTCTTTCTAAAGCACATACATAACAAGAATAGAAAAATGGCAAAAGGAGGCTACCAGAAGGAAAAACATGAGCACAGTAAATGGATGCACAGAATAAGAGGCATGATTTGTACACAGCTTATGTCAAAATGCTTCTTAAAAGACAGTTATGGAGTAAAAAAATTTGCTCTTTAGGGAGAAGATAAACTTAGTAGAACAAATCTGATTCAGAATTGTTATTTGGATTTACAATAGGTAGAAGGAAATGTGCAAGTAAATTGCGTTATTCTGACTCTGCATTAATTTTGGGCTACATTTATTAAATTTTTTTAAGTGCATTTTAGGAGTTTCTTCCTCACTGCTGATCATTCAAACCCAAACACAAAGTTAATTTTAAAAGCTAACCTGTCAGGCATTGTGCACGGTGGCTTTGCTATCCAAAAAACATACATTCCTAAGTAATTAGGGAATTAACAATAAATGTATTGTAGAATAGCTTTTTAGCAAGCTGTTTAATAAATAAAGTCATCTGTGTTGCAAAACAATTAGCTAACAAAGGGGAAATTAATAAATATTTATAAGACCAATGGATATGGTTTGTTTAGAGCCTTGCAAGATTCAGAAAAGGCAAACAATTAGTTGAGCAAACTGCAAGATCAGGCTCATTCTAAATATCTGGCACATGGGAGTGTTCAGCATTCACAGCTTGGAGGGGCTGCCATGCTCCCCTCTCAGATCTTGATTTTGTAACACTAAGTACAGGGACTGCAATGATTTAGATATAGCTGCTGTCTTGTTTAAGCAGAGGGGTCATACAGACTTTTTGGGGTTTAATCTTTTGCCATTTCAAAAAGAGTCGAAAAGTAGAACCCTAGGCACCCTGCTAGGGTTTTGTGTGTACTTATGGCATTATTGTATCTGTTCTTTAAAGAAATGAAAAAGGAAGAATGGACCAGATGTGGGATTCATTTTATTCGTGCTCGATTTGTGCAGAATTCAAAGAAACGGTTCCTTTATTTGCCACTTCTGGGAAAACATCTTGAGTTCATTTTGTTCTGCTCGTAGACTTGTAGAAATAGGTCTGGAAAGGTACTTCACGAGCTCATTTTGTCCATCTTCCTGCCTCAAGGCTGACTCATGCCCAGTGCTCTCCAGCAGCACGATAAATTCAAGTATGMCAATAACCTTTCCTTTTTTTTCTTTACAAAAATACTGTGATAGAAAGTGAAAGGTTAAGAAAAGAGATAGYGGTACATCATGACTCCAGCACAGGATTCAACGCTGTTCTTTAGGCATCCGTGTGGCTGCTCGTGCATCCTGAGCACACCCGGCTGCGAGTTGTGAGGATACCTGCTCTGACTCCTGCAGATTTACTCTTTCTTCAAACAGGGCAGCCCAGGCACCACAACAACACCACTGCATCTGCTCTCTGGCTGCTCTAGGGCACTCAGGCTTCCCCCAAAGCCTGCCCCACTACAGTGGGACCAAGAAGGTGTGATGATACCGTGTGCTTCTGATGACATGTTGAAAGCAGTCCAGCACAGAGCATTTCCAAAGAGCTGCTCTCCAGAGCAGAAATTCAGGCTTACACAATCTATTCCAAGCCGTGTCCCAGAAAGAAAAATAAAAAATCATTGCTGGCCATCTGACTCCAAAGGGCACTGAAGCACGACACAACATTTTACAAGGAGAATAGGGGTTCCAGAGAAGGTAAAGTTTTTTCTGGTCCCAAATAAAGTGAGTATATCCTAGGCAGACACCTGGGATGCTGCAGGTTCTGTACCTGGTCGTGGAGCCCCACTACACTCCTGGGTATCAGAATTATTCACACGGAGAATTAACTCTTAACTGGACAGCTCAACCAAGCTTGCCTTTTCCAACCATATTATAGATGAACTTTTCAATCCTGCTTCTTCCATCCCATCTCCTTTCACTCCTCCTGACCTTTCTTCTGCACCCCCTTGCAATTCAGCATCTGTCCCCACACTCTGCCTGACCTGCAGCTTGGTCTCCACACCATGGGCTTTCAGAGCTCGTTGTCTTGGGATTGGGAAGCAGGGGGTGAGAAGAGACACCTGAACTATGACTTAGATATGAGACCAATGTCTTCACTTCCAACCCACCAAGATCCACAGAACAATCCTGCAGTGCTGCTGCAGTTTTGCTGCTTCTTGCCTTGACCCAGAGGGAAGTGTGGGGAGCCRTGTGTGTTGGAGCAGAGGCACAGTCTTGGAAAAGAGTGGCCTGTGACTGGGGGTACTGGGAGGAAAACATGCAGATAGTTTAATCCTTCTCACATCCCTGTTCCTCCCAGCCCCWGCTCGTGGGTTTGAAGCATTGCAGTTTGCAGGGAAGGCTCTGCAAGGGGCTGCTGCCCAGCCACACCTCCCCTGCCCCCGGTTTGCCCTGTTCAGTGCTGGTCACTCACCAACTTCGCCCAGCTCCTCAGGGACATTTACACTGTGTCAGTGTCCCAAATAATCAGCACTCCATTCTGGGCTCAGGCACTGGCACACAGTCCTGGGCAGGGTTTGGCTGTCAGTGGTGTGCCTGGCATGGCAGCACTCCAGGCCAGCTAGCGTAACTCCCAAAATAACCTGCTGGGCAGCAGCCAGGCAAGGAATGAGGAAGAAATGCTGACTCTGTAGTAAAGAATGTGGTACTTGTATTCAGCCTAATCCAGCACTGGCACCACCACATGCAGCCCAGAGCAAGGCAGCCTGGAAAGGGCAATGGAAGCAGGGACATGGAGAGGGTGAGGGGTTCCTGGAGCCCCATGGAGCAGGGACATGGGGCTGGAGCCATGGTGGGAGCCATACCAGCCTTGACTGCATAAAGGATGTTGGTTCCTCATGGCAATTAGGAGCCTGAGAGGAGAGAACAAGAAAAGCGTAGAAGGTTGCAAAGGGAGGATTGTGGTCCAACAGCACAGAATAACRGGGCCCAGGCTCCCTGCGGTGATGCACCAGACCTACTCACTCACTTAACTGAGGCATTGTTCTTCTTCACTAGGGGTTAGATGGGTTTAGAGAATGCAATCATTCCTACAATAAACCCCCACGCTGGGTGGCTGCTGTTTTGCCCTCTTTACACTTCAAAGTCTCTGCTAAGCTGTAAGAGGTGCTCACCATCATTTTGGATGTTCCCTCTCTCCTCCCTGTACGAGGCAGTTGGCAGGAGACCCAAAAGCTGTCCCTCTCTCTGCTGGCTGGGCCGGGGAGTGGCCGTGTCCCACACTGASGACATGCTGCCAGCCTGCTTTCAGGAGCTGCTTAGGCAGAGAGCAGAGAAAGAGCTTCACTCTAGGCATTGTTCCTGGAACACTGATCAACACAACCACTCTGAGTGTAAAATGTTTAATCGTGGACACAAGTCAGGTTATTTCACCTCAGTATGAGAGGACGGGCCCCCATATGGATTATTTCCAAATTAAGGACAGTCATTTATGCCAGCTTTGGAACGATAGCTGTGGATGTGAACGCTACTGACTGAATTTCAAAGGGACATCTCTGTCCCTCTTCTGAGAGCACCAAAGACAGACAGAAATGAGTTTTTTGGGGGATGGTGAGGATGGAGGATTCTACAGCTGACAGCCAATGCCTGGTATTTATCCAATAACTAAAGGGTCCATGTACATTTTTGGATTAGAATCTAAGAGTCTATCAACTCAAGCAAATGTACCAGCTCAGCTGGAAATCTTGAGTATTGTATTTTGTCATAGACTTCTCATGGGCAGGATTTAATCCATGGGAAAATGCCTCMGTCTGTGATCAGCAGTGTCAGAGATATCCTCTGAGCCCAGAAGAGGCAGATGGGATACCCGGGTGGTACCAAGGCAAGTCCTGCCTCCCATTCCCACAGAGTACATAGGAACTTGCTCCTATTACCTCAACCCAAGTGACAGGATCCTTGTCTACCACTGGGCCAGATTTGGGTGTGGGAAGTCAGACACAGAGAGAGAGCATTCCTCCTCTCACTCTGAAAAAGCTAGATCAGCATTGAATCCAAACATGTGCACATCTGTGTAAAGCCCTTCTCTCTCACACCTCACTTCTCATGTTGGGKGCACTCTCCACTGGAGGTAAAGATGACACCTTTTTTGTGATTCTTTTTTCTTTGCAGTATTTCAAAGTCTTGTCATCCTGCCCAGTACCTAAGAGACTACAATTTCTGACGCTGCATAGGATATAATGAAATTTATAGTTACCGTTTTTGAACTAAACTTATTTACCTTCTATTTCTAGAAGGCAGCAAGATCATAAAAAAAATCTCTCATGAGCCTCTGGCTTCTTTTAGAAAACTGGTTATGTTTGTGGTGAACTGAAGCATCACATTAGGTATGAAACAARGTAAAAGCAGATGGTCCATATTCAGAGCTCAAACTGTTGTCTTTCAGTAACATGACTAAGAACACAAGAATTTCTCAACTACATTTCTCTGCTTCATAGAAGATCTGAGTGAGCTATTTGCTACTAAAATGCCGCTTCAGAAGAGATAATATTTTCTAGTATTTATAAAATGCATTTAGCTTCTGCAGTTGACATGAGACAAAACTATCTTACCAACTGCTGGCTGTTTAGCATGTAAATTAGCTGGTTTACTAGAATTGAATTTATATGCGAAACTTTATACAAAATCCTCTTGTTTCTCTAACCCACTAATAAGATCAGGAGAACAACACAAAACATAGATTAAGTCTGTCTTTCAGATATAGACTCGAACTTGTTGGCATAGGGTACAATAATATTCCTTATAACAGAGTCCAAAGTCATGCAAAAAACAGAGAGCACTTTTTATGGAATGCCAGGGCTCTTTGTGAGCTCTCAAGGTATAATTTACCTCCAAACTTTTAAATAATTCTATGTAAATCTGTGTTTTTATTGTGTCAATAATTTACATGGAAAGGTGAGCCCTTGCCTAACATAAATTCCTGTGGAAGCTATCTATAATTTCTATTACAAGCATGCTTGTGCACTCTACATTGCTYGTACTTAGCAATAGAGGTATTTGTGAACGAAGGATTTCTTTAATGTTTTTCTATTCAGTAAAAGAATGCACAGGGGTCAAAGCAGGATTGATTTGAAGGAGTTAGATTTTAAAATCCCTTTAAAAATCAGGACAAAGGATACCACACTATTAAAATAAAATGCTTAAAAATGAAAAGTATTATGCATGCTACACAGTAGAAGATCAGATTTTTATTAATGCAAGTTTTAAATGCTGATTAATCCTCTTGAGAATCAGTTTCCCAAAGCTTTGGCCTGCATTCAAGTCTTTTTCAAAGGGGCACATCACTTCCATTATTCTGAATATTAATTGAACAACATTATAACTAAGGATACAAAGCAAGATTTAAAACATGATTACAGCTGTCATTGCTTACATCTAAATAAGTCGTTGGAAATTGAAGCTCAGGGAAAAAAAAATTAAAAAAAAATAAAAAAAATAACCCCCCCTCCTGCCATAAATCTCTCTTGTGAGGATGGTGGAGCTGCTGCCTCCCACGGCCCCCCCGTGCCTGGGCAGGATGGATGTTCTGTGCGCTGTGYGCTGACGGCTCAGCTGCCGGCTCGCGCTTCATGTGCTCCCACCACCTCCTCCCCCCCACCTTGCAAACCCTGGGTGTGTTTTGTCCTGCAAAATAATAAACATCCCAGAAAAACACCATCGTTTTCAGATGTTARCGGGAAGAGGGATGATAACTGTTCAAAAGACTGGGGCTGCCCGTATCCTCGTTAATTTCCAGAAAGGGTTTGTTTTATTTGTTTGGCATAATTCATTTTCTGACCCAGCTTCAGCGCATGCCTCTGCACAAGCATTCATGTGCTTAGCACTAAGCACGTGCTTAAGTGCATTCCTGAACTGGGCCAAAAGGTACCTCCTTTGACATTTTAGACCATAGCTGCTGTTCTTGGAAAGATGCCTTTTTTGGTGAAAACTAATGTGGGGTTACAGTAACCATCTAATTCTGATTAGACAAATGGCATTATGGTAGAAGTATTAAAAATTCATAGCCCTATTTACTAAGTTTATTTGTTGGCCATAAAAAGCTGAATCTTACATAACATAAAAAGCATCCAGTCCTAATGATGAAAAAGATATAAAAAGATAATGGTGCAATCATAACATGTCTCTGAGAGTTTGTACATCTCAGTTGCAGTTTGGCACATCACATAATTGTGTTGTGCCAAACTGGCACCAAACCACAATATGTTAGTGAAAAGGGCCTGCARTTTAAGAGGAAAATCTAGAAGTGTTAACTATACACTGTCTAATTATGCAACCTTACTGTCCCAGAATGTGATTTCTGAAACCATTTCTGACATATGGGAAGAGGGTAGAACAGCTGGTCATTAAGGTTTTCTCAAGACTATTTAGTAACACACTTGAATGTAATTAAAGTGCTACATTAAATACTGCACTTGTGTACAATGTATTTTTAATCTTTATGGCATGCTGTAAAAGTAAATAAATGCAAAGTGTTAACGTTTCTCCCCTTCATCTCCTAAATTGTTAAGATATAATGACAGTCCCAAACTGTGCCGTGTGCAGTACCTGAAGGATACTCTGGTGCTCCGTGAGCATCCCATGCTGCAGGTAGGAAGCAAAACCAAGCTGAATTGTGCAAGATGGATATAAGTTTATTTGGTTTCRTTTGCCTGAGTTGAGCCATGCTGACTTACCTGGACGTATTTCAACAGGCCATGTTGCAATGATCCCTTTATTGGAAGGCTTCCTTTGGAACCAGTCAAGGTGATGTAAAGCAACTTTGACCCGTGCTGGATCTAACGCAAGAAGCAAAAGTCTGGATACAAAATGCGCAAACATCTTTGCAGCAAACTTCACTCCAGGGTGTCCCAGTGGGCCTTCTACCCTGAAATAGAGAGTCAAAATTCAACTTCATACAGATGCAGATTACAGATAGSTTAGATTGCAGAACTATGTTTATACTCCACAATTCTTATGGTGATAGAAGCATCTAGAAAATCAGGACAGTTAAACATCGTGCAGGATCAGGGCCCAGTTATTTATGCTTCCCCTTCCTTTATTGGCTGCCTATGACCTGTATTTTCATTTCTACAGAAAACAGTCAGGGGATCTGTAGAAACCTAGGCCACCATAAACGAACTTTCTTGAATCAGCCAAAACCTGTGTAACAATTCATATTCTGAAAAATTGCCTTGAGATTGGGGCCTGWACTCCATTAATAAAGCTTGGGGATTTTGTGGTCCTAAAACCATGGAGATGTTGTAGCATTGTGCATAAGGCATATTTTTGAGGCACATTTTTGATTTGATGCAAAAATGGGTAAGAAAAAAAGAAGTTTTAACATACTTAGTTTAGCGTAAAGTCTTTCTCTGCATTAGGCTTGTGCTTCCTAATAATGATGCTTGTTTTACATTCTCTAATAATTCTTTTGCTTTGAAAAGAGAAGGCCGAAGTTTATTGAAAAGTTGAAACTGTTCTTGACTTATCATAAATTCCAGTAAATACATGTTTTAATTGACTATTTACTGAATGTGATCAAGAGTTATTGTCAGCTTCTTCAGTTCCTTGGAAGACATTTTCTCATGAATTCAGCACTTTCTAAAAAGCACTTTGTTCTGCACTATGGTGTTTTCCTTTGAGCACGAAGGATAGCTTTACATAGCATTTTCCAACACCAAATCCAAAAGGGAGGATAGAGGAGAAGCTTGTAAGRAGACAGGTTTAACAAAGCACTCAGGCTGTAGCTTTCAAGGCAATGAACTGGCAGTCTTCAGGAAATGAAAACCATGGAGCTGGAAACAAACGTGTGCCACGTTCACATGAGCTATCTGGTGACAATGATGAGTTCTGCCTGTATGCACATGTGATGAACTCAAGCTTTATTTCACTTTTCAAAGGTAGGCATAAGTTTTTATTTTCTCTGTAATGTAATATTGGGATTTGATTTGTGAATGGTTGTTCTTCGCAAATGAGCAAAGGACAATGGCATGCTGTGCTGGATGTTTTGCTGGGCATTTTCTAAATAAACCAGAATACTTCTGTTCAAATAAATGACACTTTTTCTCTCTGTTAATGATGCATCTGCAGCAATTCTTTTTTAAAAAGGAGTGGTGGCACAAGCAGCTGATCATCCAGCCTTCCTTATGCTCTTCATGGATGGATTTTGCATCACATTGCAACCTGCAGCTGGTGTGTGCTATCAAAACCAAGAAACACCAACCAATGTAGAGAAACCATGAAGGCAGGAGACACAACTTTCCGATGGCAAGTTAATTCATTTTCACAAGAGATAAGAATCACTATAGATCTCACCACGTTCAGTGTTAATTGCAAAACTCATCTCTCTGACTTAACTTTGCCTCATTAATTTCTTCACACACAGTTGCCAGGTACAACCACATCTAAGCACAAACACAAGCAACCAAAAACATGCTAATCAAGCTTCTTTTCTTACAGGCTTAAAAAAAAAAGAAAAACTAAAAGCACTGACATATTTTGGCATATTTTGGAAGAGATACTGTGCTGGTAGAGGCTATGCAAATGCTACAAGAAGAAAATGTAACTTCTTCTGAAAAACATCTACGAAACACACTGTCACCTCCATTCCTCAGAAGAGTAAATTCCATCAGGGTTAACCCCAAGCTGGTCACTTKTAGTTTTCTACTCTTAGAGGCCAATATTGTGAAATAAGGTAGACATAATTTCTTTCAAACCATACCARATGGCCTTTAATCCTTTCCTAAAGCACTCAAAGACATGTAGCCGCCATTGATCTGGACTGGGCATGGTTATTGCCAGAAAGAGTTCATTTCCCTTCTACTCAAATAATATTCATCCCAAAAAGGTTGCAGGTCATGAACTGGTTATGCAAGGAAGCTGCGGGGAGAAATTTTGTTCGTGGTTCTTGTGTGTTGCTGAGTGTAAAGGGAACTGAGTGTCTCTGCAAGAGGAGAACATTTCCTGGGTGATTCACTTGAGTCAATCCCTCACTGGACTACRGGAAAGATTGTGTGGARCCACATGAGAAGATGTAAATTGAWGGTGACCAGARTGCATGCAYRCAACCTGCTCATTTATGCAAATGAYACTATTCTTTWTTKTTTTCCCYACAGTACTGTTGATTTAACCCTGTGTAGTCTTATCATGAGCACTGAAATGTCCAAATGGTATCAATAATGTCATTACAGAGCAGTTTGTGTGTATAAGTGAGGTCTCCCCACTAATTTATCTGAAAAATATCTGCATCTGCTGTGCACAGACCTGAGCACCCGACAGTCAAACCTCCGGCTTGATTCCACTTAGCTGCACCCAAAATTAGATACTAGAAAAAAAACCCCATCTCTTAGACAATTAACCTCAATCCAGGCATTTCTGGTGAATGGGCTTGAACTGTCCTTTCACAGAGTGCGAGGAACCCACCGGCACAGCGCTTCATTGTCCGGGCTGACTAAGAGAACCATGTGGAAAGCAAAGATCAGGTGCCAGCTCACAGCTGCCCCTCACTGCCCAGCTGGCCCAGCTTGCCCTTCTCCTCGTGGCCCAGGGTGGCAGTGAGGTCAGCCCCTTTGCAAAGGGCTGATTTTGTGGGGGGTTAGCTCCAAAATTAGCCATAGGAGTGATTATTGTTAGATGCTTGCTCTAGGTTTAATGCATGCAGTCTTGAGCTGAACCACTTGTTGAGTGATGAGCACCGACTTGAATAATCCTTCAATCACCTGAATTCCTTGCTTATTTTCATTTTGTCTTTGAGAGGGAACTCCATATCAAAGAATTTCTCTTCTACTGATGTGTCTTCTCCTGCCACCAAAGAAATTACAGGTTTTGTTTCTTTGATTTAATTTATCACACTCCATTTCCCTTTCTAGTAATAATTTCTAATTATTTCRGCCTACTGACTCAGATATTAAATTGAGTCAAGACAAATACACATAATCTATTGATTTAAATAATATCCACTCATCAACTCTGCAGTTTCCATGTGAGAAGTTCTTCCCTCAGAAAAAAATGAAGCACTCCTACTACTGTGAGTGGCAAACAGATACAGCTCAGTTTCTGAACCTTCCCACAAGGATTTCTCTGAGCAGCAGTCCTGCACAGCCTGGCTTTGTTGTCCACCATGCTGGAGTAAATGTGGCTAAGTAAACAGAATACCCAGAATTTACCCATAGCTCTACATTTATTGGCCAGGGCTAAAAAGCAATGTATACCCGAGAMTGTGAAAATTAAACCACAAAGATGAGTTTTACCCAGATGAAAAATGTCTTTGACACCAATGGATGCACATGAAAACCACACATCTAGATGGGGAGGATTTTTGTGTTTCAGTGGTAAGGCTCCTTTTAAATTAATTTTTCTAAATTTATTTCTGCAGTAGGGCRACATGGAAGGAAGAACTGTCAGAATGTAGTAAAGTAGGTAAAAAAAAAAATGTCATGAGCATTGAAAGGAAGCCTTCAGCAATTTTCACCTCTAATGTTGGGACCTCTACAGGACACCACAACTCAGGAGCAGGACACCAACACCTCCAGACCCTGCCCTGCTAATGTTTCCTGACATTTGGTATCTTCCAGAGGGCCAGGACCACTGTTTAAAGCTCCATTCATTGAAGTAAAAAATGCTCAAGAAGAATTTAAAAAAAATTCAAAACTAAAAGAACTGATAGYAATGCACAAATCCTGAGAAACAGCCCTAATACATGAAACAGCCCTAATATTTCTCTCTTCGGGAACCTAAAAGTTTTTAAAAGAGGAATCTCTGATTATCAGTCAACAAATTTTTGCAGTTTTTTTTTTTAATCAAAAAAGAGAGCTTTTGTGGGAAATGCGGAGTTTTAACCAAGGATTTCCTGAATTTTCCAAACTTCAGCTTCTGAGAAATTACAGAATTTTCTTTTTTTCCTTTTCAGATAAAAATAATTTTCTGACCAGTATAATAATGCAGAATTGTCAGGACAGTTCACAGCCAGCAGATGTGTCTCCAGAAGACCATCCATGCCACGGGACTATTTACACCTGATCAGTCATGAGATAAGATAAGGCCTGTGCTGGACAAAGTCTTGAGGTTACATGTCCCTGCCATGCTTTCCACAGTTTGTCATTAACCAGCTATTGCAAGATGTTTGTTAAGTACCTTCATCCTGTCTCCAGCTCAGCACTGTCTCTCTCCCTTAATAACCAGGCTAAATCAGCAGGAATAATTAGGGAATCAGACACTACTTAGTGTCAGTACAGGGAGCCAAATAACTTCTCTATCTTTCCCTATTCCATAAGGTCACCCCCCCTCCTTGTGAAGCTCAGAATCTTCCTTAGAGGAAGGCACAATATGCTAACTCATAGTGATAAGATTTTTAGATCGGGCAATTCTTATATTTTGCAATTGGTTTCAGGCAAGACAACCTACAAATTGTGTTTTCTTTCTCCTCWTTCTAGCAAATTGTCACTCCTCCAGCACATACTGGCTCATTTTTCCTGAAAACCCAAGGGAATGAAACACCCATGCCAATTCCACATGATGTAAGTAGCTAGCCCCCCAAGGATCTCTTGAAAAGGCAAGCACTAGGATTGTATTCTGAATACTTCCTTAGCTAAAATTACCACGATTCATGCTCGGGAATTCTCTAGAGACAGATGTACTGTCATGCTTGGATAGTAAAATAGAGATATCACACTTCACAGGAAATTAAAAAAAAAGGAGTATTCAAAGTTTATCCCTGCCAAATAATTTTAAAATCTGATTTTTTTGCATCAAAGTGCTTCCTAGAAAGACGCAATAACGTGGCCAGAAGAACTCTGTGACGCGTGTGTAAGCACAGAGCGAGATTCTCACTCACAATCTTAGGTTCTCATAACAACACGGGCACTAGACTTGAAGTACACATCTCTTAATATACTCTATTACCTCATTGTCATTTACTTGTTGGTAATGAATGCGTGTGTTAACAGAACAGCATGCTGATGCATTTTTTCTGCCATTGTATGTAACATATTTTCTAATTCTTCTGCTCTATTCAGCATTTGACCCTAACGATAGGGGATTATGGTATTAACTCTCTACACAGCACACATTCTTTACAGACTTTCACTAAATACTGTAAGCCTGCTGCAGAGCGGAATAAAAGTGAAAGCATACCGTCTGGTCTTAAGCTGTGCACACAGAGGGTCGTGATCCAATTGGAAGGGAAGCAGAATTTTAAAAAGAAAGAGGTTTGACAAAATTTTAATCCTTGTCATTTTCATTTCTCTTACCCTGTGGATTTGGGTGATTTTATTTACACTGTCAGCTTGAGCCTAGGGATTGAAAATCAGGCTTTTATGGAGATTATTAAAAGTACATACAGTACACTAAAGGCTGGACCGCTGCTATATGCATCTAAAAATATGAATGTGGGTGCTCTATATTATACATTTAAGGAAATAAGTGCCATCCTCTCTGCAAGGCTGGACTTAGCAGTTAGGGTCATTGTCATTATGCTGAAATGCATGTTTTAACAAGGGTATTTATGGGTAGTTTCAGAGAGCTGAAGAACTGAGAGGTGCCTTCAGGTGCCTTTTAAAGGAACAAGGTGGCAGCATTTTAGGAGCAGCTGGGGAAGCTGTCCATGTTGGAGGGGCACCTGGACACTGGAAAAACCGCTCCAAGAAGAGCTGCTGCTCTCCCCACACRGCAGCCAGAGAAACAAATGTCTCACCACAGTTGACTTTCTCCTGAAAGTCTTCTGCTGAGGCTGGCCACAGTCCCACCCTGTTGGAGAGCTCCCAAGCCAGTGTCCAGGCATGTAGGAGATAGCCTGGGTCAGAGATGCAGCTTGGATGTGCAGCCATGTGAGTGTCCATTGTGAGGATGCATCCTCTTCCAGATTTCCTGAGGAGCAYCCATTGTTAGACCTCTGTGTTCAGCTGCCCACGCTGGGGCCAGGGAAAGATGGCAGCGAGAGATGAGCCATGCCACCTTCCCAGCAGCCCAGACTATTTCCTCATGCAGTCTAGGCACGGATACAGTGTTGTAGGAGCTGCTTCCACACCCTTGGAGATTTCTGGCCCCTTGAGCAGGGCGCATCTTACTTCCTTCATTCCAAATGCATGATTTGGCTGTACCGGCTGAAAAAGAGCTCCAAAGAGGCATGGAAATACAAGAAAATACAATGAGGTTGTGGTGCCATGCTACAGCCATCCATGAGCCCCCAAAGTGGCTCAATTTCTCAGCTTCTGCCTGTGGTAGCGCCGGGTGTGTCACTGGGGAAATGTAACAACGCTCAGTAACTGTGTGATGATTTCAGCAGGGCAGGGACACAGCCCCTCGTCCTTCAAACACTTCACACACACCCCTTCACTCCTCAGCCACGGATAGTCGTGCTAAAATTGCAGGATTGAAGCCACAGTCACTCGTATTTCACACAGACCTTGTTAATAAGGTTATTAAAACAATCCTGCTTGGACTCTGGGAAATGGGAAGATAGCTTTTCCAGGGTTTTTCTGCTCAGGGAATCCAAATATGTTGTTTTTCCATCCAAGGAAACGGTTTGCTTGAAATCAAGATACGTGACTCTCCCTGTCCTTACAGCTCTGTAACCTTGGCTGTCTGAGGCATGTAAAATAGGGGTTTATTGTGCTAAGGAATGAAATGGGCAGAGGCGCTTGCACAACTTGGCCATCTCACAATTGAAAATGGAGTTAAGCTGGCTCCACCTAACCAGAGTGCCAGCAGCACGGCATTTGTGAGATGTGCTGCTTCCATACCTCCCTCAGCCAATTTTCAACACTCTTAGGGTGCCTCCTGATAACAGGGCCAGAAACAAAGCYCACAGAGGACAATGGGGATCTGTCCTTCAATGTAAGTGGCAGGTGGATCAGGCCCACTTGGAAAATTTTGGCTGCTATTCTGAGTGGTTCGCAGTGTGCCAGGGTCCCACTAAGACGTCCAAATTGGCATCTCATAAAAATCAAATTGGCATCTCATAGAAATCCAGGCTAAAAAATGACAGCCTTGGGTTGGAAGTCTGACTGGGGCCTCATCCTGCAGAGGTGTTCAATGCCCTCAGCTCCCACTGGATTCACCATCAGCTGAGCAGGCTCAGCACTTCTCAGGATTGCTTGTGCTCCGCAGGATTGGGCTTATTGTCCTTAATACTATCTCATTCTGGTTATTCCCTATTGCCCAAGGATAATCCCAGGGCATTATTCCCATTATGCCACTTGCCATTCCCATTATAGTCTTTAACAATGTTTTAAACCTATCCTTCATTTTTAATTTCCTTAGAAAAATATCTGTATTTTAGTAGTATGCATTTATGTAGTCTTAAAAAAATGTGGTTTTATTCTACATATGGCATTATTGTGTAGCTTCACTATTTTATGAGTCTAGTAGATGAAAACAACTCTGAATACAAGGGAAATCCATATGTCTAAATATTTTTAGCATGAACACTGTTACCTGTTGCCAGCCATAAAAGTATAATTAAACAGCACATATTAAAACAGCACACCACAGGAATTCTTGCTGCTTACCTGTCTGTTTCATGCAAGGGGAGAATTTTTTTACTATCTTTAGCCCAGGAAGGAAGGAAGAAGCCATCACAACCATTTTATGTCTTTAGCATGTGCAAGTTACAAAGCAGAGTAAGGGGATCTCTCAGGTCACTGTAGTTTTGATGCATCTTTCTCCTTGATTAATTGCTAAGCTCTGCCCAAGGGTGGCTTCAAAATAATTCATCAGCGAGACATCTCCAGCAGCTCTGTGGTGCTTTCTTGTGTCAGAGCCACCTGGTGCAGCACTTGGMCCTGCACGTGAGAGTTGTCACAAGAGGGGCTGGCCTTCCTCCTGCCTGCCCATTTCCAAAATCCCCTTTTTGTCCCCTTTTAAAGCACTGTCTCCTTAGGTGGTCAGGAGCTGTGAGTGCTCCACCAAGCTCTGCTTTAGGGCCARTTGTGATTTCCACCCGAACCCCAAGCCAGCAGCAGTGCCTGACCTACATCAACCCCGACAGTGTTCCCTTGAAATAGAGCTGCTTTCCTTTCTCCCTGACCCAGTTTACATCAGTACACTTCGGATCTGCASTAGCCAAATTTTGGAAAGCCTGGACCTGGCCCAGTAGAGGGCCAAGCCTAATGTGAGGCAGTAGAGAAGCAATGCTCTAGCCTGTTTTCCAGCCTGCTTTCTGACTTCTGGCTCCCAAGGGACCACCCTGCACACGCTGCCCACCGGCCCCTCCATCCAACCTGAGGTCACTGAGGAAACCAAGGCAGCAGCAGCTCCTCTGGGAGCAGGATGCTTTTTTCAGTGATGTCTTTGTCATTGGCCACTTTGACACATTGTGAGAGACAAAACATTTCAGATTGATTTAAAATTGATGTTTGGAGGTTCTTTTTTTTTTTAAAAAAAAAAAAAAAAAAGAAGAAGGGATGTAGGAAATAAGGATGGRAGGGGTCAGCTGGACCAGCAAGTGCAGACTTTCACAGATGGTTAGCCTGGAGAGTCCACAGGCATTCTGTCCAATGTGTCCCTGCACACCACTGGCCCCGGGAGCCTGTAACAAACTTTGCACTTCATCATAAAGCAGCTGCAAATTTAATGAGCCCCAGGAAGCAAAAAGGCAAAATGCAATGCATTGTCAATAGCCAAAATCCTTGCAATAGAAAGGAAATGTGAGGTGAAATCTCCTGCAAATCCTAAGAAACTAAAACCGGCGAAGACAATCCCCTCTTCTGCAGCAGTTCCTGACAATCTGATCAACAGGGAAATTCCTTCCTCACCTCAGATCTGCTGATCACTTCAAACTGGAGCTTATGAGTGAGATACGTGCAGAGATTAGGGGCTCTAGCCTACCTCCTGCTCTTTCATGGTTCAGAGGTGAAAAAGAGACCAGCCTAGAAGTCTAGCAATGCACAATCGAAAAGTAAAAATGACCCTTCCTGACCTCCGCAGGCCGCAAACAAAAGTCCTGAAGCATGTGATTAATAGAATAAAGCAATGGTGCAAATAAACAACCAAGTCTCTTTTCAAACTCAGCTGCTGACACCTAAACATCAGATACCAACTGATCCACATCACAAGCCTCATTTTCTGTCCCTAAGAATTCTGTGATACAATCATTTTCATTAATGTACCCAACTGCAGCCCAAAATAATGAATTTCTCTGTCCCCAGTACCAGAATATCACTTCTTGGATGGAGAGATGGAAACATCTCTCTAAAATTCCAGTCTAAATGTATTAATAATCAGCTTGCATCCACTTGATCCCATACCAATATTATTATTCTGTCTCTGAAGTTTACCTCCCAAATTTCTTTGTGAAAACTCCTTTCCCTCATAGTTTTACTGCATTAAGCAATTAAAGTGTTCAGTCTTTCCATATAAAGTAAAGCAAAGGTTTAGTACAGATTACCTTGAAAAGTTCCAACAATTTAGCATTGTCTTATTACTAATTTTTGGTCCATTATGACATGAACATATTGGTTTGAAGCATATACAGATTTCTAATGGTTTTAAAACACATTTTCCTCTCTTGGCCACAAAGAAAACAGACTGGATGAAAGCTTAAGAATTGATGGAGACATTACTTTTCCCAGTTCCAAACAGAAACCAAAACTTACTGAAAAGGAATGGAATGAAAGAGAACAGAAAACAAAACCTTGGCAAATAAGTCAAAAAGTGGAACCTGGATGCACTGGTAATTTTGAGTCCCAGAATTCTGAATGAAGTATGTGGAAGATTACAGGAAAATAGATGGAGGAAATATTTTTAAACAATTTAGAGTATTTCTAAACTTCACATAAATTACACCCATTTCATCTTCTTAGCCCTATTTTTAAGTTCATGTTCCTTGAGTGGTTTTTTTCCATTTTCATTTAAGAATTCTGAGGCCCCAGCTGCTGTCAACAAATGGAGTTGATTCAGATTGTATGGGATGCAACTGCTCATATTTTCTTGGTTTTTAAGCCCATATTCCCTGATCCTTCCCTCCTCTTTCCATCTCCTCAGTTTAGGGCCTATATTCTCATAACCTATGTTTCTTTCTGTAGTCATCTCTGTGAATAAAATAACTTACAGAGTTTCCCAGCGTTTCTTGCTTCTATTCAGGATCATCTCACTAGTAATAGGGAAACCATCCTAGTGCTCTTCCSTGTTCCCTGCTCCTTCCATCTGGTCACCACACGGCTCTCACATCTTCAAGTGCTGCAACTTGAAGAATGGACTAAAACAAAATAATGACTCCATTACATGACATATCTCCTGCTCGTAAATTTCAAAGCCAGATGAGACCATTATCACCTGCTCTTATCTCCAGCACAACACAGGACTTCCTGAGAGAGATTCCTCACTTCAGGATAGGAAACAGCAGCCCTGACTCATAGCTCTGGCCCAATGTAATGATGGCTGCCTCCCAAGAAATAAAATGAGCAATCCTGTTTCATGTTCTGTTGCAGGAGACTTTTGATCRCTTGCTGCAGAAAATAAATGGATATCAATTTTAGGATAAGAAAATTCCAGACAGATTCTCATTGCTCTCAGAAGTTTTTTTCATACCAACACTAAAAAACGGCATTCTGGAGAAAATTATTGTTATTTTTGCCAAAATTGCATGCTTAAAAAGCACATTTTGTCTTTAACTCTCAGATTTGATAACAAGAACATATATATTTTACCTCAACATCATAAAATCATAGCCACTGACATTTGCTGTCCTCTCATGACAGCACAGCACTGGATGTTTCCTTGGAGCGGAGAAGCAACTGCCCTGTTGTTGAAAATGTCACATTCAGGGTGCAATACAGCATTCAGCACAAGGTTAAATGTAACTCCTACTTTATCACTTCTCCCAACAACTGCCTTTGGGAATTCCTCCACCAGCCTCAAATGGATAATATCACAGGTAGAAATTACCACGTTCTGCTTGTAGAAAACTGCACCCTTATGTAAGATACTTCTCAGAAACTTCGCATTCAAGTACCAGCCTGCCACATCTGAGCTTTACCTACAGATCTTTTTTATCACTGTGGGGGCAGAGATCATGCTTTTCTCTGACCAGGTTACAAGGAGCTGCTCTGCCTCTGTGTGCCTGGGCATGAGCATCCCTGTGTGTGTGTGTGCAGTGCAGCGGGGGAAGGAGCAGCTGGATCCACCAGCAGCCGTGCAGGCGTGCAAATYGAGCGAGTGTTTGGTCCGGAGGCCATTCCCAGCCCCGTCCTCCCAGCAGCAGTTGGCTTGCTCCTGGTGGAGAGAGAGCATATGCTCTGCTCCACACACCCTGTCCTGTGATTTTATTGCCCCAATTACTCTGCYTACAGTGGCGAGGACAGGTCCTCAAAGAGGTATTTCTTATCTCTTTTTTTGTTGTGGAGGGTCCACAAAAATGTTCAGAAAAAGTGAGTATCAGTACTGCTTTAAATCTCTACYAAAGAGCATATAATGTATTAGCCAGAACAGGGAAGAGCTCTGAACTAGCCAATGGCTAAAATAGTGCAGGGATAACCCCTGGAGAAATAYAAAGTACTCTACAGGTGTTCATGGAAAAATAGAGTATGCACAATACAAGACAATCTTGCACCAAGGGGTCAGGGAACAGGCAAACAAACAGCCCTGTGAGGTTTCAGACAATACCCACAAGTCCATCGTATGTCAATGGCATTCCCTAGTACTTGCACACACTGAGATTATGAATCTTGCCACAGTGAAATGTAATTTTCTGCTGAAAGTAAATTGACACTGATGGGACTAACTTGTGCCTTGCTTTGCCACCCAGAAAATTATTGAACAAAGGCCCTCACTGCTTTAGACAGACAGACAATCCTGTGAGGTGCAGGTGAAGAGCACCTGTCTATCTCTGGGCAGAACTCTCTTCRGGAACCTGGGTTCAGCATTAGTTAATTATTTCTGAACACCAGGCATGCGGGGTGGTTCCCATCCAACCAGATGAGAGCCTCTGCAGCTCCCCGTCATGCTGAAGGGCTGTGCTCCTTCCGGTGCACAGATTGGATGAGGCTGAGGCTTCAGGTCCACATTTCTATTTCCTTTCCTAGCAAGCCCAGCAGAAACAACCCCAGTAAGCTTTGGTGCCTTTCCTCTCTGGAGAGGGGGAATTCTGACCTGGAAACCTGTGCTCACTATCAGTGGCAATTTATCTTACTTTCTCCCTAAGCTGTGTTTGCAGGATCAGTGTCCTGACTCCAGCCCAGTCAGCCCCAGCCTCTGTCTCCCTTCATGTGAATAACCTGAGAGTTCTTTTGCAGATCTCCTTGCTCAGGCCCAATCTCTGCTCTGCAAGTTGGCATGACGGCAGAATACCAAGTAGGAGGTTTTGGCTTGTGTGTAGAATTTGGAGAGCGGTTTTGTAGTAAGTTGCTATACTTTTTGGCTTGCAAGCCCTGGGAGCATATGGCCCATTGCTTGCAAAATGCTGATATTTTAAAATTGGGGGAGGAATAGAGCATGGCACATTTATTTTACTTCTTCAGTGCCACTATTTTTGCCAAAACCTTCCCTGCCACACCATCCTGGATCATGCTGTTCTACCCATCTTTAAAGTGAAACCTCCACTAACTAAAAAGTTGATGCTGTAAGACAGACCCTAATAGGCCTGAGAGAAACAGCCTTCCTCTTCTCAATATCAAATAAGAAATGCTGTCAACTCATTGCTAAAGTGACTGAGCAGACAATGCAGCACGGCTTCTACTCATGCTTGAACTCTTTGCAGCTGGCCTTGCTCATACTTTCAGCAAACATCTCTTCTTTTCCAAGCAATCAAAACTTTATGGACTGTTATTTCCTTCCTCTTGACTTCCCAAGAGCTAACACCAGCACACTCAAGATGCTGCAGACTTATCATTTCCACCTTGAACTAGCGGTTGACCTGAAGAGAGGGATGCCAGAAATGAAATAGAGTTCCTAAGTACAGACAGAAGAACGGTGCTAATCCAAGCACAGCTCMGCTAAACCACTGCAGTAGCTGTCAAAATACATCTGAATTTTTCTTATGCCTTCCCCAAGATAATTACTAACATTGAAAGGCACGACATTTTGGTTTTGGAAGAAGTTAATAAGCCAGTAGATAAAGGTGATCTGCAAGGTATTAATTTACTTGAATTTTGAAAATGTTTTTAGTAAGATCCCTCATAAAATACTGTTAAGGGAAATACATAATCACAGGGCTAGGGATGAAGTCTTTGTTAAGGGTCATAATAAAGAGCTTCCTCTGGGGACAGAAAGAGGGTAATGATMGGGTACCATTATCATCTGTGTTGGGACCAATTTTATTGACTATCCATGTGAATGACTCGAAGAAGATAATGTCAAGGGATTGGGGATACTTGGGTGATGCCATCATAGCTTTCTCGGCTTGACTCTGCAATCTGTCTGTGTGTAAAAGTTACTTGCATAACCCCAGCAGTGCTTTCAGTGATTGGCTTTGGTTAACAATAATTATGGGAGAGTGTGCAGAACTCCAGGTGAATTGGGAAGTATGGAGGCAAGTTAGCTGAGTTAAGAATTACTTGAACAGTGCCTACTAACAGAGCTCTCTAAATCTTTGCATAAACACACACAGTCGCTCACCTGTGGAGTCTTTTAAAAAGAGAAAATGAGGATTCACAGAAGGTAAATTGTGATGGGCCCAGTTCCACCTACCTTAATTACTTCAAACAATTGTTTAACATGCAAAGATCTGTTCATTTCAGTGGATTATGTGCAAGAATGAAAGAGTCATCTCTTATTGTGTGTCACCTCATAGAGCAGAAATTAAAAGCTGAGAAAAAGGGTGAGTATAGTGAAAAATCAAATGTGGAAAACCACAGCACGCTGTAATGACATTATATATATCTTCAGAAAAAAAATCCTTCCTCTATTTTTCTTAGTTTTATTCCATGAAACACAGCTAGGATACATTTAATGTTGGAAATGTCCAGAAAAAATGACTCAATGATCAGAGATACTAAGGGCATGTATTCTCTCATCTTCCCAGAATAATCTCCCTGTCATAGTGACAGAAGCCTTATCCTTAGAGAAGATCTAGCAAGAACTTGACTGAGGAATTCAACATGATGGACAGGGAAAACCATTCAATGAACAGTTAGCATATGCCATATCCTGCAGGAATGCAGCCTTTCTATTATCTGATGGCTCTTGCTGCTGCAGAAATCAAAGATGTCTTGGATGATCAGAGGAAAGAAGAAGAGAAAGATGCTTTGTCATTAAGTAAATGAGGATGGGTGTAWTTCCATACCCTGATTTGTAGGTGGTCTACACCCAACACACTCAGGGGTGAGCTCAGGTACCAGAACAGATGAACTGACTATCTTCCTGCCCATGCCTCAAGTTCCTGGGATGGCTTTCAGCGGGTCACTGCAGSATGCCCCGGCCTCCACGTCCTCCTAGCACACTCACCAAGCTGTTATGATGCCTAATTAATTATTTTATAGTAGTGGCTCCTTTAYCAGACCTGGGGATTCCTAATTGAAAAGTACCAGAAAAGTTCAAACCATCCTGTTATTTTCAAATGCAAAATCCTAATGACTTCAGCAGCTTTTCACTGCTCACTGGGCAGCCAGTGAGTGGCTGGAATTGACAGCTCCTGGCTGCCTTATTACCATTCATGTATCCATGGAAATGGATGACAGATCTGCAGAAACAACAAGAAAGTTTTTGAAATATGACTTTTCTCCATAGCAGGGAAAAAAAAATAATCGCACTAGAAGATGTAAATTTCAACAGAGGAATTCAAAGCACTTTCCATAATTTACTTCTTTTCCATGTAACTCCTGCGGACAAAGCGAAGGGCTGGGAGGGGACATCGCAGCCCCACTGTGACACACAGCCAGGCCTGGGCCGGAGGAAATCAGCAGCTGCTCAGTAGCACGGCTCTGCAGTAGGAGACAGGAAACRCAGATAACGATTCCCAATTGAAACCAGCGCCTCAATGGAATTATCTGGTGTGGAATTTGGCCCGGGCAGTGCACTTCGCACCCCCGCTCTCTGCAAAAGCCTCCCTGCTGAGGTTTTTGCGCATCCACTCTCTGATGTTAGGAAAGAAAAGTAAGTTTTAAACCAGCAGAAGCTGCAGAGGCACWACTGAGGAGCTCTGGCCACAGAGCCAAGTGTTGACTTTCAAACTCCAGGGCCTGAAAGTCARTTTATTTCTGTCTATATAGACAGAGTGTTTGTGAAGAAAATGAGAATGAGGAATCCTCAAAACACAGAACCATTCAAATGATCCCTGGCATTAGGTTATAYAGACTCTTCAAACTCCACCCCTTCACGCACTACAGTGCACCTACTGTGGAAATGAGAGAATAATTGATTTTTGGTGCTCTCCACCTCCTTCCCCAGTGCCATACTTCCTATGAGCCCTTCACAGCGCAAGACTGTACGAAAGATACCATCTTGTGTGCATCTTGTAGCATAATTGAATCAAGGTTGTTTAGCACTAATAAGGTCTCTCTGGAGCCCAGATGTTTGATTTATGCARTGATGTACAGGAGAAGGGCAGCGCAGCAGCAGACACTCCCAGCCGCTGCCTTGGCCAGCACGCAGGGAGCCCAGGGGTGATGCAGATGCAGCTGCTACTGACCCAGGAGCTACGAGCGATCAAACAGCTTCCCCTCATTATTGTATCTCATCCACCAACACCCTTCCCTCAGYCCTGTCTCCCTGTGTACACCACCAGACTCTTTCATGACTTCCTTTGTAATTTTCCTTTGCTAGTGCTGCCTCATGTTCAGCTCCTATCACCCTCCTGTTATTCTTCTCCTGCCTGAAAAGCTGCTAACCCTCCATTTTCATTAATTTACTCCTCTGTGTSATCACAGGCAATAAAGATGAGACCCCAAAGGTCATTGTACCTTCAATCTAATCAATTAATTTAACCCTCTGTAGGAGGATTMAATTAATTTTTCCCTGCACGCGCACTACTCAACACTTTTTTATTCATGCAATGCAAACTATACACTTTGTAGAGGAGATAGAAAGGCTGCATCTAAGCTGAAGGACCCAGAATACTCCTTCAGGTCTTAGTACAATCCCAGGCTGCACCCAGGTCTCTACAGAAAAGGAGAAGTCTGAGYGCTCAGCTGGTACTGGATTCTGTGATCCAGAGAGGGAGCGTGACCCTGCATCCTGCCATGGCCTGGACATGGGAGCTTAGACATGACTATCCGTGAGCAGAAAAAAGAACAGGGAGATAGATAAGAGGAGGCTCCAAACAGATATTAATGTATGCATAATTAATTAATAAAAGTGCAGTAACAATTAAAGGTAAGATACCCACAACACCTGATTTTGATGAGCAAATCCTCTGGAGTTCCAAGCTTTCCTTTTTGGTCCCATTCCTGTGATGCTGGTGGGTCACATTGATACCTCAGTAGGACTCCTTTAAACATGGAGAAAATTGTATCTCAGACAGTATTTGGCAATAAACAGCCTACTTAGTAAAAGATTGGCAGTCCTTGTGTTGAAAAGCTGTCACTCTACATGTAAGCAGCAGTGAGAAGTTCTCAGTGGTCACCTTCAGCTTCTTCACAGAACRCCTCAATTGCAACAGGGCTTAGTCCCTTTTCACATTTATCTTTGCATCTCGGAGACGATTGTCATAACATATTTYGCCTGCTGGACGACCCATGTCATGAAAGAAAAAACAAAACCAGTTTGCTACATCAGTTCTAACCAGCCCTACATGTGACTGATCACTACTGGAAAATCTGAAATGAAGATAAAAATCACTAGGCTTTTTTTAACGCCTGAAATGAGCCACATTGTAAAGGAAACCTGCAATAATGAGATAATAYGAATTAAAAATAAATACTTCACATGTTTTTAAGCAAGCGAACAGCATGAAAGCACTGCTGAAACAGGTATTTAAGTCCTATTATTTGAAGGTTTGTATTTTCTTGTGCCTAACCTCAGGTTTGTTTCGAGGAATATGAGAATTTTTGTAATGTATAATGTTTTGATATACTGTATTTATATCCAGGATCCCTGAATATTATAAAAYTACAGGATACCAATTGTTAGCATAAAATATAATTCAGTGTTGATAACTATTTCCCAAAACATTTACTGAGCAGCCACAAAAGAAGCACATCAGTTTTTTATATCAAGAGAAACAAGACTCAGGCTTAAAGAGGGAATTTTTAAATGCTGATGTCCAATATGAGTTAATAATATCAAGAGTAAGGGTATCAGAGAGATAACCATTTCTAAGGTTAAAAATCATCCTCAATATACCAGACAATGAGAGGAAAAGTGATTTACTAACATTTATGCTTGATGGTGTCTTCCTTTTCCTCCTCCAGCTGAAGCTTGGGACAGCTGTTTGTCTCCAAATGCTGGAGTACAAGGACACAAAAAAAGGTCACAGGAAAACATCTCCTGTGCAAACTAGGAATAGGACTGTCCTTTTCCAGTTAAAAAATGTTTATGTGAATGTCAGCCTTATGAAGGAGACGGGACTACTGAAGTGGAAACAGGAGTCTTCTCCTCAGGCACAGATTAGGTGGCAGCTTCTTGCCAAGGTGACACCGGGGCTGCCTGGGATGAAGCATCCACCTGTTCTGTGCCAATGTCCTTGTCCATTCAACCTCTTCCTTCTCCTCCCCCACATTCTACAGAGAGGTCCCCTTTGGTGACAGTTTCCTGTCAGCTGCCGACAGCCTGATCTGCTGCTCCTGTACAGCACCTTCAGAGAATTGCTGGGGTTGGAAGGGGCCTCTTGAGATGACCTGGACACATCTCCTGCTCCGAGATGGTCAGCTAGGGCAAATTGCACAGGATTGTGTCCAGCTGGGTGTTGAATAAGTCCACAGCCAGACTCACCAGAACTTTGCTGGGCAACCTGTGCCAGYGTTTCAAAACACTCACGATAAACAAGAGTTTTTCCTTATGTTGGAATGGAATTTCTTGCTTTTCAGCATGTACCTATTGTTTTTCCTTTTGTCACTTGACAACACTGCAAATTGTCTGTCTCCATCTTCTCTATTCCCCACCATCAGGGATTTATACACATTAACATGATCATCCCCAACCTTCTCCAGGCTGAACAGTTCCAGCTCTCTCAGCTTCTCTGTTACAAGAGAGATACTCCAGTTCCTTATTCATCTTCTCGTTTGTCCATTAGACTTGTTCCAGCATTCTCCTTTTACTGGAGATCCCAGACCTGTAGCCTTTCTTTTTACTTTTCCTTTCTCTCCCTAAATGCAACTCTGGTTTTGGCTTTCCTAAGCCAAACAATTCTGGGACTGTGTCTCTCTCCTCCTCACAGGTGGCTTGTCCCTGCTTCCACCTCTTCCATACTTCCTTTCCATGTTTGAGTKTTACCAGGAATTCATACTTACAGACCTTTTACCACCTTTGTTTGGTTTCCTGCACATCAGGATGACCCTTGAATCAGCTCCTACCTCAGCAGCCTCCTGGACCACTTGTACCCTGCTGTGCTGCCCCTCCAGCAGACATCAGAGTGGCCAAGTCTCCCATGTGGACCAGAGCCTGCAGCCATCAGGTTTCTTGCAGTTTTCTGAAGGAAACCTCATCCACTTCTCGATCATGCAGTCTGTAGCATCACAATGTTGCCAGTGTTGGTTTGCCTGCTAATCCAATGGCATAAAGCTGTCCCTTTAGCCCTGTGTCACTGAATACAAGGTCTGGCCTGTCCATCCTGCACCCTTACTTGTCCCTGTGCTTCCCTTCCCACTCCCACTGTACCATGTTGAGTACAGTTTTCCTCAGAAAGAGAAGGAAGCAACTTTTGACCAAAAGCATCATTCCCCCACCACTGACCATGCCTGTCTTCTCTCACATTCCTTCACACTTCCCCTCATGTTGTACATCGAGATTAACCTATGAGTCTTTATGTTTACTGCTCTTCTCTTGCTTGTGTSTCTAACCATCTCTCTCTAGCATTCCACCTTTCTGCCTTGGCCACATACCAGATTTGTTGCCCAGTTCCTGACTTTATCTCCAAAGGCATCTGTTTCTGGTTTCTTTCCCAGTGTTCTTTAGGCTCCAGGACAACCTTCCAAGTTGGCCRTTGGCTGCAAATCCAAATGGCTTCTTACAACACACTCATGCAAGGCTTTTCTGAAAGAAGCCCCCCTCCCACCCTAACACTAACCTGCTGCCACAAATCCTTACCCACATCCCCATCCCAGGCCCATTCCAACAAACACYACTTTCTGAGATATTAAAGACACACTGTTTCCGTAGCAGGTAATGCAGACTTCATGTAAAGCTCTCCTTCACCCCTGACCTCACTYGCATTTGTTTTATAACAGCTTATACCCCTTTAACAACGGTGAAGTTATTTCTGGTTTGCACATTGTGACTTGTGATCAAAACCAGGCCTATTGCCTATCTCTAGACACAAAAAGAAATGGCCCACTGAAACATTGCACAGTACCTTATTCTTAAGTATCTACCTTCAAAGTGTGCAATTCGCTTACAAATTATTAAAGCCAGGCTGTGCAGCATCCTGAAGGATCAAGAAGGACAATTAGGTCGGTCCTTAAAACTCCAGCAGTGATTAGCAGCAGCCTTCAGCACACTGTAACTGCTTGTTGAGCAAGTGAATCAGACGGCAATAAGGACTTTTAAGCAGCCAGCAAAAGCACTCAGATTCTTCTACAGGAGAAGTTTATTACAGAGCTCAGCATCTGTGTCTTGCAGCTGCCAAGTGTCCTCCATGTGTTGTTACAGCTGCTGATTCTGCTGTTAAGGAAGGGGGAGCAGAAGGATGAAAAGAGGCAGCGTCAGGAATGTTCAGTTGCTGTAAAACACTGCCAAGCAGATATCCACGTTATCTGTATGCAGAAACTAAGCCATCCAAACATGTGAGCTCACGGCTCTCTGCCGGCTGGTCTCGCACCACAGAGAAATCATGTGACAAAGCCACTAGGCACTTTTCAAACTACTCCAAATACAGGATCTGCTGAAACMCTGAAGTAGCATGCCCAGCTATATCAGTTTTGTGACGTGACGTGCTGTGACTTGTGAGGACAGACRAGAAAAGAAGCAAGAGGCTCTGGGGAGAATGAAACCAAGGGGAAGCTAACTCACTGCTCCCCAGGCAGCACAGGGCTCCTCAGTCAGTCCAGTGCCATATTTTTAGGTCTATCACACCACAATTCCACATAATCCTACAAAAATAATTCCAAAGTACACTATAATACAGCTCAGCCCCTACCTGGTAAGCTAAGTACATGGCTAAATTCCTACAGGCCCAAACCAGGTCCCTTATGTCTCAGTGTCTGTGGGTATGAGTTCCTCCCAAAGAAACCACACTGCTCCAGCAGTGAATGATCAACTAATCACTGGTGATTTTGGAAGGCAAAAGATCACCAACATGGCCTTGGAGCAGGATATTGTGCTATCCCTGGGGCAGACGCACTTTCCTTGCCAGACACATCCTGAAGGCTTTGGATAGTTTTCTTCTGTTTCATTGTGCCAAACTTGCACTGATCCATAGCACCATTCACCACAGGTAGGCCCATACTGACAAGAGCCAAGGGGACTGTTCACACACCATGGGTGAGCACACCCCAAAGGAAGTAGCATCAGGTATCCACCAACCCCATCTGATTCTTCTTGCCACTATTAACTCCAAAAAGCAGCACATCTGAGAGAAAAACACGTAATTTTTAACAGGAGATATGAAATRAGATCAGTATTAAGTCTGTGACACTGCTCATAGGCGCAAAGAAATTGGTGTATTTGAATAATCAGCTGTTGTTTGTCCAAAGGTTATTTAAAATAAAGGAGAAGGCATAAAGGTATTTTGATGACTGTGGGTACACCTGAGCTATGTGGTTATACATGTGCATGTGTCCTCAAGAAAAGGTGAAGGACAACATGACAATAGTTTGGTTTTTGTTTTTTTAAATAAGTATTTATGCAAGAAGAAGCTTCCCATTTGTCTCTATAGCTGGTCTTTGAAGCAAAGGAATTTGTATATTGCATCAGGCAGTATCGTATTAGGAAATGTTTTTAACAGTGTTTAGTGATTGAAAGTAAGATACAATAGCTTTATGACAAAGAAGCTTATGATGAAGGTCCTTTGTAATAGCTTTTATATTACTGTAAATCATGATGCTTATGGTTTACTTTTTATTAATTCAAATGAAGTGCAAACCAAATGACAGCTGACAGCCTATCAACAGGTTAGTTTAAACAGCTGAATATTATTTTTCTTTATATATATTTCAGCTTTTAACAGGATTTTTTAATTTTAAATAGTTTTGACGTTTTTATCCATGTAATATGGCTGGAAAGGCTGCAAGATGAGAGCAATATTTAATTCACRCTTGTAAGATATGGGTATTTGGAACCCATTAGAAATTGACTTTTTGTTCTCCCTTTTAATTTTGATTCTTTCATCAGAGATGCCAAGACTAATGCTGTCATGACAGATGGAGAGAGCTCATAGAGACATTGTACAAAAATTACTGTAGCAATGTGTCATTACCATGTAGTACCTTCAAAATGTCACAACAAAAGTAAAATTCATTTGGAACAGGGTGCTTCCTACAGGGGAAAGGCTTCCTTTAGGGGTAATTCCACTCTTGTGTATTGGACAGCATSATACCAGTCTCATTCACATCACAGAAAAGAGCAATATGCGTAGGCTATACACTTGCTCAAAACCACACAGCCACACACTGAGAGAGAACCTGCTCCCTCTCGTCACCCATGTAATTCTGGGTGTCATTTACCTACTACAGTTATTCCAGATTCTTCCATCTCTTTTGTATTTTATTTGGTAATACAGTTGATCAAATAATGCTAGTTATATCAGCCTCATATCAGCCATTTACTGTAAATACCCAGTTATTAGTTATTTACTTCAAAGGCAGCGTGGTCAGCAGGTTGAGGAAGGTGATTCTCACCCTCTACTCTGCTCTAGTGAGACCTCACCTGGAGTGCTGCATCCAGCTCTGGGGTCCCCAGTGTGGGAAGGACTTGGAGCTGCTGGAGTGAGTCCAGAAGAGGGCCACGACAGTGACCAGGGGGCTGGAGCCCCTCTGCTATGCAGACAGGCTGACAGAGCTGGGGATCTTAAGCCTGGAGAAGAGAAGGCTCTGGGGACACCTTATCACATATTCCTGTACCAAAAGGGGGCTACAACAGAGCAGGAGAGGGACTTTTCACATGTAGTGATAGGACAAGGGAACCTGTATGGCCTTAGGGTGAAGGGAGGAGGTTTGGATTAGGTATTAGGGAGAAAGTCTTTACTGAGAGTATGGTGAGGCACAGGTTTCCTAGAGAAGTTGTGGACTCCCCATCCCTGGAAGTGTTCAAAACCAGGCTGGATAGAGCTCTAAGCAATCTGGTCTAGTGGAAGGTGTCCCTGCCCATGGCAGGAGAGTTGGAGGTAGATGAACTCTGAAGTCCCTTCCAACTCAAACCATTCTCTGATTCTGCAGTAATTTGTACACTGTCAGTGGCAGTAACCTATGCTAATTTCTTCAAAAACCATAGGGGTGTAGTAAAACTCTCCCATGTGCAGAAAAGCTCCAGATTAATCTAAGTAGAAGAAGTGAGGTACTCTTTAAAAAGTGCGTAGGTCAACAATTTTGGCTAAAGCAGTTGGCCATCACAGCAGAGTCCTGTAATGGCTCAGCATAAAAACACAGGGAAAAATTATGCAAGCTGTGTTAAAACACTGCCTTTGGTTTCAAAGAAAAGCATCAGAAGTGACACCATTTAAAAGATTGTACAGTTCTACTTACAAGTCAGAAGGTTACATTTCTTATTCTGCCTTCACTTTTTTCATCCATGGAAATCTGTAATGGTTTTGCTGTCAGTGGGATTAAAAAGTGTCTTTATGCGAAAGGACTGTTTTGTTATGTGTGGCTCTCCAGCTCTACAGAACTTTGTTAGCTGTGAGTAACCCCCTRGAAAATGAATTTCCAGTAGCTACTGACATGTTTAAAAATTAACTCCAAAGCCAGATTAAAAACCACTGAGGATGTTACCCAGAGTATGGAGAGGAGCAGTGCAATGTCCTGTGGCACACATTGTCCCTGACCCTAGAGGTTTCTCCCTGGCTCTTAGGAAGGTCAGGCTCCTTGTCCAGGCTTGATCCAGAGCCACTGAAACTGATGGCAGAACTCTCACTAAGTCCTAAAAGGTGGGTCAGAAAAAAGACCATCTGTCTTTTGTTGAAATTGTGCAAGGGAATGCAAACAGTGATACTGAACACACTGGAAGTGGTGCTTTCCATAAGAAACCTGATGGAAACCACAGGATTATTTCACAGAGCCCACCTTTCATATGTAAGTTGCTATCAGTYGCTACCACTGCTAATTTAGAGCTAAAAGACTTTGGATCCCATTACTAACCAAAAGTCTTCCAACTCTCTTCCCCTTGATGAATAATAGCATACTTGATTCCTTTAAAAAGCTTGAGGCTTTCAAGAARTTCAGCCTTGGTAGTTTCACAGCCTCCACATCCAAACATCAAGACACCACTTGGTGGTGCTTGGTTGGTTAAGTGCTGTGCAACTTGCAAAACACTTATCTATCAAAAATGACATGTGGAAGAAGGGAAAGCAAAACCAGGTGAAAAAGTAGATCACCATGAGAGACATACAGTCCAAAAATCCATATTTCCAGCTACTGAAGAAAAAATTGTGAGATAATCACAACATTGCCATATAAATTGCAAAAGTAAATAAAGAGTAGAGTCATCAGGACCTTCAAAAACAAACTATTAATTTGGAAGAGGCTCTTCTCCACATCAGCTGGAGCAAAGGAGCCAAAATTTGTACCTAARAGATTTACTGTCCAATTCCTTCCCCCTGTAAGTTTCTATAAAGACAGTGACAAGCCCAGAGAAACAGCAATGCATCAGGATGTTTCAATGACTGTGGAATAAATYCGGTGTGAGGTGGTCAGTGGAAGACTATGTGGAGGCACTACAAAGATCACACTGTTACACTTACAGGCTCAATCTTTCACGGTGCTGAACTTTTTCTGAGAGCAGCAGTGTTTTGGTTCCTGATGAAAACACACAGCACTAACGAGAATGAGGCCGTAAGTTCTCCTGGTGTGGTYGGTCACTGAAGGCAAAACAGAAAAAGCAGCTGCTCCCTGATTATTCAGAAACTCTACATTCTTTACTTCAGACAGCAGAGAAGCTGTTCAGAGATAAGTAARCTCTCGGACTCTGCCTGCTGTTGAAAGGCACACACATACCCCTGCATATCTCTATCATATTATTTGGGCAGGGGAGAAAACGACCACTCTTTGGAAATCTATTCAGCTGTCAGATCAACCCCTTTATCTSGTTTCATACTGTTAGCTGAGAAGACAAGGATCCCCCCATCAACCCAATTTGGTGTTAACTGATTCAGCTTTCATCAGATTTTTTTTCTGAACTCAGAAGAAACCCGACAGCCAGATCTTTGTGGGCTTTCCAAATGAGGTCCAAAAAATCTCACTTGGCAAAACACTTTGTGTGGGGATGTATTCAAATGTGCAGAAATGTCCCCATAAGTGAAATGATACCATGAAGTGAAATGGTGGGTGCAAAATGAGTGGCCTGGGCTATGTGCATGAGGCAGCACAATTACAACTCTGTTCTGGATTTAAAACCTGCCTTCYAGCCCTAACAGGATTCTTTGGTGAGGACAATAAAAAGAGCTCTAAGTGTATTCATTTGTGTTTATCTGAGCCCTCAAAGTACTAATAGCCAGAGGAAAAGCTAGTTAGGTAAACAGCATAATTTTCTTTTGCTGAATTTGGTTCAAAAATTAACTAGAACTGCCTCAAACACAGCGAAGGAATTGTTGCGATTTTGAAACTCAAATCCCAGTTGCAGGTTTAAAGATACTATTCTTCCAGCAGGGGCCCTGGAGATTTGTGCAGTAAGGCATTACTAACCATGAGTAAGGATGCAAGGGTCTGTACTTAAGCTAACAGAAGTGATGATGTGTGAAAGGCTTCTGCTTCATTTTGACATGGTGATACAAGGGATAGGCAGATTTTGGGACAGACCATCTTTATCTGTCTGGCAGTCTAGGGATTTAAGCTGTGTCTATCACTCTGGCATTTCTGTGTGCTCAGACAGCATCTGGAGGAAACATTCCCCAATTATTCTCAAAGTAAAGTGGTCAGGGATGGTTATCCCAAGAGGGACCCCAGARGAGCTTCATTTCATTCACAGAGGAGGTACTTGWGGGGGAGCAGAGAAAAGGGCATTAGGGAAAAGTGCAATCCTGATGGAAAAGCCAGTGCAGACTCTCCACTTGGAGAGCCTTAAAAGGAATTGTGCTCATTACTCCCTGGACCCTCAAACGGAGCCACCCTGCCTGGGCAGCCAAAAATGGTGCCCTACAAGGAATCCTATTTAAAGAGATTTCTCTGCTGCACAGCCCCACCTTACACCGCCACATGCATGCTAAGAAAGCCTGCAGCCCTCTCTGCCCAAGACATTGCCTCTCAGTCTGCCCYGAGTACTTGGAGCCAGGGACACTTGGCCCATTACTGCAAAAACCCAACCAACCCACAAGGAAAAGATTCCCATATGTTCTTCATGGAGCAAATGYATCCCAGGAGTGCTGGAATCACCTGGTCAGTCAGCAGGTGACTTCACTTCAACTATGCTGCTAGTGTGAAATCTTGATTTTTCACCAGAAGAAAGAAATTTTACAACACACCTTTTACATCAGGTTAAGGTTTGAACCTCTCTACCTCAACAGAGTCTCTGTAACATCTAATTTTTATGGGTACCTGAACTCTGGAATACTAATGTTCTCTGGTTCTTTGGGTGTATATTGCAAGCATCACAAACATATTTTTATTGGTATTTGATGGCTGCTTCATTTGCCAAGTACTCATATCAAATTTATGGAAGGCTATTTCTGAGTGATATAAATSTGGGAAATCCCTTTTGTTGAGACATGGTATTAATCATGTTAGTGCCTAGATCTCTGTGCCCTTAGACCAACAAGATATACTGCTGCAGTGTCTACAGCCAGCTCCGAAAAATACAGTAACTTCTGACTGATTTTATGCTTCAAAAGAGATGGGATAACCTGGTTCTTTAACGATCCACTGTCACTTCAGCATTCTCTCTTCCTTTCCCCCTCATATTGCCTACACCTTTGCATGCTTAAGATTGAAAGTGTGGAAGGAGTGACACGGGAACTGCCCCATCCTGAGTGTCGATACAACTCACAGCAACAGCACCAGGGATGCCAGTGCAGGTCAGGATCATATCGAGGCATTGCTTAGCATTTATATGAGTGTATTCCCAGATTAGGAGCAACTAGCACTCAGTAATCTCCATTAGTGACAGCCAGCTCTGTYTCCTGCTACCCACAATCATTCACCACAAAAAAGAAGGGTGGCACGCAGCCTCCACTGAATGTCCTGCTTTCTTATGACCCGGATTCCATGGAAAAAAAGGGGCTAACCCTCTCACATCGTGCAYTCCCTACCTTACAGCGTGGTGTTTAATCAGCAGGGAGGATACAGGTACACCAGCAGAGTACCTTGGTGCTGGATGTGGGCCTTTCCTCATGGCAAAGACTGTTCCAACAACCTCCATGTCTTGGAGGTGCAAACACATCTGCTGCAAAGAAGGCACATCATATTGTATCGTATCATATCATATCATATCATATCATATCATATCATATCATATCATATCATATCATATCATATCTATCATGTCATATATCATATATATCATATCATATATCATATCATATTTTATTGGACTGAATCATGTCATCTGTCCTCTTAAGTGTGTATTTATATATATAAATGTATATAATTTTAAGTATTATTTTGTCTTATATTTGCACACTTACTGGGGGCCCATTCTGCTTTTCCGATGTACGTTAACCTGCATGGGCACTTGGTGCATGAGGGCCTGGAGGTTTTATTATTGAGTCACTGACTCTTTACCTGTGTCTATGAAAGCAGGTCTGTGGGATCCAGCTGAGCCTCCCTCAGTCTGTCTCTGGTCTCTCTCACTCATCCTCCCTCTGTGTCTCCTGTTCTGCTACACCCATAGTGCCACATATTTGTCTATCAAAGACCTGGTGGGTTCATCCAAGGTCCACCGTATGTCAGGGTAAGTGACAAGAGTAGTTAATTGAGTGTAAATAAATCAGCCAGAAATCCATCCCCACACCTAGAATTGTTTACAAATATTTTTCAAAGATTGTTCCATTAAGTCTTCACTGACTTGAATTTGGTGCTTGGGAAAAATCTGTCTGGGTATGACTTGCCAACATGATGRCAAGGAAGTGACAGGGCTGCCACATCCTGCACCCAAGCTAAGCAAAACACCGTGCAGTTGACCTGCACATGTACAGCCAGTCTGACACATTCCAGAGCCATGGACTCTTGGAACAAGTCATCTCTGTGTCACTTGTGCCAAGATTTTGATGTCTACAGAAATGTTCTTTTCTGTGGGTTTTCCTTATTAATCACACAAAACTGCAAGGCAATACATCGCACTGCTCTGTCACTAAYATTTTCAGGCCAGGCAGGTCATGTCTGGTCATCTTTCCAAGGAAAAATTCTCTATTTAATTACTCCACTGGTGAAAACCATCAGAAATAGGCAAGCATGTGTCATTAAATCTCTTCTGTTTCACGCTGTTGGGTGCCTGGCTCCCCGCAGCACAGCGGGGACTGCACTGGCTTCTGCAAGAGATCTGACCACTGAACACAGAGGTCTGGAGAACATTGGTCCTAGTGTTGAGAGAGCAGCTCTCTCCAGACCAGTCCAGCGTTAATCCCACGAGTAAGTAAGCCAATTTGTGCCAAATATGGTTTTTCCTCTCCTGTGTCGAGGCCACCCATCCAGCACTGGTCACTGAATAGCAGCTATGACAGGAAGATTTTAACCTCRGCTAATGGCAACCAGAAAGTGACAGACTCATTTTCTTATTACCAGTCTTCTTAGGACTGAACAGGCAATTATTTTCTTGAGAAGACTGYTTCTGTGTACTAAATTACATGGACTATCTCCAAAGAGCAGTGACAACTCAGTAAGCTGGGTGTAAGCTGGGTTACCTCTCTTGCCAACCCAGAAACTGCTCTCAGTAACCCCGCAGTGGTGTTGACAGACTCCAGAAATAGCCACRAACAGTGTTTTCTTACTACAAGTCAGGTCTGGGTCGTATCAGTAGAGGAGGTGAATTAAAAATGACACGGGGAGCCATAATGTGGGGTGTCATCCCTCTCTACACTCAGTCCCCAAATGTGGTACAGAACCATGCCCTGCATGCAGCCTCTTATAAATGGGAGCAATCCCTTTTAAAGCTGGAACTGGGGATGCCTGAAACCTTCAGAGCTTCCTGATTTCTAATATTTCTCCTCACATTCCTTCACTGCTAAATGAATGGCATGACTTTCTCAATGTTTYCTTTTACCCAACTCTTTCTTACAGTTTTCATTTAATTTTAATGCAAGGGCACCAATCCTAGTTTATGTCATAATAGATGGACAACAATAGTGCAGTTTAACTAAAATAACATGCTAAACAGTGCTACATGTTGACGGAGTAGTGATGGATAAAATGTGGAGTGTTTTCGTGGTTTATATCTTTCAAAGAAGAGCTGGCAAGTGTACAACGTGACAAATGTATTTAAGAATCTATGCCATTCAAATGATACTGCCACATGTCTGTTTGGGATTTTTCCCATCTAAATGTGGGAATATGGGCACAGATTCACTTGCATACTGTGTTCTCCTAACATAAAGTGTCGGCATCTCCGAGGATGTGTCGGTGGCACCCGATGTCACCAGACACACTGCAAAGGAGACAGCTGAAATAAGTGTACATTATGTGTGCCAGGCAGTCTTCGTTTGTTTATTTCATGCAAAGAGAAGGGGATCGTGCTCAAATTATTCTCACTGGAAATTTGTATCAGCATGAGAAAGAGAAAAACTTATCATTTGCATTTCAAGGCATTGCAAGTCCCTATCCTAACTGAAGTCGGCATTTATGGTACAAAGAGACCAGATCCTGATGTGAGCGACAACGATGTAAAAAACCCCCCTAATTCACGTCATCTTGACTGAATTATTCTGCAYTTACACCGGTTTCACTAAGATGGAATCTGGCTCATGGTCTTTACACATATACATTTTGTGTCTTTTTCTCCTATTGTTTGCCACAATAAGCCACCTCCTTTGTTTATTATTTTTTATTTGTGCAATGTATTCATATTCTCAGAGTCCATCTGCTAAAAGTATCCTATTTAAAAGAAGATGGCATCATTAGCTACCCTCTCTCGCTATAAAGAAAGGAGCAGTTCCCATATTTTCACCCAGTTCAGTGGCTCGGTGGATGCACTAATCTTGCTGAACACTTCAGTTTAGATGGTATATCAATGAGGCATTCAAACAGAGCAGTTTATACACAAAAATTCTGTCTGCTTTGTAAAAGATTATCCTTTTATAAACACTCTGCGGAAAACATAAAAGCAAATAGGGAACAGCACATAGGACAGGAAAGATGTTAGAAGGGAGATTAATACTGAATGGGTCGAAATGAATGGTGCTTACCAAAACGAGGTCCAGATACTTTGGCTGCAGTGAAACATAAATAATGGGAATGACACATCGTTTATTCGGGATAATGAGTTGATCCGAAGTAGGGGCCTAGAACAAGAGATTAAAGATTAAATATCCATCTCCTGATGAATATCAGTAGCAAACTTTAACCTTTTCCTTCCAAAAGCACAATTTCTTTGAACAATCATGTCAGCACAACACAGTGAAGAAATGGACTAAAGCAAACTTAAATCACGTTCTTACCCTTGTCCTGAAAGAAAACACTGCTTTGCATTTTAAGACACAGTGTTGTATTTTTATTTCCAGGCTCGTAACTCTTTCGGAATAATTATGTGAGAACACAAAGATTTTTGCTTGATGTTTTGTATTAGAAAAATCTGGCTTTAGCATTTATTGCTTACATTTTAGTTCTCTGCAATAATTGAAGAAAGAACATGCCCATCCTGAACATTCACTTGGGTGGAGAGATAATGACAAAAAGCAGCCTGCTGGAAAAGCACAGCACACCACATGCCGAATTAGAGTCTTGAATGCAAGGAGGACTTGGAAGATGTCACAAGCTTTGGATCAGGAAGGGCTGGAAGTGTAGTGAAGGGGGGAAAGGCACAGACAACTGGGGACAGCAGGCTGACTGTACTGCAGTGCTGGCAACTGGTCCAAGCTGGTCAATTAGTGGCACTTCTAGCTCAAGATGCTGTACTGCAACTGAGGCAGAAGACATAGGACAAGCGGGAATCTGGATAGCTGAGGCTTGCCCAGAACTTGGAACAGAGCAGCTGCTGGACGCATGCAGCCAGCCAAGCCCCGCATTGTGGTTTTGTTGCTGATGGCTGCCTCCTGCAAGAGGGATAAAACTGGGGACAGAGGGAGGAGGGAGGAGGGGGYGAGACTTTCAAATGACATTTAGAAAACAGCCAAGCTAGAATGCAGGAGCGAGTTCAGCCTGCTTTCACCTGCTTTGTGGAAAGGGGTTCACTAGCAAAAGGGGTTTGTGGTTTCATTCCACTCTCTAGGGAACGCGCTGASCCAGTGCCAAACCAGCGCGCATGTACAGCTGGCAGTTTCCCTGCAGAGGAAGCCTAGTACTGGAGGCTGTGGAAAAGTATCCATTTTTTCTTGGTAAATATTTGCATGCAAAACCAGATATCCCCATAGATTTTTGTGAGGCTCTGCAAACTTGTTAAAGGGAAGGATTTTTGGATATGTGCTGGGGAAGTGAGCAGGCACAGGGACCAATGACGACATGGTCTTGGGGGGTGAGCTCACCGAAATGTTTCTTGAAGGACACCGAATACCTTTCAGACAGCAAGCCTCACACTTTGGCAACAGAACAAAAATATTGTCATTTCACACTGTCCCTTTTCACCATGAATCCAGATAGGATTTGATGTGTTTCTTCTTGGGACAGAGATGCGAGTTCTCTCAGGCACCTTTCCTCATGGGCCGTCATGCAACAGCATCACTCCACTGCCTTTCTCCTAAAACCTCCTGAAGACCTCCTGGAAAACCTCCTGCTGCTGTATCACAGGTAATMCACCAAGAATAGGACCACAAGGTCAAATAAATGCAAGTGAAGGAAGAGGACTTGGGGTTCTGGGCTGGTAGAGCGGCAGAGCTGACAAATCAGAGTAGTAAGGGCAAATCAAGTAGTAAGGGCATGAAAACAAGACATATGGCTGGTTATCCTCACGGTCAGCCAGGACCAGGCTCTGCAGGGCTTGGCTTGCCTAGGCAGTCCATGCTGGAGAGTGGGCTGGGTTTTCCACCGCTGCTTGCAATGGCAAAAGGAAGGGGAGGTCCGTCCCTGTCGGTGCCAAAGCAGCTGCCTCTGCTCCAGGGAACGAAAGCGCTGCTCTCCAGGGACTCGGGCCGCCGTGCTTGGCTCAGCTGCTCGGCCCATTTTCAGCGCCCCGCGCTGATTTCCAGCCAGACAGGCTTTTATCCTTGAGATACGAGCAGCGACTTGCCTTTTATTCAGAAAGAAGCATCCATTTTCGAGCATTACCGCAGCACAGATAACAAATATTACAAACAGAGCTGTGAGGGGATGCCAGAGCCCYGCTGCTGACTGAGGCCTGACCTCTGGAAAGGCCACATCGCCGTGTCACACCACAGTGCTTGGCACACATCAATCCCAACAGATTTCAGGAGAAGGTATGATCCCAAAGGCCCCCAGTGTGGCACAAAGTGGGACCCCCAAAACTCCTGGTGGTCCCAAGGTTCCTGATAGCAGCACTGACTTTTCTAGGGAGTGACCTGATGGCGCTGGGCCTTCCTGCCCCTCTTCACTCACCTCACCTCACCTCACCTCACCTCACTGCTGAGGAAGAGGAGGAGCAGCTCCCAGATGATTCCAGCACAGGGTTATGGGGAAGTATTTGCAACGTTAATAATGTGAAGATGGTGATGTGAGCAGCATGAGACAGATAACAGACTATTCCAGGAATATTTGTCYGAATTCATTGGGTAGGAGTGAGTTTTTCAGGGCTGCTTTCAGTATGCAAGTGGAAGTTTAACTAGTGAGCTGAAATCCAAAGAGTTTGTATTCATGGAGAGCTATCTGCCTGAACATCTGATTATGCACAGGAGTGAGGCTTTTGGATTGTAAAATTAGATGGAAAATGTCCACTCTGGGAAAGAMAGTACAAGTCTTTTGTGAAACTGCCCTGGGAGGAACCCCAACTCAGGTGTTCACGGCTTGACTTGCACARGAGGGTTGTATTTTAAACAACTGTGAATAAATCTGTGCAAACAGACGTGAGTTTTCTTAGCAAACTGCCCCAGCACCAATATCCACAGTTTGTCAGTTGAGGGTGGGGGACAAGTCCAGGTGCCACCCAACTTGTCCCTCCAGCCACCAC
Source organism: Malurus melanocephalus (assembly GCF_030028575.1). Lineage (NCBI taxonomy): Eukaryota > Metazoa > Chordata > Aves > Passeriformes > Maluridae > Malurus > Malurus melanocephalus. Next base: position 1,328,629 of record NW_026623280.1, read on the forward strand.
AGAATACCCCAGGTACAGCCCTCCTTGCCCTGGGTTTGCTCAGTAATCCATGGAGAGAAAAAAAGTTAGTATTAGCATCATACTAACAGCTGAGGTGAATCTCACCAAAAAAACACTTGCCTCTCTCCTTTGGTTACTTGAATATTTTATTAGGATCGTCTCACTAACTATGCAGGTATTGATGCTGAACCTGTTTTTACAGGTGTGAATGATTTGCCAGGTCCTCACATATTCTGATTCCCATCATCATGTCATTTCTGTCAGTGCAAGCCTTTAAGAAAACAAAAGTGGTTTTCCATTGCCAGTGTGAATTTGTTGTATGTGTGTTACCCATTTAGCAGCCAGAGGGGCTTGAATCAGGCRAAACTACCAGAAATGTTACGCTCTGAAATCACAGGATGGGAAACTTAGACTCTGTCAGAGATCYTTGGACACTGAACCTGAATCCAAATGTCACTCCAAGCAGTTATGGAATATGGGGACATATCAGCTTGCACCTGGTTACAGATCTGAAATCTGGATTTAGACCCAGTAACTAGAAGCAGCAGACAGAAGTGCACCAACAAACCTTACCCACACCTCCCTAAGATGGAATTGGTGTATCTGAACCTGGTCCAGCTTAGGGAGCAGGGCTGGAAGAGCACCTTGTAACAACCTGACCTTGGTTACCTTGGGGTAACCAGCAAGGTCTGGAGGGTTTGGCAGCCAGCAGCAGAGCACCAGCGGCTGTAAAGGCAGGCTGCCCTCTTTCTGCCCCTCAGGGGCCAAGCAACACCTTGGCTGGCAATTCCCTTCACATCAAAGGAGTTTCCCAGAGGCCCTGCTGATGGTCATGGGGGACTGCAATAGCAGCGCAAAGCTGCTTGAGCTGGGTTAGCAGAATGCTCACATATGGTCATGGATTGTACCTTTCCACAAACCAGCTGTACCTCTCAAATAAAGACATACTGGGCAAAGCACAGAAATGCATCTTTCTGGAGATTATTTCCATCTGCACATCACAAAGGATATATTGATTTAGCTGCACTCCTGAGATCAGAGTGGAAACACTGTATAGTCGGGAAGCAGACACATGTGCTGCTTATCAAAGCTGTACACACGGTGCAAAAAGACACCAGTGTGGAGAGCAACCAGCTATATTTGCACCAGCACACAACCTGTCCTGTAACGCTCTAAAACAAAGGAAAAGGAAGTGCTGAATGCTACTGTTCCTGAGCAAACGGCATGTGAGGAGCACACTGACCCCAGCTGGACTCATGGACATGAGGGACTTCAGTAGCTAACAATGACTGTAGCTGCCAAGGATCACCCCCAAAGCATGTGTATTTATTTATTCATTTATTTGTATTCCTTGGAGCTGCAGAAAAATGCAATAATTGACACAATGGGAAAGAATATCCCAGATTATGAGCTCCAAGTGGAATACGTCTCCAGAGCAAGGCTGTATTCTCCTGCAAGGCTCTTCCRCCCATCACAAGGAGGAAAAGTTAAATATTCCTCAAAATCCATGGCATCCCTGTTTGTAGATGGTGACATAAGTAAGTTCAAAAATGACAAAGCAAGAAGTCAGTGACCTAGATCATGCAGTGCCACTGGCTGCTGGCAGTGCRTGTACCTCACACTGGTGTAGGAACTATCAGAGAAATGTGTGGAGGCAGAGAGGACACTGGTCTTTCTGCAGCACTAATTCTTCCTAGTGACTCTGGGATTATTGAGAACAAGGAAAGTTAGTAGGGGAAAATCATTGAATCATTTGGGTTGGAAGAGACCTTTAAGATCATCGAGTCCAGCTGTAAACCCAAGTCCACCCCCAAACCACGTCCCTAAGGGAGTTCACTAGAAGTGTGTCAYAGTGCCACATTACATGTCTTTTAAATATCTCCGGGGCTGCTGAGCCAACCACTTCCCTAGGCAGCCTGTTGCAGTGTTTGACAACTCTTTCCATGAAGAATTTTTTCCTAATATCCAATCTGAACCTCCCCTGGCTCAACTTGAGGCCATTTCCTCTTGTCCTGTCCCTTGTTACCTGGGAAAAGAGACTGACTCCCACCTCGTTACAATCTCCTTTCAGTTAGTTGTATATATACAAATAAGCATATATGGGATGATCCTTGTACTAACTTCAGATATTTCCCTGTAAGATCAGTTGGGTGGGACTTTGGGCAGTCTGGTCTGGCCGCACATAGCCCTGGYCATTGCAGGGCGGTTGGACTACGTGACATGTAAATGGCCCTTCCATCCCAAACTATTTTATGGTTCTATAAAAAATAAGCTTGATATTGGTGTTATTTGGACACACTCAGGAGGATGAAGGCCAAGAATCATTGGTTCTGACAAAAAAATTGCTGAAGTGCCCCGAGTACCAAAATAGAACTATCAAGATACTTTCATGTCTCCTCTACCAGTCTAATGCCCTGTGTAAGTAAAGGAAGCATAAAAAAAGAAACCTTTGATGGCTTCAAAAGACAATACCCTTAAACCAGATGATTGATCACCTGACAATGTTCAGGTGAAGAAAGAAAGAGTCACTCTAAAACACATGGCCATCTTCTACAGTCAGACTGAAACCCTTTGCAAGCCCAGGATGGCTGAAATGAGGCAAAGCACAGTGCCTGCTGACAGGGAAGAAATTATTCTGGATGCTTGACCTCAGGACTTCCATCTGACCCAGGTACAGATGGAACTAAGCTGGGAGAAAGGGCTCAGTGAATTCCAAACCCACCGATGTTTCCTCAGCACAAGGTTTGCTTGCTCTGTGACTTTGCCRTCCAGCAAAAGAGACCTCCTCCTGAGCAAGAGATTCAGAATCAGGCACAAAAAATGGCATAGCTGCTTCTCCCTGGAAAATTCCACCCAACATCTGCGCAGCAGCTGGATTTCCCAAGTCTATTATCTCATTTCACTGATCTGAATGAATTCGCTCTCAGAACAGTTGCAGATCTGTATATATCACTCATGGCTTGATTCACTATGTTCTACCTGAATGAAATATTAATTAGCTACACTGTCTTTTCTTCTCTCACCACTAAATGCTAATTAATTGTAATATATGGGGGAAAAAAGTGGCACATGAATAGTTACTTTGGCCCAAAATGTTAACCATTTCTAAAAATCCAAAACAACCCTGGTCAATTCAGAGTTTGACACACTGCTAGGGAATGAGACTTCAGTCTCATTCTTTACATCACAGGAGCCTTAATGACACTCTTTTTTCTACATATTCAGCCAGAGAGATGCATCTCTAATAGTGGCCAAGTGTGGGGTCTCGAACGCATCTGGGACAGTTCCTTAATCCAAGAAAGGTCCCACAGGAGAAAACATGGCTATGGTGTTTGGCATGAAGTAAAGACACCAGGCACACTCTGGAACGTTGACTTYGCAGATTTGGATCCAGAGTCACGACAGCTTTACTGTCACTGCAGCTCAAAGGCCATAAATACTTGTGCTGCAAAACACTTCTGCTACCCACTAAGATGGACATTTGTGCTGACAGGTTCTCAGCAAAAAGGGTGTTTTATGTGAAGGTTCAAAAGTATGAAGAACACACTCAAGACATGTATTTCCAAGGTGCAATTTATGGGGTTTCCCTCCTTAGGTTGTATGTTTCTTACACTCTTGATGGTCACAACTAGTTTTAGACTGAAACATCACATACTTTTTCTCTTCTCTTCTTTTTTTTTTTTTTTTTTTTTTTTTTTTTTTTTTTTTTTTTTTTTTTTTTTCCTTTAACTGACTGCTGTTTACAACACACTCTGCAAACAAACTGGGCTGCTGAATTCTGCTTTTTCAAACGGCGGCAGCCTTTCTTCTTTCTCCCTATAACAAAAATGCTTTGAAGTCCTGTGCTGTTAGTTACAAGTATCCTGATATTTCCCCAGCAAGGATGTAATAGGAGCCAAAACAAGCCTCCAGGTGCCAATATTGCACCTGACAAATTAGGCACACGACTGGAAAAGGATGGGCCCATCCTTCTGCTTAATGGTCATTTCCTCTCATTTCCACATTAACAGGAAGTAGTTGGAATGGAAAAAAGACTTTCCTTAAAGACCCAAACTATCAAAAGCCTGGAGCTGTTTCTCCTTGCAAACAAAAAACTTGGAAGCCAGCTAYGTCCTATGATTTGGAGCTCATTTACAGTGACTTATTTAACCCCTACTGACGGCACGATGAACAGGATGTTATGATTTATTTAACACTTAAAGCGGGTGTGAGAACAAGGTGGATGGTGCCCTTAGATGTAGTSTTTTCATAATTTATTGCTCCAAGTGCTTAATTTTTCCTCAGGGAAGCCTTTGATAGCCAGCTGCTGCAGTGTGGTTAAGTGTGTGCATTAAGCTGTAAAGCAAAAATATTAATAACACCAACAATAATAACTGTAACCAAAGTTACTATTTTGCATAACAAGAACTTGCACGCATTGCTCAGCTGAAACTCTGAAGTGATATCCCCACACCAATGGAATTGACTCGAGGATATTTAATGGAGCAGCACAAAGAGTGTTGAATTTACCTTCTGAGGACTCGAGCTGCACAAACACAAAACAAACTCACTCTTGCAAAACACCACACGGCTCCTGGAAAGCCACTGGAGAACCRTAACAAAGCCAGCTAAAAAAAAATAAAATTACTAACATCACCTATGTTGGTACCACAGGGGACTCTGACCAAGAACAGAGTCACAAAAAAATGTTATGTTTGACTGGCTTTAAAGTTGAACTGCTGCTTAATAATGTTGTAGCGTCCCTCGGAGGGTTTATCTTAAAGCACCTTCTTTTGAATGGTCCGTAATCTTTATCTGGAATAGAGAACTATCCTGTAGAAACCATTTCCATGTCAAAGTTACTCAGTGAAATAACGTATAGATCTCCTGCTCTCTGGAGATCAGTGTTCAGCTCTGCTTCATGTCATTACATTGAAGGCCTGTGGTGACTTCAGCAAGCATGATCTGTAGGAATGCTTGCACCTGTGGATAAAGGACTTCAACTTTGAATGTTAAATACCCATTTCAGGGTTGTTTTTTTTTCCTCTTGAGAATGCATGTGTGTGAGTAAGTTGTATTTTGATATAGACAGGCAGGTAATTCATTTCACTTTTAGGAGATGAAGTAACGATTTTGGCAAATTACATTTGTCTCTTTAATCTTATATTTCCATGCACACTGAGTTAAATGTTGTAAAACTATCAATTCTGTCAAAACCTAACAGAAAGAAAACAAGAAACCCTGCAATCTTAATGTCCAAACTGACTGGTGATTAACAGGAATTAAATGTGCAGGAATTCCAAATCTTTTCTGATCGGAGATGTCTAGATGACTTTTGTTTTTCCATAATTGTATGAGGTTCCTACATAGTATTTAAGAATCAATTATATTGCAATTGATGTAATTAACTCTAATAATCCAGTAAAAGTCAGTAGGAGGGCTATTCAAGTCAATAGAAAAGGGAGACTATATTATGAAGGTGTTATTAACCTATACAGATTTTTACTAGACATTTCCTTTTCTTACATAATAAATATACAGTGATGAGGAAGGCTGTCATTATAATTTAATGGGAACAATGGTTCATCACTTTCTTTCCTGTACAAGCCTTAACTAATTCTACATACAGTGTATAAGTAAAATGAAGTTAAATGAATCTCACAAATTAGCTATTAATCATCCATCAATCATCTGTTGCTCCATGATTAAAATCTGTGTTKCATTCAGAGCTGGGAAAGGTATTTGGGGAGTGGCAGGAGCTGCATGTACATCTTCCAATTAATTTATTCATGCACTTCCATTTTRCATTGCCAACGGTACTTACTGAAACCAGTCCTGAAGTCAGAGAAAGTCTCCTGAGGAAAGTTCCAGCCCTTCCCAGAATAAAGTAAAACTCTAATTTCCATATTTATAGGCATCGCTCTGGCTTTAAGCATTGTTGCATATGAGAACCTCATTCACACTTCTCAATTCAGTCAGACAACTCTTTTTGGGGAAAGAAAGCAACACCATGAAGTCAGGGAAAGTGAGGCAGTGGTCTGCTACATGCCTTGCAAAGTGATGAAGAGAATTCCTCCGTCCAAGATCCTAATCTCCTGTCTTATGCTCTAAGTCTTTTGCACTGCTCAATGAGGCAAAAGTGAGTTCTGCCTGAATATGGCTGTTAAAATCAGGCTTTTTAGGAATTTCTGTCTTCACCTTCATCAAGCTGAGCATAAGCCTTATTACATATGGAAGACTGCATTGATCTCATTAACAGAACTGCTTGTCTTGGCAGTAGACAAAGATCAGTTGTCTGTGCTACTGTTATTCAATATATTAGTTGCCTTCTGAGAGACTGGCTACAGGTGATCCTCTTATCTTGTGTCTTGGCAGCCTCAGKCTGGGCAGCTCTCCATGGCATCGTTCACCTCTCTCTCAAAAACTGCACTGGGCCATTGCAGGCAGCTCCAAAACACACCCAAGTACACAGGGACTTGGTGATACTCAGTGATCATTTCCCTGCATACAGCTGAGGTGATCAGAAGAGGTCCAGGACAAAGCAAGGGCAGTGTTATATTTATTCTGGAGTAATTTAAAATCAGAATAAATATTGAATTACCTGGATCCTCTCTGCAGCGTCACTGAATTTATGCAAAGAATGAGACCGAGGAGAGGAGTTTTGTTTGTCTGCTATCAAAATACTTTTTCAAAGATCYTGGGAAGAGGGCACAATTTTTGAAAGCTCTTCTTACACAGACCCCCCTCTATCTTTGTTCACATGTTATCTCCGCTTTGGGTAAGACGTAGTACGTCTACTCAACTAAAGAAAGAGGGAGCTGTGATGTTGCAATAAATACAACACAGAGGAGTCCAGTAATGCTTTGTAACTACAGTGCTGATTTTTTTTTTGAATCACAGCAGTAGGGCAAGTGCTCTACAGATATCAATAGTTGCACCAGAGCTGACCTATGTTGCACAGAATGAATGAGCTTTGACTATAGGAACACAGATAGGCAACCCTGCTGACTCCTGCTGAATAAACCTATTGTAAAGCTGGCAAACAGCATCCTTCCAGGGCTCTTGGACTTGTGGCTTCATCTAGTCTGGGACTCCTCAGTGTTTTATTCTTTATAACAGCATCACACTTTCCCATACCGCTAAACACAGAAGACATTTCTGATGTTCACATTGCAAGCTTCACTTGCGGCGCCCTTGATTTGGTGGTGTTTGACAAAGCCTTTGCTTTAATTCAGGAGCCAGTTCTGTGATAACAAGGACATAGATGGAAAACCAGGGCTCCAYGAGGCATTAAACTTCTTTTTTTCTTGTTGTGGGCCAAAGCAAAATGCTGACAGGTGTCACACAGCCCCACATACCAATAATTAGTTCACCACAGCAGGTATATTTGACCACAAAAGCTATTCTTTGAAAATGAGATCTTWTCTTTTGGGAGAATTGAAATGCCTGACTTCTGGGCATGGGAAGCACAGTTGTGATGAGGTTTAAGGAGAATGACCTGTCCTCTGCTGCAGACACCACGCAGGGGCTGAGCTGGGCTGCCCTACGCTGTACCAGCACTACCTGAGAAACACAGGGCTGAATTTTGGGTGTCTGTAGAACTGCAGTGCCACGCAAACGAGCMGTGCCAAAAATGATAGACTGAGAACTGTTAAAGCACAGCAATTCAGCAGTCAAAACTTCCTTTATTTAAATCCCCAAACACCACTTAGTTATGTAATAATCTCAGTTCTTTCATGCTCCAYGAGCTTGCCTTAAATTGTCTGGAGCAGCTCCTCAGCCGCAGAGAGTCCCAGCTCGCAGAAGGCAGTGGAACTGGGACGGTTCCCACCAGCTGCTGCTCTGCCTCGACTACAATTGCATTTCACACACAAAAGATGACAATAATCTATCAAAAAAACACAAAACAAAAAAAACCCCCACCCTCCCCTCAGCTTGAATTGTCATCTGCAAGAAAAGATTCCAGTGTTTTAACATCCATGGAAAATCAATACTGTCTTATCTTTATTTTATTACTTAAAAAAAAAAAAAAAACCAACTTGCAATGACAGTATTAGGTAGCACAGTGAAAAACAACTAAATATAGCAGTAGATCATAGTGGGTGTGAATAGAAAACAAAGGAGTCAGGAGCCGAGCTCCTGCTGCTGTTACGTCACTATAACACCCATAATTATGTTATTATGTACACTGCCCACTTCAACTATATCTGGACACCACTTACCATGATAAAAATCTGATTAATAACATGACATATAATCTTGGTTTCTTTGATGAACATTAACTTCTGTCTTCCATATTCTTTTTCAAACAGACAGGATATTTGTTTTGCCTCCCTTCTACAGGGAGTTTGGAAGAGTGAACAGACAGGAAAAATTAAAAAAGGTGATTTAAAATCTCATTGCTGGACTCATTTTATCTTGGTATAAAAACATGTCAAGCCACTTCTAAGGTGCTGCTGTGCATAAATTCTCCACACAAACACCTAACTTTTATAAACACTATTAGCTCCACATAGAAATTAATCTGGATTTAGGGCATGCTTAGATGTAGAACTGCTAGACTTTTTTTATCCTGAACATCACAGCTTTCAAACTTAAAATGCCCTTGTATGAGGGGTAGGTGGTGGGTGGTGCCACACAGATCCCATGGGATTTGTGCTGGAAGGGGAGGTCTGGTGTGTCCATGAGGATGTCCAGTGGGATGCCCATCACTGCTTCCCAGTACTGGGCAGTATCCCTCAGGTGTTTCTTACCCCTCTTTCATTGCCTGTGCCCCAAAATTCAGTACTGCAAATGTCTACAACTGGGCCAATGTTTGGACAAAGTGAAGTGTTTTAAAGGCCTTGGGAACTTTTTTTTTTTAGTATCTTGAAAGTAAGAGGGGGAAAAAACAAAATTGGCAGACCCTCTCTGACCAAAAAAAAAAAAAAAACAAACCAACCCGGTGCCTTTCAAGATGAAAGAATTTTTTTCCTTTTGCTAAATGAATATTTTAAAAAACATACATCTTATCATGTCTTCAGTCCCTGAGGTTATCCTATTTGGTTTGTTTCACAATTCAGCAGGAAAAACCCTCAAGATATTTCTAAGATAGCTGTTAAATGTYTGACTTTCATCTACAATAGAGGAAATCTGTATTGCCAACAGCTTGTTCTCAGAATTCCACCTTAAAACAGTTTTAGTACCACCAGACCAGAAGGGTTTGATGCCAAAGAGCTGTTCTGTCCTATTGAAAGCAGAGAATGGCTTCCTCTGCAATATGTACAAAGAGCAAGGAAATTTACTCAATTAATGTGAAACACAAAATGGCATCTGCCATCTGGAGATGCACACAAAAGCCACGGGCAGTCAAACACTTCTTAAGACTTTGGCATGTAAAATTAACATATTTTAAGACTTAAAGGGACATGTGAACTCCTAGCATGCAAGGATTTCATGTCTCTCACGGCAAAATAAAATGCACAATAGAATATTTCCAGTGCAATGTCCCAGAAATATCAGTGCTAGCCACCTACARAAATTTGCCTGTGACATCAAGGCTRCCATTTCTGTACTKTTGGGTGGAATTGAGCAGCTATTTATTCAAATATGCATTTTTAAACAAAGGACACAAATATGTTTTCACTAAACTTTAGAACTGCACTAAAGTAGTTACTGTCTTACTGAGACCTGTGTCAAAGTSTTGTTTCTTCTTGAATATGATGCTGTTCAAAGACTGGATTTATTTTTCATTGCAATAACAGAGTGATGCTGACTAGTCAAGTTTAGTGCAGATTCAAAGTGTTTAAAAAGGGCTCCCTTTTCTCTAAGCATTTTTAAGTATTCTTTTCTTGAATAAAAKGAAGAAAGTTCAGCTTCAGTGTCTGTTCCCTTTTGTGTATTAAAAAACCCATACTCGTTTAAAAAAAACATGACATATGGCATCTAAGTGGTCATTGCCATAAATTATTCAACCTCTGCTCACTCCACAAACGTAAATCTAACAAAATACAAAACCTGAGGCCTCTCTGGCAAACTCATGATCGCATGYCCTTGGCAGTGTCTTCAGCACACATTTGGCCACACAGATCTGGTCACTGCACCCAAAATTTTCACACAGTCACCCACAGTGATATATAAATTCACCTGCTTTTCACTCTACCTGCATCTTCCATTCTGACACTCCCCATGATCACCTGAGCCTCCTGATATTTTAGGGCACAGCTCTTTTCCCCTGCCTGTTAGGCGCACACAGCATTGGTTTCACAAGTCCTGTTTTACACATTGTGCTGGAGAAAGAGTGCCAAAAGCAGAGGAGAGGGGAGAAATCAAATCCATTTCTGCTTAAGACTGTGTGGTTCAGCAGCATTTTCCCATGCAGCATTGCTCAGGATGATCAGGATGCCTGAATAAGTCTGCCACATGTGCCTTGCAGTGGCAACCCTAATTCAGGCACCTCYAACTTCACAGTCTTTTCCCTAAGTTCCCTAATTTTCTTCCAGCAAATCCTTTTTCTTTTTTAAAGGCCCCAAAGTGAACATTTCAGAACACACCAGAAAGTTGGTTCACAGCCAAGGACACCAAACCTGCAAGTACTTACTCATGTGAATTGTGATAATGTAGCCAGTGCAATACAATGAGATGATAYACAGAGTGTGTATTCAGAGGTGTAGGAAAGGGCAACAAGCTTAGCAGACCTKAAGTATTAATGAAGAGTCAGGTGAAAAAGATTCTTAAACAGTGACCCTGTTACTTTGTAAATTTCCTGTTTTATTAWGTTCACAATGATTTGTTGTCTAAGGATTAGTTTTACTGATTACTTTTTTTGTCAAAATGCTGTTAGAGGTAACCCAGCAAAAAAAAAACCATAAGATAAAGCATAAGATAAAAAAGTCATAATTCCAGTATGGAATACAATACTCACATGGCCCATGCATTTTGTGCCACATTCTCATAGCAAAAAAAAAAAAAAAAAAAGGAAAAAGTACATCAAACTGTACACTTAGCCAGAAAAAGAGGGCTGAGAACACATTAAAGCAACATGCAAATTTTATTTACCAGTTTGTTGATTTGTCCTTGCGTTTTTGAGTGTGTGTGTGAGAGAGGAGAAACAGAGACAGAGAGAGGGAAGAAAATGACTCATGCCTGACAATGTTACCATGTAAATGGTCATAGCTGTGGGCTTCCCTGGGGGAATTTGTAATACCACAGCAAAAATCCAGCTAGCCTGCAATTAYAGTGCCGGCAGCGAGTCCCTCCAGCACGAGCCATAATGTCTGGCTACAGCTGGTGGGAGCACTCTGCTGTGTTTCCCCATCAGGATCATYTCGGGCTCTGGGGACCAGGTGGCTGGTGTGGGGCAAAGCTGCCRGGATAGCCCCACATCTCCAAGCAGGGAGAGATGTCCCAAAAACTCCTTCCCACAGAGGGACGGAAAAAGCATGCTTTAATGCACAGCTCCCCTCTTAACACACATAGGCACATTCGGTGCAGGATTCCCAGCCATTCCCTCCTACGGCAGAATCCCATCCTGCAAAAGAAACCCTCAGTGCCACTGATGTGAAGGACTCYGTGTTAAAAATAAAAACCCAGTCCTCAGCAAAAGCGAGCAGAGTTCCCGGGAGAGGAGCGTGAACCCATGCCAGTGACAGAGTTGAAGTGCAGCATGACGGAGATGCTGCTGGAACCGGACAGTTGAGGGATGAGCTGGGGTTTCCAGGCATGTCACAGGGATGACATCCCGCGGCTCCGGGGGCCGGGGCCGCTGAACCTGCTGCCGGCCAATCCTTGGAGTGTCACTTACATGAGCTCCAAAGTAATCTTCTGGCCCACCCTTCAGGAAAAAGATAAGATGTCATGATCAGCTAATAGGAAGTGACAAGAAGAGATAAAATGGATGGGGAGGGAGGGAAGGTTTCGGATTGAAAAGGCATTATTCTTTCCTCTAATGCCAACCCTGCTAACAATAGGGCTGAGTTAATTAACGGGCTATTTGAGCACTTTCATCCATTTTTGCATATAGCATTAATTTTTCTACAGATACATATAACACAATTAACCTATAGCTTTTCAAACAATCATACATGGCAATCCTTTCAAACCGGTGGGGAAAACATTGCACTTTTACAGAAAGAAGGGATTTAATTAGGGAAAAAGATTGAGAAGAGTCTTTGTTCCTCTACTCTTCCAGCCATTGCCTTCCATCTGGCATGGGAACCTATTACCAAGACATCTGAGCATCTTCCACAAAAAAAACAACAAGCAAACACACAAAAACCCCCAAGTTTCTGGCTTTACTCCCTCTTCAGAGTAGAAAATCCTATCTGTCAAGCTTAGTTCACTTGCAATTAAGAAATCTGCTTCACTCCCTAACGAAATGTTAGCGCGTCACTTGACAAAGTCCCATTGAGCGCAGAGAGAGAGGTTTAGGCTGGAAAACGCTTGTAAAATTTCTCCCCAAGTGCTGCTCTAACGGCACCTCTAACTGGGGGGGCCRAGTCCTACCCCCTGCAACCACCCCRCTGCACAYSCACAAAGCCRCTGGTACTCAGTCAACTCTGCAAACTTCAACAAAAACCTAATCAGAAGTGCCAGGCTTTTAAGATCATAGCCCTGCCGTGATGTTAATCAGTTCAGTGGGGGAAGAAGCGTCTCTGGTGGGTACAAAGCCGAGGACAAGGGGTTGCGATCTCTGCGCGGCTGCCGTACGAATGACAAATAACAGCAGYGAACTGCTGCCTTCGCTGGAGAGCCGAGCGCTCACGATGGGCACAGAAAGGCTCTCTTTATGCTGCAAAGAATTCGCCGCTTAACCAAGCCACAATATGTTTTGAAGCTTTTGCCAAAAAGTACAAAAACCTGTAGTCAGTGTAGCTAGGCATTTGATAACAAGCATGGTTTCTTCTGCTCGACATATTTTCCTGATGTATTTGTTTGTAAAGGTAGAGATAAGTATAGTAACACAATCTGTTCTTTAATATCATAGGCAAAGAAAAATCACTAGTCACTAGCTACAACAGTTTACAGTCTCTGTGAGACAGCTGCAAGTATATGATTATTTTTTTTTATTCTAAATATCTGAAATGGAGCCTGATCCTGAAACCCTTCTTCCTTCCAACGATGCTTGTCTGCAATAATAATACTAGTGAAAAGCAACTGCTGATGTAAGGAAAGAAAAGAAGGTGAGAATCAGATTCCCTATCCAATGCTCGTAATGGTTATTTTCACTAAAGATAAGAAAGCAGAYTAGGATGTGCCATATCACAGAAACAAGCCATTCTGCCCCTATCTCCAATTCTGACAGTTATCTATGGAAAATGCAGACTTAAAAAACTCTTAAGAATAATTATTAGAATTCATAGCCAAAATAACATACATCAGCCTTGATTAGTTCCATGAAAAAAAGCAGCCTTAAATTGGTAGTTTAAAAACAGGAAAATTAGTGGTATGATTAAGAATGAATGGCTAATAAAAAGAATTTTGCTAAAACAGATTAAGGTTCAGATCAAGGTCACAAAAGGAACTGATTGAGGAAAACTGTCATTTTTGCTGGGACTCAGTAGCTGTTCTAGCAACACTGTTTCCTCTGAATCATAGTCTTGTAATGAGAAATTACACTGTTGGGGTTAATAAAGRCTTTGCTTGTCACRTTAGTTTCCCCAAAATTTAATTTAAAACATTGTGCTCAAAGAAAAATTCCTTATGTGCAAGTAGACAGAAAACAACATAACTAAGCTGAGTAACCTCTCATAAAATGCAGGGTGAATTTGTGCTGCAGTTCCGGTTCTCATGTTCATTGCAAATTGTCTCCAGCAAAAAAAAAAATAATAAAAAAAAAAATCTGCAGGTGGTCCAAAGCCCTGTTTCTTCCAAAATAAACAGCTTCTGCTCACAGGACCACAGCTCCCCATTAGCAGAGTCTACGGAGGGACGTGCTCCCTAACTTGGTCTGAGATTTGCCTTTCTGACAGTTTTCCCCCTTTTTGGCTGTCAACAACCTCCAGGAGGGTATGTCTCTGCCCCTCTTCCTGTCCTGAGCTGAGCAAAGGCCTTGGATCCACAGGTACGGCCTGAAATTCACTGTTCCCAAGGAAAAGATGTACAGGGAGACTTTGGCCAGGGAAAGCCCATCTTCCTGCCTGCTGGCACCAGCACTCCTGTGCTGCAAAGCGGATAGTGCCTAGAAGATCTGGGCACAGCTAACCTCAGGAATTTCAGACCAGGACTAACCTTTTGCAGCAATTCTCCTCTGAAAACAACCCTATTCCCTTGCCATGCCACTCGCAGGGAGCTGGGGTGATTGCCCTGGGTGCCAAAGAGCCGATGTGTGAGCGCTACCTTTGCCTCACATTTTCCCCTTGTCCCGGTGGAGTGCCAGAGCAGGAGACACCACAAGCATTCCTGTGGCTGTTCTCCACCTTTTGCTCCCATTCCCAGGAGACCTCGGTGCTACCAACGTGCATGGAGTGTGCAATTCCACACTCACACATGGATCCAGGCTCTGCGGGGAGAACCAGCTGMGCAGCAACGAGAATTTTAGCATCAGTTCAGAGGGTGTTCAGCAACATCCTCTGCCTCRTAGGTGCAAAGCTCCAGTGAAATAAATCCTCATGCCTATTAATTGGCGGTTTCAGGGGATTGGGATTTTTACTCTGGGGTTTTTTCTTTCCCCTCCTGGGCTGGTACTTTGCATGGGAAGGACTGGCACATCTAGCCCATGATAGGAGGTGTTGCAGCCCTCCTGAGCGTGGGGTTGCTGCTCGGTGGCAGAAGCTATTGTTGTCGTTGTCACTATCACCAGGCCTGATCGGGGTCAGCAAGCCAATGTGAGAGCTGTTGTATAAGCCAGCAATAAAAAGACAGTCCTTGTCCCAGAACACACTCGGGCTGGTTTTCTGACAAGCTGTAACAGGTTCTGCAGCGGCACCTTTTCTGTTGCTAAATAAAGAACTTCTGTCTTGCAGAGCCTAAACCCGTTGCTGAAAGATTGAAAGGAAAATGAACTAATAGGACAAAGGGGCCGTGTACACTGTTTTTTTAAGGTTTGTTTGTTTTGATCTTAGCTGCAAGTAATTCACATGCTGTGAAGTGCATTGACATGCAGAAGAAAATAAGTACTCAATTTTCGGAAGGACAACTGTTTCAGACTCAACCAAATGCAAAAAGTCAGAATCATCCAAATAAGATTACTGGGCCAGAAATCACATTTTTATTAGTACATAAAACACATGTCACTTGACAATGAGTATCTGCAGCATGGAGTGAAATAACCCTCCAGCAGCAAAGTCAATATTTAAATCAATATCTCTGGTAAGGAAAATATCTTACTCATTGATATAGATTGGGKTTTTTTTTTCCTTATGAACCTCTCAGGAGGTAAACAGCATATTTCTCTTGTAAAAGCAACTAAACAGTATTGCCAAACAGGTCTAATCTTTCCTAGAATTCAATAGCACGGTGCTCTGAAATTATTAATGTTGTTATAAATGCCATTTGACCTTTATGTCAGGGATGTATTTYCTTTTCATAAAAAGGCACCTACATTATTTTGGGCCTGCTGTGCTGCATGTAAACACTGTAACTTCAGTGGGAGCTTAGGGCACTGTGGGATGATTTTTTACATTATGTAGGTACCTAATGATTCAGCTACTCAAGGCTAAAATCCATGAAAGATGTTAGTGCCTTTACGTTAATTTCTGCAACAGCCTCCATCCACRCCGGCGAAGCCGTGCAGCATTTCAGAAAGGATCACAGATTGCCAGCACCAGAAAGTGGCTCAGAGCATCATCACCTGGGCAAAGGGGCTCCCAGGCCGTCCTCCCTGGGCCAGTGCTGTGCTTCGCATTACAGAACCATTACAGATGGTAAAATATTCAGTCCTGGAAGCAGAGTGCTGTTGTCTCCCAGTTTCCTGTTTCAATCACCTTTTTCACCATGTCAAACTTGTTTCTTCTCCTTTTGACCCTGTGATGGTTCGGTCCCTTTCTGCCACTGGGAAAAAAAATGCAAAACCAAAAAAAAACCAAACAAACAAAGGAGGGGTAGGAATGATCCTATCATCCCACACTTTTTGAGAGGAGAGAGCCGTGACTTTGCACAGCTTTGGAACTAGCAAAGCATTAAATGCCTATTTCCCACCTCTAGGGGAGACAGACTAACTTGTGGGCTTTCCTATGAAAGACGGGAGCTGACACCACCATGAGGAGCCCTTGAAAGGAAGCAGGGCTGGGCGCGGTTGGTTCTGTTGAGCCCGGGGGCACGGGGAAAGCCCGTGCTGCCTCCCGAAGGATTCCTCGGTGTCCCTGSGTGCTGCCCACTGCGGGTGGCTCTGGCAAGCACAAAAACAGCACCTGGGCAGCTTGTCCCCTGAGCTGCACGATCCACAAGGACAGTTTTTGATATGGACACCTCAAGTCAGCCTACGCTCTGCTTTAGGCTCCTAAAACCATTGGCTTGTTCAGGACCTTACAAAACCACCCAGGCACCATGTTCTATTAAAATTAATAGTATAGCATTTGCAAATGTTTTGAAATGCTATTAGATGCMTCTCTGCACCTGAAAGTTGTCATTCAATGCCTTGCCAGGCTGAGTCCTTAGAGGTGACAGGATGCATTCTTCAGATAATGGGAATAAATATTAGAAAAGATTCTTTAAAAGGTTCCTAAAAGATGTTGCTATATAATATAAAAACCAAATTAATTCAGATCACAAAAAACTCAAAATTCTTTCCCCCGGGTCATRATCCGTCTACAGAAATACCTTCCTCTTTCTTAAAAACCTCGACCAGCCAAAAGAACATGAGTCTATAAAATTAAATTACATTTCCAGCTTTGATTATTCAACAGGATAGGGTACAGTTTTAAACTATCAAATGTGCTTCCTTTTCTCCTGCTTGATGGTTTTAAACTTCTTAAGACTTTTAATGCAAGTACTAGGACAGGGCAGCACAAAGTATGTTTTAAATGTGCTCTTAAAATCTCCACATGGAGGTTGCTGAAAGAGTTCAGGTCTTTGAGCCACGGCAGGGTGGTGCTGGCTAAGAGCTGTCCCTCTCTGGCAGCTCTTCCAATATGATTGATAGAAAGAAAGCTGCATTAGTTTTTGCGGGATTAATTTTTGTACGAGGCAACAGAGTGCATCCCCCAAGGTCTTCACTCAAAAAGAACAACCTGGAAAGCTTCCCAAATTTTGTTTTTAAACTTTTGTCCAGCATGGCTTTGGCCCCTGCTGCAAGTAAGGTGTACTTTGGTCAAAAGAGAAGGAAAGGGATTCAGCGAGGTAAGGAGTGACTGATTTAACCAARCCCATACTGAGCATAAACCTGTGTCAGAGGAACGAATCAGAGCTGAAGCTAAAATCAGCCTCCACCTCGCAGCCCTTCCTGTAATACAGCATGAATCAGAGCTCGCATTTGCCAAGAGTTTTCACTGGAGTTCTCAACAGACTTGGCGATTACACCTCCTGGAGGTGCAACTGCGTGTGACACCAGGAGAATTCGATGCTGGCTGAGAGCAAAGGGTTTTCTGACTCACGAGAGGCAGACTCTTCTTCAGCATGGTTGGTGTGACAATGATCACTGCTCTCATAGTCTGCTGTTTGCTGTGAATTTACGGATCAAGGGAATTCCCATCCCAGCAGCATGGATCCAGTGCACGTACAAACACGGGGCTGGAGACCAGYTGATGTGAACTGGGATGGCTCTGCTGGCTCTGAAGGACATCTGATATTCACTTTCAATTTCTGACTGGAGAATTGAGATGAAGAGTGGGATGACATAYCCATGGCACTACTAGCCCAGAGAGGGATGAAAGGGAACTGGCAAAAATGTCTGCTACCAGAGGAATACCAACACTACCACTATTGCCACAGAAGGATTCTTCCAGGAATCTGGAGAGAAGCATATAAATGGAGCTTTGCAATGTTTCTGGAAATGCATTTGTCCTGACAAGTCTTGCTGGACCCAGGTRCACAAGGCCACATGAGGCTGGAAGTGACAAGTTACAGCCAGGTGGCAGCTGCTTGGATGAGAATTTCCTCATGGAATAAAACAGGTGGAAGGGTTTTCCCTTTCAACCTCAGCACCAACCGTGTGGAAAGGAGAGGCTGGGTAAGACGAAGGCCCTGTGTGAGAGAGAAGCACATCACAGTGCCTTACACTGGAGGCAGAGCATGTAACTCTAATCCATCCTTTCCAAGGGACCTGCAGCATATTAGGAGGGCTCCAGCCCATTTCTGTAAATTCAGMCCTCCAGCCTCATTGACATCAGGATGCTCCTTCAGAGCTGGGAAACCCCGATGAATCAGTGATTTAGCACTGTCCTGCACTGTTRAGCTTGGGAAGGCACAAACAGTTAACCTTAAAAGCAACCTGGCAGGAATGGGGTTGGGAACTTATTCACCGAATTTACACAGTGGTGTTTAAACTGAGCAGGACATTAGCTGATACTCAGTGGGCAAACTTAATGGCCAACATCACTCCATCAGCCTTTTCCCATGAAAAACCTGCACCCTAGGTGCTACCAAGTGCTAATTTGTTAAGAAAGCCTTAATTGAGTGACAGTTAATTATTGACAGATTTGAACTACTTTATCTCTCAATCAAAACCTGGCTCTGGACCAGGCAGCAAGCAATTTACAGCCACAAAGGTAAATCTGGCCACGTGCAAGCTTACGCTGAAGCCTTATGGTTGTCCCTCCCCCACCCGAAGTTTCATCTAAAATTTCTCTCTGAAGGAGCCGATGATCCCCTGGTGATCACCAGCCCATGTCAAGGTGGTTACCCTGCTTAACCCCACTTGGCACAGAGTGGGAATTACTAAAGGGACATCCATCTGGAGCTGCCTGAGATAAGAGGTGTCCAGTGTTAATAAACAGGCTTCCTCTACACCTCAGCAGGGCCTTCCTTTTCTAAACAGCCTTCCTTTAATGTTGTAAAATGTTTTTTTCCATTTACTCAACGATCATGCCTTTGCTGGTGGGGGAGGGCCA
>NW_026623280.1:1349214-1353675 GCF_030028575.1 Malurus melanocephalus
GAAAAAAAAAAGGAAAATAAGATAGAAAACCTGATATGTATTCGTAGCCCTGTTCCCTCATTTAGTTGGAACAGACACAGCAAGGAAAATGATCAAAGAAAAGGCAGTTTCAACAATATACCCCTGTCACTTCCAATTTTATTGTCAGACTCCAAAGGGGCAGAGGAATCACCCATGGTCATGGGCACACTGCAAAAATTTCCTAAGTTTCTGGCATCTGGGGGTTTTTTTTTTCCCCTTAAAGAATAAACAAACAAACAAACAAAAAAAAAAGGAATGCAAGCATGGAAAGTTGAAAGTTTGCAGAAAAACTTTTCAGAGGCACCAACATTTGGAAGATTTTTTTAAACACAGAACTGACAACCCCCATATTTGGAGGACAAGTAATATTTTGACCTAAAGTTTGGTGAACACACACCAAGCATGAGGCAGAGCAGAAGAGAGCCCACAAATCTGAGCACACCCTGGCTTTGTMTTCAAATTTTGTGAATATTGATTACTTTTTGTTTGGATCCAAAACACCCTTAATTATCTTATAATCTAGAAACAGAAAAGAAGAGGGCTAGTGGCTGCCTTTTAGCCTATTAATTACTAAGAAAAAGACCCAGGACTTCTACAGAAGTTTGCAAATTGGAATCTATGACAGGTCATTAGCAGGGACCACGGTTGCAGTCGGTCAGGGGACTGGGGCTGCGAGGTGCAGAAACAGCCACACAACCACACACCAGCCAGAGGCTGCCCTGCCACTGCCCCAGCTACCAGGCCCAAAAAAACGCATCAGGGATAGCTCTGCTTGCTACACATCCTGAACATGAGAGGCTGGCACGGACCTCTCCCGAGGGATTAAATTGTTGAGGGGAAAAAAGCTTTTCCTCCAACCCTAAAATTTGGGTGGTGGGTGGGGRATTACTTGCAATGCTGAGCTTTGAATCATCGGCTTGCATTCCTTGAGAGGCTGGCTGCCTATCCCCCAGGATTAAGAGGGTCTGGAACACTCAGTGCCCGAGATGAAGGGGRAGTGGGAAGTGTGCATTTTATTCCAGTTGTGCTTACTGGTGTGGCAGAGCACAGGGCCGGTGTGTTTAGACTTGGGAAAGTTGCACGACACAGGGCTGGAGGAAGGTAACCTGCAAGCTGCTACGGAGAGGAGGCAGCAGGGCCAGAGGATAGGTGGAAGCCTGAGCACTAGCCTGGGGCCAGGCTGGCTGCCACTGCTCTGCCATGTGACCTTGGGGACATCGGTTCACTCCCWGAGCCTCAGTTTCTCCTTTGGCTAAATTAACAGTGGTTGAAGTTCAGGKGAGCCCTGGTGATGACGAGCTCAGTGTTAGAGACAGCTATTTATTTATTTGTATTTGCATAATTCGGTTTCTTCCCTACGAGTATCTCGGTGTCCTCTAAAACAAAAAACAAACAAACAAAACAAAAGAGGGAAAAAAAAAATAAAAAGGAAAGGAAAGAGTCCAAGCGAGACATTCCCCCGCCAAATTTAGCCTATCTCCCCGTATGTCCAGACACACTTCTGCACCCTTGTCTCTCAGCCCCCGCAGCACTTASAGCTACACCGGGAGGCTGAGCTCCTCACCCCGGCCAGCCGATCCCCGAAAGAGCACGCGGGGACCTGGCCCGGGCCGGCCGTGCCGCCTTTCCGCGCCCGCGGAGCGCAGCGCAGYCCCGGCCGCTCCCGTCGGGCCGCCTCCGCCCCGTCGCTCCGCAGCGGCGGAGGGCCCGGTGCCCGTTTCGAAAGGTGTCACGTTAAAAGAATTCTCGGCAAAGTCGTCCCGGCGCTTTCGCGGGCCTGGAGGGCGCCACGGGCACCGGGCACCTATCCGGGGCCASCCAGCGCTAGGGCTGCGGGTGCAAAGCGGCAGCAGGGCAGCGTCCCGGGATGCGCCCCGTTACACCGGGGATTCGTGGTCACTCACAGCGCGGAGCTGGCCAGCGCCGGCCCCGGGCCGGGCCTCGCAAGGCGGCACGGCGCAGCGGGGCTTGCGAGGGTCCCCGGCGAGGAGCGGCTCTCTCAGTGCCGCGGGGTCGGGGGCTCCGTGCTCCGAGCCCCCACCTGCCTGCCGCCTGGCGAGCTCCGACGGGCCGGGCCCCGCGGCCGCGAAAGYTTTCGCCTCGCACCGGTGCCGGACTCTGAGGCGAGTGTTGCCGGCCGCATCTCCTCGCGATCCCGATACCGGCAGGGACATCTAATTTTTTAACTCAGAGCAGCTCCCCTGTGCCAGCTCCGGCAGCCACTTCAGTGGGTCCCGAGAGATTTCTTAGTGATCGGCTGCGGGCTGCTTTTCGCGTTACTCGTGCACCCCCGTTAATGACCCCGCTCCCCGCCGCGGAGGCAGCGCGGAGGCAGCGCGGAGCCGTCCCCCGGCCCCAGGCGGCGGCCAGCCGGGCCCCGCCGGCGGGCAGAGAGGAGCCGGCGTGGGGCACACGCGTTTCGTCCCCGTGGGCAGGGCAGGGCTGGCCCGAGGGGAGGGTTTGCTGCCCGGGCCGACTCCCAAACTTTTGGCAYTGAGGGCAGCGCTCTCAGCACAGCCTGCAACCACGCGCGGAGCTCGGCTCCGCTGCTCCCCTCTAGTGAGACCGATCCGCACGGTATAAYCGGGACTAGCGGAGAAGCTGCCCGCCTCAGCACCAGCACCAGTAGCAGGACGAGCACGGGGAGAGGTGCGGCCTGGCCCCTCGCCGCTGGCACAGAATGGCGGCTCAAGTTTTGGCGCTCCTGCCCTCGCCCCATCGGGGCTGTCCCCTCCACTCGGGACTCCCTCTCCGGCCGCCTCGAGGGGAGGGCGCGGGCGGACGGGTCCGACGAGACAGCGCCGTCCTTACCTGTCGCCGAGTGCCCTGCAGCTCTCCTCTGCCGCTCGGCCCTCCGCAGGACATTTATTCCCTCTCCCCGGTGTATTCCCCCGCTGCCCGCAAGCCTGAGGCTGTTTCCCCTCGTTCAGCCGCTCCTCCCCGCTRTCAGCGGCCGGGCAACGCTCCGCGACAACCGGGACAAGGGTGCGGATGCTCCCTGCCCCGCGCCGCGGAAAGCCGCGGCCAGGCGGGACAGAGTGCGCCCGGCAGTTTTCTGTCCGGACCGCAGTCCAGACCTGCCGAGATCCACTTTTGTGGGTTTTTTTTATATCCCAGTTTTTATTCCTCCCAAGCTTGCGGCCGGGAGTCGGCCGGGAGCGGGACGGTATAGAGTTAAATTGACACTAAACTTGGGTCGTGCTGCGCAGGGGGCCGGGGCCGCCAGCACCGAACACCCATGCCTCAGTACCACCGGTTGTTCCACGCGCCGCAACCTGATGCTYGATTTCGTGTTTATTTCCTGCCTCCCACGTGGAAAATGCCCGCGCGGTTCTTGCTGACAGCCCCGCGACGCGCGGCAGAGCCGCTGCCACTGCGCGGCGGCGAGGGACGCTGTGCCGCGGGCTGGGCSGCCACAAGCCCGTGTCTCCTAAAGTTTGTGCCCCGCGTGGGGCGGCAGCGCCCGCAAACGCGGGTTTGCTCCACCGTCCGATGCTTTGCTTTACGCGTGAAAGAGGCGCACCCTGGGGCACTCTACGAAAGCCTTCTCTCGTGAAAAACTTCACCGCACGGGGCACCGCAGAGCAGCCCCCGCCCACGCGGGGGTGACTCTCCTAAAGTTTGTCACCCACCCCTGTCCACGCGGGGCGGCTGTTGTCCGCCCCTTGCCGGTGCGCGGCAGAGGTGAGGGGGGCGCCCCGTCGGGCCGCTTCTGCCGGCGCTCCCGCCCCGTGCATATCCGTCCGTCCGTCCGTCCGTCCCCGCCGCAGGTGCACGGCCGCCGCCACCTTCCCGCGGGGGTGGGGCGGGGCGACCCTCGCCCCCCCGCGCTCCCCTCTCCTCTCTCCCCGCTCCTGCCAAGTTCTCCCCGTCCCCCCCGTCCGTCCCAAGGAGCCTCCCGATTGGGCGCCGGGCCGGGCCCACGTCACTCCGAGTGTGACGTCTAGTCTTCCTGTTTCCTTCAGCTGTGTCTTAAAGTAAATCTTGTGGCGGTGCGGAGCGCTGCTCGGCTCGGCCAGCCCAGCCCTGCCCAGCCCAGCCCTGCCCCGCGCCGCTCCCGCCGCCCCCGCTCCGCGCCCGCCGCTCCGCTCCGCTCCGCTCCGCTCGGCGCCCGCAGCCCCGCGGCCGCTGCCCGCCCGCACTCCCGCCCGCACTGCACTCGCCCTCCCTCGCCCGATTATCATATTCATCAGCGGCGGGGCTCGCCGGCCGCGCGCGTGTCCGCGTGTGCGTGTGCGTGTGTGCAGGGCGCGTGTGGTGTGTGTGCATGTGCATGTGCGTGTCGCCCTTTCTCTCCTTCCACCGGCAAAAAAAAAAAGCGAGGCTCAGTTTCGTCGCCTTTGCACGGAGTAAGTACCCGCTCCCCCTCCGCGCCCCCTCCGTCCCTCCCCGCTTTCTCGGCCTTTTCAGGTCTTTCGGGTTGTTTTTTTTTTTGTTTTT
>NW_026623280.1:1353697-1366888 GCF_030028575.1 Malurus melanocephalus
GCTTGGGCTGCTCTAAATGGTCCGGGGGGAAGGGGGGGTGGGTATTGAAATCCCCAGCAAAATACTGATCACCGTTATCAAACCTGTGCTTCTTTTTCCAGGGGGCAAAATTGCAGTGACTTTATTAGCTGAGTAGTTTTAATTCCCCGGTAGATAAAGCGGTAAGGATTTGTGAGCGGTAAGGAGCCCGATGGAGCGCTCACCGTAGCCTGCCCAGGGCTGAAGAGTAAGTGACCTGCTCGTTGTTAGGTGATCCTCCCCCCCCCACTTCCCCTTCGCTCTTTCTCTGCCACCTTTTGTGGACCGCTCTTTATTTTATTCCGTGGGTTGGAGGGCAGTTTTGCGGGTACGGAAAACGCAGAGAGTATTTGGTTTCTTCTTGTTCCGAGCTTCCTTCTTCCCCCGTCCCCGCTGAAGTTCCCCATCCCCGCTTTAAACTCCTGCTCCGCTCCTCCGAGCCTCYTCTTTGTCCTGTTTATTATAGCTGCCTTGCTTTTTGTCTCTTCCAATTTGCCTGTCATTTGCATGTCGCTACTTCTCCTTTTTAACCCAGGCCGGGAAGGACAGGGACTTTTTATTCTTACTCTTCTTATCCTTGCAATTACTTTTTMATTTCCAAGCGTGGGACGAGCTGGGAATCGTGGAAATGTATAGAAAATGGGATTTGAGTGGTAGGTAGCGAGCACATGAGAAGAGATCAAATGCAAGTCGCGGGATAAGAGCCTTGATCTGGGAAAAGATTAGGATTATTGGTACTTTCTGTTTGTTTGGTTGTTGTTTGTTGATTTTTTTTCCTCCGGGGGGGATTTAATTCTTTCTTAGCCGTTGATGGAGATCTTTCTTGGCTTTTTCGATTTTCTGTTTAGCGGCTGAGTGACCCGGCGCACTTTGCCATGTGTTTGCACGGAGTTAAAGCGCAGGAGGGAGCGGTGTTGGGGGGCGTGGGGCCTGCGCGGAGGGGGCGCTCGGGGCAGCGCTGGGGGGGTGCGCTCGGGGCTGGGGGGGCGCAGAGATCGCGGGGCCCGACAGGAGCAGGCGGCCCGACGGGCTCCCGGAGCACGGCTCCTCGGCACCGGGCGCTCCGCGGGGGCGGAGGGGGGCCTCTTCGCAGAGAGGGAGAAAGTTGCGCGTCCCCCCCGCGGTCGCTGCGCGGCGTCCGGAGGGGCAGTACACGGCCTCGGGGCCGGCTCAGGTGCGCGGGGCGCGGGCAGGTGCGCGCAGGGGCGGCGGGGCAGGTGCGCGTCGGGCGGAGCGGCTGCGGAGCGGGGCGCGGGGGGTCCCGGCCGCCGCCGCCTCCCTGTGCCGGGAGAGCCGGGGCGGCGGGGTCAGCAGCGGGAAGCGGCTCGGGATCGGTGTCTGCGGGCGGTGCGGGGGGCGCGGGAGGCGCGGCCGAGGCGGGGTGGAGCTCCCCGAGGGGCCACCGTCCCGGCCGTGTGTTTGTGCCCCGGCCGCGGAAGAGCAGGTACGCGGGATATTAACTTAGCGGCTTTGACAAAGTAGCGATTTTCAGTCARGGCTGGCAAGGGACACGGCTGCAGACTAGAGGTGCCCTTGAATGTCGGGCAAAAGTTGCCTGGACGAGCTTTGGAAAGCCGCTCGCTTCCCACAGGTCCCGAGCGCTCGGCAGACTCCGTGGTGTTTCTGGCTGCATGGCGAGTGTCACCCCAAACCCATCATCCGGGTCTGGGGACGGGTGGGGAGCACGTGGAATGCATCCACGCATCCGTGGCCATAGCTTGGTGGCAGAAGGTCCTGTGTTGTCGAGCAGAGGGCACAGAAACACGTTGGTGTCACCGTGAGGTGTAAAAGCTCCGATTATTTGTCACTTCCATTGCCTGTAGAGGTTTGGCAATATTGCAGGACGAATTATACGGAGGCTGTTTCCTTAGCCATAGATTTGCATGTGGCACATATCCTTTATTTCTTTTTCTCGCAGTTTTTCTCTGAGTTACCATCAATCACGTAAAGTTTATGACCACTGCATCTCATTTTGCATTTATTTTATCTGCATTTTGTCCAGGGCTTACCTTTAGCAGCAATAGCACATACTGTGAAACGTTTGTTAATACTCAAGGGTAGACAGAGTATCAACATTTCAGGAGTTGAACTGTGATAAAAAGTACAATGTATATACTTTTCACTAACAGCTCCCTATTAAATTATTCTGTAAAATATCCTGTGTTTGCTGAATGGCACTGTCGGGGTATACAATTAACTTCCTTGCCAGTTGAACTCTGAGGCTTCTCAGTTTATATAACTTATCTTTTTTATGATTGTTTGATAAATTGGGATATTCATAAGAATGGACACATTTTCAAATTGAAAAGTTTAATTTGATTTGGGGCAGAATTGTAAATACTCTAATATGTAGTCTCTAAGTAGTGATTTATTCTGACTCAAAGTGCAGCCTAACTGCTAAATTAAGTAATTCAAGAGCTGTGATTTAATGACATCGTGTCACATGGAAAAAATAATATCTTGGAAAACTTGGGCTGAATTCGTAGTGGGAATCTTGAGAAGTATTGTCTGTACAAAGAGGCCATGTGAGTTATTTTCTTCATGATCAGTGAAATAACAAGGACCAAACTGGCTGGAGAGGAGGAAAATATTTTCAGTTTTCTACTTTGAGCAGCTTGATTTCTTTTTCTCATGTAAAAGGTCTGTTTTCTCAAGCAGTGCCGAGCACGGCTGCGTGATGGAGGGCCCTGCATCTCCCCAATTTAAAGGCCTGAACTAATGAGATGCCGAATCCCTCCTGTTACTGAGCTCTGTAGTTGATGGGAATTGCGGATGTTTGGCATTCATAGGAATTGCTGAATACCTTGCTCTATTGGGCCCTGAGTATCACCAGGTTCATAAAACAAGGGTTGCTTTWTTCTTTAAGGCTAAAGAGCGAGCAGCATAATTTTGAAGTAAATCAGGSACTGATTTTTACTGCTGCTTCTTCTTATAATAAGAAGTATTATAATAAAGTAGTAATTTAATAAARTAGTTCTTGCTGCACAAATAGTTGCTCATCCATTCTGCCTTGTTTCAAATTCCTTGATAGACTTYTTGGCTAAAGGAGTTGGATAGCCTTTTCTCCCAAGAACATTTGTGTTAGAACTGTAAAAAAGGTAATACTTTCTCCCAAGAAAACTTGTGTCAGAGCTGTACGAAAAGGTAGCACTTTCTCATTAGTGCCTGATGTGATTTTACCATTGAACAGATCTATGGTGAACAGATGTTGTCTGTTCTTCGAATTTTAGCTGTGGTTTTGTGCATGAAATGCTGTTGACTGGAATAATTTTCATCCTGCGCTTCCTGGCTGATTCTGGCAAAGCCATACCCTGTGTAGTGCGTTAGAGTGAAAGATCTAAATATTTCTATTAGCAGAAGCATGTTAAATTTCTTGCATGGTATTGGCATGATGGGCTGACATGAAGCAGGCAGACACTGGACCAACGAAAGTAGTTGGTTTGTGAAAAGATAGGAACAATTWAAGTTCTATAAACTGATATCTCTTTGAATTCATCCAGGCATATCCATCAAGTTTAGCACTTTGCTACTGTGTGTTTAATGGCTGTTTAGTTAGGCTAGGGTTCTTCAAAGGGGCCGACGAGGGCGAGTTTGAATTTACATCTCCTTTGGATCCTGTAGGTGTATGAATTAATCTAGGAAAAAATGATCACCTTCTTTCTAGATCAAGATGAGTTAACAAAATTGATTACAAAAATTGATTTATTCATAATGAGTGTGGTTAAATACCTGACCTCATACTCATTTCAAAAGACCATTCTAGCCAAAGGTTTGGTAATATTAACTTAGAGACCTAGAAATTAATCTGTTTCCATTTTAAATGTCAATGCATATCAAATGGGTATGAAATAAACCCATGTCTGTAGCTGCTGTGCTGTTAAGAGGTTATTCATAGCTACATTGTAATCATATCTCCTTAAACAAAAGATTTGAAAGTAAATTTGTAAATAAAATACTACTGCTATGTTTATGGATGCACATAGAAAGTGCTGAGGCCCTTGGCATGATTTTTAATTCCATCGGCATGGAAAACGTTCGGTTTCTSAGGAAGCCACGTTGTGCGAGTTGAGGCTTGAGATATGGCCGGYGAATTTAACATGAACTACACTTGGCATGCGAGGAGTATCAAAAGCGATGCATAAACCAGATTGAACCTTCCCAAATTTAAAACTCTGTAATTCAGAAAGCAATGATGCTTCTGAAGATTTCTGCGTAGATCTTGACAACCTAAGCTATCTTACCAGCTCTGTTTTTTTGGACAGCTGCACAGAGACTTTAGATGTATGAAATTTAGTTTTGAGACAACGTGCAGCTGAAGTACTGGTAACTATGTAAAGAACACGCACTTCCTAATTATTTCCCCCCCTCCCCAAGAATTCCTTATTTATTCAGTTCTAATCAGTCTTGAATTCTCCCTGTCGTGGATGGGATTTTGCATCCCGCTCTATGTGYCATTCCACTTCCCTTGAGGTGCAAATTATTTTTGGTCCTCCGAGACTGAAATATTTACTGGCCCTTCAATACCCATTCTGTTTTGTCAGGCTAAAGTAGAACTATTTCTCATATTTAAGCCGAAAGGCACGTAAGCCTTAAAGCTGGCAGCCTGTAGGCTCAGGATAACGCCAGGGCAAATGGGAGATGTTGCTTAATACCCAGGTTAAGTGTACGATAACTCTGATGCTTTCAGCCTCCATCGCGGGAAGGAGGGGACATTGCTCCGGAGCACCTCCTGCCACATGTTTGCGGTGGCAGAAATGGGCTGTGGAACAGCGGCTGGTGCGGAGCTTGGGGAGGGAAATGGACACTGGGGAGGAAGGATGCATGGCAATGACCTTCCAACCTGGCRCAGGACAGCCTATTTCCTGAGCTGCTGACTCAAGGGTACAGCAAGCCCTCCCCATGTGTGTCCTTGGTTGGGATTGGGCAAGAGAGAGGGAAACAGTGGTCAGGCACCTCGAATTTTCTGGGAAACGTGCAAAATTTGTAACYTGACATGAGGTTTTCGGTGTGAGTCTGGGAACGTATTGCTGGCTCTCAATCAAGCATAGCTTGACTACAGAAAAGGAAGGAAAAGCGTGAAGGTTTTTGGTGTTGATGGGTTTTGTTTGTGGTTTGTTTTCTTTTCCTTTTGGCAAGTACTGTCTTTATGGCGGATGCCTTCAGGATATCTCAGGTGAAAGAAGCAGGAGCTCTTTCAGTTATCTTTCAATTAGTTTAGATCGCTTTCAAATGAGCACCAGTGGACTGAAAGGTCAAACTTGGCCCTGGCTTATTCTGTGCCAGTGCCACCTTCGTAAAAGCCCTGATGGTGGTCAACCTTTTACACCCCTGAGGACATGGGCAGTTCTTTACAAAAAACAACATTCTGAAATCCTCAATTATTTTTTTTATGAAAAAATCTAATTGTAAGAGCCTGATTCTACCCCCTGAAAACTCCATTTGCATCAACTGAGAGAATGCAGGAGTCAGTTTTTTAGGCTCTGCCAAGCAAGGCCTGACCCTACCCCTCACACGTAACAGGGCAGGGTGCTTGCAGGGTGGGATGCTYCCTGGTGCGCAGGTGGCAGAATTGGGCCCCTGCAACAGAAATCCTTGTTATTTTATTATTATCATAAGGTAGCCAAACTCAACTTGCTTAATGTACTTTTGATAAGAAAAGATCTGTGAAGACAGTGATCCGATAACAGCATAAGGCTCTGGATTTCTCATCTGAATTCATGACATTTTTTTGGTTTTAATAATTTTTTTTATCACTCTTTGCTCTCCTGTATGCAAGGAACCAGTAATGTAAACAAACATCACGTCCCTTTCATAACTCTATGACACCAAATCTCTGAAAATTCTTTTTGTACATCCAAAATACATGGGCAAAGGCTGCAAAATAAACATTATGTTTCTAAGTATTAAAGCTTTTATTTTTTTTCCATCCTGGTTGCAAACTAAGCATTGACTACTGTCTTGATTTTACAGATTATTTCATGCTGAAATTATGCCTATTTGCATGGATAGTCATTCTTTAAAACTAGCCACAGATGCAGTCCTAGGGAGCACGTAGATGTTTTTACAGGTGAACCGAAAGAGATGGGAGCAATTCCAAAAAGTCTGCATGCTGCCTTTGGCAATATACCCTGTTATTGTGAAGACTGTGCTCTGTTAAGCAAATGTAAAGTTTAATATTAGATAAGCGTTGCATGAAAAATATTTTAATTTTCCTCRGTGTTAAATTTTAAGAAACAGGAAAGATTGTCTAATGCTTTATGTGCGATGTGAGTTTAGCATCACTAGTTAATAAGTCACAAATTATGTCAAGAGCCTTTTACAAAATGCAAGGAAGTGTGTTATCTTTTTATGCTGTGTTCCTGGGAAACAATGAGAGTTCATATAAAGAGAAGGTATCTTTCTTTTTCACACAGCTGATTGATGTTATTTCTTTCATCTTTCCATATTTTTTCTCATCCTTTCTGCATGTCACAGGAAATAAGATTCTGTGTATTCAAAATGCTACATGTAAGAAGGGCTTCACTGGGCATTCGAGATATTGTTCTTGGAGATTTTTCTAAAGCAGAGAGATGTGACAGTGAACATGCCTCGTTTCTGCTATGCAAAAAAAATTAACATCATGTATTTTAGTGTATGAAATACAGAATCTTCAGGCTTTGGTAACAGGGCTTGCTTGGAGAATGTAAGTTGTGAAAAGGGAAGGAATGTATGGGGAATTCAAAACACTGTCGTGGCTCGTCAGTGGTACGTACGAGTCTGTGCTAACGAACTACATTTTGGCCTTTATTTGATCACATCTCTGCAAATAGTATAATCCTGATCATAAAATATTTTAATGCATTTTTGCTTTGCTGAATAAATGTTTCCCTAACGATTTAAAGAGGTTTTTTTCCTCCCAGTGTAAGCCTGAATGTGTCTATGATTTCTTTGCCTTTCACATACACATATACCACCCTACCTACAATTATGTGAAAGTTGTTGTTTTAACCTTTAAATGTTTATTTACCAGTTTTGCCTGTCTTTAAAAAGCAGAACTACAACTGCATTTTTTACATTGCAATTGAATTTTTTAATCCAAATTTTATACAATTTCTTGTTTTAACAATAAATCTTAAATAAGGAATACTTTCATCTTCTTTTGTAACATGTATCTCAATGCCCTAAATTTAATCAATTGGTTGTCAGAGGCTGTGTTCTTCTAATCTACTCTTTCTTCTGAAGATAAACAGTATCATTTTAGGCATTTGTGCAAGAGAATCATATTACTGGTGCTTAAGCAGTTTTTGCTTTTTTAAATCTTAATCCATCTTAAACCAGTGGAGCAGAAATATTTAAAAATGTTTCATTTCAAGCAGAGTGCATAATAAATTGCAATAATTGTAATGTGCCATAAATCCCAGAGCCTATGCATTTTGCATTTTATTCAGGATTGAGGTCAGGAAATTTGGAGAAATTTAAAGAAAATGATTCATCAGTCCTTTTGTTCTGTTGGCCAGGGTCCCAGGATTCTTGAGCTGAGCCCAGCTGACAAGCTTTTGAAGATGGCACAATAACAGTCCAGTGATGCCTGACCATGACAGCACAGCCCTCTTAAGCAGGCAAACCAAGAGAAGAAGAGTTGACATTGGAGTGAAAAGGACGGTAGGGACAGCATCTGCATTTTTTGCAAAGGCAAGAGCAACGTTTTTTAGTGCCATGAATCCCCAAGGTTCAGAGCAGGATGTTGAGTATTCAGTGGTGCAGCATGCAGATGGGGAAAAGTCAAATGTACTCCGCAAGCTGCTGAAGAGGGCGAACTCGTATGAAGATGCCATGATGCCTTTTCCAGGAGCAACCATAATTTCCCAGCTGTTGAAAAATAACATGAACAAAAATGGTGGCACGGAGCCCAGTTTCCAAGCCAGCGGTCTCTCTAGTACAGGCTCAGAAGTACATCAGGAGGATGTATGCAGCAACTCTTCAAGAGACAGCCCCCAAGAGTGTCTTTCCCCTTTTGGCAGGCCAACTATGAGCCAGTTTGATGTGGATCGGTTATGCGATGAGCACCTGAGAGCTAAACGCGCCCGGGTTGAGAATATAATTCGAGGTATGAGCCATTCCCCCAGCGTGGCATTAAGGGGCAATGAAAATGAAAGAGAAATAGCTCCGCAGTCCGTCAGTCCCCGAGAAAGTTACAGAGAAAACAAACGCAAGCAAAAGCTGCCGCAGCAGCAGCAGCAGAGTTTCCAGCAGCTGGTTTCGGCGAGGAAAGAGCAGAAGCGAGAGGAGCGCAGACAGCTGAAGCAGCAGCTGGAGGACATGCAGAAGCAGCTGCGCCAGCTGCAGGAGAAGTTCTACCAGATCTACGACAGCACTGACTCCGAAAATGATGAAGATGGCAATCTGTCTGAAGACAGCATGCGCTCSGAAACCATGGACGCGAGGGCCGGCGACTCCGTGGGCCGGTCGGACAACGAGATGTGCGAGCTGGACCCGGGGCAGTTCATCGACCGGGCGCGGGCCCTCATCCGGGAGCAGGAGGTAGCGGAGAACAAGCCAAAAAGAGAAGGTCCTAAGGAGAAGGAGCAAGGGCCGAACGCCTTCCACCCCGAAGGCAAACACTTGGCCGAGACCCTCAAGCAGGAGCTGAACACTGCCATGTCGCAAGTCGTGGACACSGTCGTCAAAGTTTTCTCATCCAAGCCCTCCCGCCAGCTTCCTCAGGTCTTCCCGCCTCTCCAGATCCCGCAGGCAAGGTTTGCCGTCAACGGAGAGAACCACAACTTTCACACGGCCAACCAGCGCCTGCAGTGCTTTGGGGACGTCATCATTCCCAACCCCCTCGACACCTTCGGCAGCGTCCCCATGCCCGGCGCCACCGACCAAACCGAGGCGCTGCCCCTCGTCGTCCGCAAAAACTCTTCTGACCAATCTGCCTCGGCCCCGCCGGCCGGCGGCCACCACGCCTCCCTGCACCAGTCCCCGCTCTCCGCCACCGCCGGCTTCTCCACCTCCTCCTTCCGCCACCCGTTCCCGCTGCCGCTCATGGCCTATCCYTTCCAGAGCCCGCTGGGCGCCCCGTCGGCCTCCTTCCCGGGGAAAGAGCGCGCCTCCCCCGAATCGCTCGACCTGACGCGGGAGACCACCAGCCTGAGGACCAAGATGTCGTCGCACCACATGAACCACCACCCCTGCTCGCCCGCCCACCCCCCCAGCGCCGCCGAGGGCCTCTCCTTGTCCCTCATTAAGTCCGAGTGTGGCGACCTGCAAGACATGTCCGAAATCTCGCCCTACTCGGGAAGTGCAATATCCTTTTCGAAAGATGAGCGATAGCAGGCAGTGGCTGTGGGAGAGGACGAGGGGCCCGCAGGTGCCGGGGGGCTTCCCCTGGGTGCTGCGGGAGCGGGGTGCTGGCGGGGGGCTTGGCGAAGCCAAATAAAACATGTGGTGTTGACTGACAGCACTCTTTCAGCAATGGTGTTCACCTAGAAAAGCCACTGGCCCTCCCCCAGCCTTTTAGTCCGCCTCGTGGGGTCAGGAAGGCAGCCAAACCCACAGCCCGGGTGCCCGTGGGTTTCCCTGGGCTGGCAGATCTTTCCTCAGGCAGGGAGGTGAYCGAGGGGGCATCGCCCTCAGCCAAAAACCGCTCCAACAATGGCCACAGCTTTTCCCTGCCAGGCCAACAGCCCGTGTTGTTGGTGTCGTGGCCAGGGCTCGCAGAGAGCCACAGTCCACTCGTCTGTGAGAGTTCAACTCTCAAGTGTGTGAGGAAACGAAGCACAAAAGACACATGTACTGATATATTCAGGCTGCATCAAGTTCTTTCCCCCACCCAGAGGTCTGTTCCTCAGCCCTTGTGCAGCTGCCTGCTATGCATGATTAACCTCTGTTCAGCCATACACAGAAATCTTTTGTCCTAACATACACAAAGCAAATTATTTTGGAAAGCTAGAGAGAACAATTAAATATAAAACTTCAGCTGTATTAAATTTACAGGACACTTCTCCTACTTAAAAAAAAAAGATAATAAAATCTCTTTTTAGCTCAATAGCAGGCTTTAGTTAGGGTGACAGAACCATCTCTGCCTTTATTTAGGCATAACCAGACATAGTAATGGCTTTTTTTTTTCCCTAGAAATTAGTACTAAATTTTTTGGTTGGTTTTATTTTTTTCTCTTTTAGCCATAATTCCTCTCAGTCCTTCCATCTTTTCCCATAGCGTGCTTTTTGGTCAAAAGGTTTTGTTTCCAAGTACAGTTGTAGTGAAAGCAAATGGTAAAATTGAGGATTTTGCATGAAGAGTAGATGGATAATTTTTCCCAGCTCCAAGACCCCATCAGAAGGTGCAAGCACRGGGCCTTAGATGCATATGATTTCACTCCTACCATGATGGAAGCAATTACAACAGAATAGCTCTGCCCCTCCCTGGGTAACAGTAGCAATGCTGAGTCACTTGTCCCTTTTTGAGGGGTAWCATGTGAAGGCAGATGCCCAAGGTTGTCTTTCTTCACTGGGTATCTTCCAGGTGATTGATAACTGGTGGTTTTAGAATGATTTAACCACATCTTCTGTAGACTTGTCAGATCCTCAGGGGGATGCTGTCAGGGCTCTAGATCTGCTGGTCACCTGGACTTCCCATCCCTCCTGTGGTACCACTGGGGCAAGGTAGGCACTGCAGGTCTAAAGCCTATCACCACCACTCTTTGATGTAACTTGGGTCTGATCTGAGTCAGAATTGCTGCTGTCTAACATGTGTGAACAGTCCCATTTCTGTGGGGAAAAGAGTTTTKTGTTGGAAAGCACCTTCCTCGGGTGTTGGTGTTTTCAAGAACCAAATAATTGTGGATGTGGTGTTTGAAGCACTCCTTTCCCAAAAAAGGGTCTTGTTGAGCACTGGTAGCAGGGAAATCTCCTCACCATCTACATTGTAGGGTAAAGCAGAGGAGGCAGTCTAGAYGCAACATCACTCGGAGGTGGTGCCAATTACTTGGGGGGTTCCAAACCAAAGCTCTCGCCTGCGTATTGAAATGCAAGTGCCATGCTTGGAAAGCAGTCCCGAGGTCAACAGGAGTGGCAGCTGAGGGCAAGACTCGGCCAGGCCAGGGCAATTAATTTCCACCAAACAGTACAGTGGCATACTAATTGTTCTTGTAGAAAAGTAGTTCTCCCATCGTGGGAGAGCAGGGAAGAGAGGTGAAAYATGCCAAGAGTGTGAACTAGGAGTAGTTCTCGGGCTGCACTTGATCCTCACCCCCCGTGGAGCATCTCTCCCACACCCCTCCCGTTTCTCCCCCTTTCTCCTGCTCCTTCTCMCTGGTACTCGCTAATGGAGCTTGTTGCTTCTGCTGAAACGGGTGCAAGGGCTCCTGCTGCTCCAAGGCAGAGCCAGGGGAAATGCCTGTTGCTACAGTGATCCCTTTTTCTCACTGCCCTGCTTCTTTCCTTGCCATTAGGAAAAGACTCTGACTTTCCCATCTAGTCTCAGGTGCAGGCTGCAGTTTATTCTGGGTTTAGATACAGACCAGATTGATTAAATAACCTTCTTTACCTATACCCCGGTATACAACCCAGCTGTAGGGATGGATGTTTTTCTCCTAGCAGCAGCTCGTGTGTGCAGGTAGCTTGCAATTTTCCAGGGAAAGGCGTGGTGGTTAGTTTGTTTGTGGTCAATTCTGTCATGGCTCTTCTATTTTACATGGTTGAATGTGCACGTAGAGGGAATAAATTTCTTGAAAGAAGCAGATCTTTCTTCCCTGCAGAAAGTAACATCTGTTTTCCTGGACAATACAGCCAGGATGAGAACATAAGAACAGCAGATACAGCCAAGTTCAGGTTTTAGTAGTAAGTAAAACACTAAACTAGCCTGGGTTTTGTTTTCTTGGATTTTTATTTTTCAACCAACGGCTGTAAAATGTATCTGATCATTCTTGCTGAATTGCAGGAGGAAATGGTTAATGTTTGTGTATGTTGCTAAACAAGATAAGATGCACCTGCAGTCTGAATTCCCGTCTTGGTCATGAATGCAGTCTGTATCTTTGCAAACTAATCTGTTTAATCAAATATTAAGTTTTATTCAAATTCAAAAAGAAACAGACAGTGAATTGTTTTTCTGCATGATCTTTCTTTGTCATGCATCCTCTTTGCATCTCAAGAAAAATAGCCTTGTTCAGTCACAAAACATTTGCATAGATCAAAACTGAAGCACAACAGTAGTTTGTGTGCTGTTAAGACATCTGTAAAGGTGAAGAAGTTTAGCATGCTCTTCCTGGCAGGAGGACTTTGAAACATTAGTGCAACTTTCTACAATTTTATTTATTTTTAAACAGAATTCCAATCCAACTGGAATAAGTTTCACAGTCCCCATATGTGAAAGCTATAATTTGTGAATTACAACATTTTTGAAATGAGGAGTTATTACATCTGATGAGAATTAAACTAATTAAACGTAAAAGAAAGAAATAAAAAAAAAAAATAAGAGTGACTACAGCAAGCTGGATAACTGTGCTGTTGATAAAAACCTGGGTGAATGAATGCTTTGCAGCCAGCCAGCCCTTCTTTTGAGGGACTTGAAGACGCTCCGAGATGCATCTATTTGGAGCTTTGCTGATTAAAAGTACCTGAGGTGTAACTTAAGGAGCAGCTTGGCTTTGCTGGAGCAGATTTTTTTTTACCTGATACAGCCTATTCTTACCACTTTTCCTTCAGCTCAATGCACGCGTGGGCTAGAAAAGCCTGCTAGAGCATTTGTGGGGGCTCAGGCTGAAAGTAACAGGAGTGAAAGATCATCTCTGCTGAAAAATATTTTTTCAAAAGAGGAGCTTTTCCTGGGAGGAGGATTGAAGTGCAAATGAATCAAATGCTGTGCAGTGCCTTCTCTGGTTAAAACACACGAGAGCATGTATGTGTTTTGTCCCCGTATGTTTTGTTCCCAGTCTTTCACTTCCTATTTCTTAGGGCTTTGCCATTTTGCTGCTGCTGCTGCGTTAGGTGAGGCAATGTTGTGCTGTGTAAACCCACAACGCTGAGACTCTCAGGTTGTTTGAACACCGCTTTAGGTTCAGCTGCAGTACACTGTTCCTCTGATCTTTTATGTTCCTGAGCAGATGTCTTTCATTAATTTATGGATTTATCATCTTTTCTTTCTCTCCTTTTTTTTTTCCTTTCCTTTTTTTTTTTTTTTTTTTTTTTTTTTTTT
>NW_026623280.1:1366898-1370449 GCF_030028575.1 Malurus melanocephalus
TTCAGCAGTTATTGTCTATTTTGCATTACCCATAGAATTGAATGTCATCTGTCTTCACAAAGCTATAGCTAAGAGAATTGAGGCGAGCCACACGAGCTGCTGGGACAGAGCTTGTTTGCGTTCCATTCGGCACCCCTCCTCCCTTTACCTCCTTAATATTTATTTGTGCTCGTTTTCTTTCCTGGCCTTGAATGGGGCTTAGCTCGTGTTCGGTACAGCTGTATGTTTACTGAATCTATTTCATCATGAGTCATTGTGCGTGTGTAAGTATCCTGGAAACAGCTAGTGCTTTCTTGGAAGAACAGTTGCTTTTCAGCCCAAGCACTTAAAAAGGAAATTAAGCAATTGGTCAGTTCAGTGGGTTTTTTTTTTCTGAAATAGCAATGGGTTATCTAATTCTTAGCTCTTAAGGCTGTCATTAACTATTTTTTGCTAGATTATTACAGATCATATCTTTTATCACAGTAAAGCGTTAACCTTAGGATCAAGATATACAGATTTGTTGCATATTTGATATTGCTTTAAGGCTGCCAAGTGCTTAAGAACAAGTATAATTTTAATAAAAAATGGATTTCTGGGAATTTGAGTCTCAGAGCATCTTTTAATACATGCTTCATTCAATATCAATATCCTCTGGCATTGGAGCAGAAAATATTTAAAAATCCTAAATGCAGAAGGAATCCAAATGCTTAGACAACTGTCTAATATGCTTAAATCCAGCAAATGTGAGAGGGGTTTTTTTGAAGTTTAAGTCCATCTTTGAGCTTGCATTTTAAGAGAATATACACCAAACCCGATGTTAACATGTTGTCGGCGTCAGAGGAATTGCAAATTAAGGAGACTCAGGATTACTTTTTTTTCTCTCCTACTAAAGTTCCCCTTTGGACCCCCACTTTCCTGAAAGGATCGCATAACAAAATGGATTTCTGGCATAGAAGTTTTGATTTGTCTAAAACTCTTATCACTAAGCAATAGGTGACAGCTTGCTACTATTATTTCACTTACGTATTTTGACAGATGGCACTGCAGAGTGTAATGCTCTTTTAGACTTCTCTATCAGTCTAATGGAGGTAACTGGAGGTTCTTTCAACTCTTCTCTTGGCACAAGAAGTATGTCAGTCATAAATTATCTTCTTTGTAATCATTAAGCATCTAAAACAAAATGCAAGTTCAGCTGAGCCGTTTTCCATGTACTTCCAGATAATAAGAGGTTTTTAAACTAATATTGTCAATGCCTTTTTTTTTTTTTTAAATGCTACATTTTTCTAATCAAAAAATGAACCTTGTAACTGAAATAAAGGGAGAAGGTTTCAGCAGATTTCAGGAATTAGAGAAAAAGGAATTTTCTGAAAAAGCCTAGCTAATCATCAGTAGCCTGCTGATAAAAATTAGTCTGGGTTTCCCSTCTCGAGGCCTGGAGTGGGATGTTCTGTGCTGACGTGCACCCGGCTGTAAGGCAGAAGAGGCACCTTGGCTGCAGCGCATCTGTCAACTTGTTTGACCTTCCCCCCCACCGTAAGGTGTGAACCAAGTGAAATTTTCAACAACTATGTTTAGGAGAAACAGTCCTTAGAGAAGCTTCTGGGAAGAACCCTTAATTGACCTTGTGGAGGCCACATTGATTTTCTCCACGTGCATCTTCATTTCTGATAAATTATAAAGCCATTAATTTGCTGAGGAAATGGCAGGGCCAGCCTGCGGCACAGATGTGACCACAGTCCTAGCACGCAGTTCACAAAAGGGAGCCAAGAAGCTGGGAGAAAAATCAGCAAGCCGAGATTGTTATGGTTAGCTTCACATTCCCTTGGGAACTCTTTTAGTTGCTTCTGTTTACAGATCTAAAAGGTAATGATGTTTCCAGGATAAATAGGCTGCCTTATAGGGTAAGTGGCCATTTATTGATCTGCTAGCCCACATGTATCGATTGGCTAGCCCCAAATACAGCTCCRTTCTCCAAGGAGTTAACTGTGTAAATCAGGAGGTGACAAGTTTGTGACAGGGGGATTCAGCAGCCAAGGGGATCTGCCGACAACAAATTTCACTTTGATTTGCGGGGCAGCAAACCAACAGCAGGATTAGAGAGAGCTTCCCAAGATGTTAAAATTTATCGACATGAATGAAACAGGTATGAATGAAATGTGAATGTAAATGAGTAATGCCTGTGTAAAACTGCTCAAAATCATAAAGAGGCTCTGATTGTCTTACATGCATTGGGTTTATTGTGTGCAAGCAGCACAACAGCGAGAGGGAAGGAAACTTTAGCTGGCATTGCAAAGGAGAGGGAGAAAAGAGCTCCCGATAAGTTTTCTGCGGCACATGCTTCCTGCATTTGTTTCCGTAGCAACAAGTGAACATACATATGGTACACAATCTGTAAACTTGAGAGATCCCTGAGACCTGGCCCCTAAACCGATAGGAAACACAGAGTTAAAGTTACATAGCCTCTCATCCCCTGTTTACCTGCTTTACAGAAAATTACAGCACAGCAGTTTAAATGTTAATATTTTCGCCTCTAGTCTGGGGAAGTGTAGAGTATTTAACGGAGTATTTGCTAGCTCTGTACATTCAGAAACAGCTTTCTCAAGAGGAGATTTTTCCTTTACTAATTCAATCCTACATGCAGGAAGGCTTGTCACCGAATCACTTGAAAAAGGCCAAGCTCATGTTCTTTTACACCCGGTACCCAAGTTCCAATATGCTGAAAACTTACTTCTCAGATGTAAAGGTAAGAAAATCTCTTCCTCCCCCTCTTCTTTCTCCTTACTGCATGCTGCATTTGTTCACAAAATGGTATTGTGTTATCATGTTAAGCAGTATTTCTGAGTATATAAAGGTTACATCCTGACCTTATTCACTTGTTCTTGTTGAGGTGTACCCTGCTTGCACTTGGATGAGGAAAGGGAAGGTTTCTAAATTTAAAAAAATAATGGAAATTTTAGACCRAAGTAAAGATAATTATGACAGCAAATTAAAGGGTCTTCATTAAATATCCTAATAAAAAAGGAGATTTTTGTGATGGTAGAAATGTACTTCCAAGAACATTTTGGAGCAGTTCTCAAGTGTTCCTTCATTGTTTCATTTCGGTTGGTTTCCTCATATTTGTGCTTACATAAGCAGAGTGTAGAATCTCTTTCTTTCTGTCAAAAAGAAACAGTACATTGAAATTCTCCATGCAGAAGCTGCTTAAAAACAAAAGTGATGATTGTCTCTTATTTACAACTTAATTTGTTGTTGATGCAGAGTACACTGAGCATAAGGAGGATGAATAAAGTGACAGATTCAGGCCACATTATTCAAATGAGGATATGAAAGCTGTCGACATACAGCTGCATCCTCCCTCATTCTACAGAATATTAGGACCTCCTGATTTTTTTTCTAAAAGTAATTGTTCCTTCACATCAACTTGATTTTGTGTTAATCATCTAAGTTTTTTTAAAAAAACACATAGATTGTATTTTAATGATTATAATGGTATGCATKGTGTCATTATCTAAGTAACTTTATAAACATTACATTAGCTTAAATTAGTTTGTTACATATTGTTCCCCCCC
>NW_026623280.1:1375674-1390674 GCF_030028575.1 Malurus melanocephalus
ATGATGCATTTGAACGGGGTGTGCATGTGGGGGAGGCTCGAGTAATCCCATCTCTTGGTAGAGTGGGAAAGCGATGGTGATACTAATTATTAATTTTTTTTCGTCTGCACCTTTCACTCAGGGTCAAGTTGCATAATGAGGCCCCTCCCGTAGCAAAAGTGACATTTGTCATTAGACATTMAGCATTAAGAGGGTGGTTTCCTGCCTAAAACCCTTCTGATGGATTTTTAGCAGGGCTTGTTTTCATAGCACATAAGTTCAGATGATTCAAGAAGTCTAAGCAAAGACTTTGCTGTCTTTCTTGGCTGTTTTCCCTTCTGCTGGCAGAGTTTTCTGGGAGGATGACTGCATGGAAGGGGCAGATGAAGGAAGAGGGGGGAAGAGGATGTTCCTCAAGGGTTTTGCTGTTCGTTGTGGATGATGACAACATCTAGACTGTTTTTGGTGTGCCATGAMTCCCGAGGGCTCTGGCCCTTCAGGAACTCAAGCAGGCACAAGACAGGAGACTCCCACCCCTGGGATGTAGCTCTGCCCTGATGCTGAGGCACAATCACTAAATGCAGGAACAGAAAAGGAAATACACAAGGAGATAAGTGTGACCAAATTTTTCCTTGTGCTTAAATTCCCTCAACATTTTTTCCTACTAACTTTTTTCTCTTCGTGGAGCATAGGTTGCAATGTTCCTTGCCCTCAAAAGTTCTTGTACTCTTGATAATTTCAGAYACATATTATTCATTTTCAAAGTGTTAGTGCCAGTATTAATGTCAATGGATTACTCCAGTGAAGAGTTGTGGGGATGTGTATGTGTTTTCAAGTAGATAAGAAAATACAAATCTCATTTTTAGTAGTGCTAGTGATTGCAGTCTCCTCAGCCCAGGGTCCTGCAGCCCAGCAGCCCCTTGGTTTGTTTTCCTCTGTTGTGGAGGGAAAGAGATACTATAAATGGTGATTGCAAATTCATTCATTTAGTCTTCTTCATGTTATRTAGTGTAATGAGAATTTCCTGGAGTTCAGATCTTGGTTCTGCACTGAGGATCCAGCAGTTATGAGAACATTAAGCTGTATGGTGCAGTGTTTAATATAGACAATGTAACTTTTCCTGATAAATGCCCATCCCCTCCCCCACAAGCTGGAAAGCAAAAATGACAAGTACTGTAATGTTGAAATTGGATCCAAAAGGATTTAGCAAAGTGAGCATTTGCCATATTTAGCATCATCAAAGTTCCTTCCTCTCATACTTCAATGATGCTTTGCTGATCTTCTGATTAGTCTGATAATGCTGTTTCTCTTAAATCACCTACACTGTCATTCCTAAACCCCTGTTTCTTTGTTCTTGGGTCACATTTGTGCATATACTTTGTGCGTATACTCGTGAATTTACTATTAAGAAAAAAGTGCTAAAGCTAGAATGTGTGTTTGGTCCACATCAGGCTGTGCCATTGATTTGTTCAAGAATTTGTGATACTGTGTTCCTTTCCGTGGGCTTTGCCACTGACAGCTTGTAGCAAAGTCAAATAAGATGTTTAACAAACCACATGTCCTATCGTTTTTAGCTTTGCCAYTGTACCCTTGTGGCTGTGATCCAGAGAAAGATCCAAGGCCTCCTCCTGTGCGGTGCAACTTTGCCTGTGTTTTGTGTGTACACGTGTGTAGCCAGTTCCACATTTTTCTCTCTTGCAGTAGCGTTAGCTGGAGAAACGTGCTGAGCTGCACAGAGCAATCAGGAGCTAATTTTGAAAGGGAAAAAAACCCCCCAGTTTGGGGTTTTGTTTTTTTTTTGTTTGTTTTTTTTGGGGTTTTTTTTGGTTTTTTTTTTGTTTGTTTGTTTGTTTGTTTGTTTGTTTGTTTTTGTGGAAGGTGAAGATGCTTCTCTCTTTTGGGGCCATTCTTCCAGGAAGGAAGAAGGTGGGTTGTCCTGGTGAATGAAAGCCACAAATGTCAGTGTCCCAGCTCAAGTTGGTCAGAAAGAGAGGACAGCTTGCTGTGCCACTTGATATCTGTCTCATCTGCGGTGTTGCCATAGGCTTTTGAATGCCAGCTGCAATAATTAAAGTCAGGTATTGTTGCTTTGCATTAAAAGAAAAGAAAGGAAAATAAAACCCAAATAATTTCGTAACTCCCTTTCAGGATCTGTCCAAATACAGGTCATTAGAGCTCACAGTTGTGACTCTGTCAGGATGATTGAAAACCAGGGGGATACCATGCTTTGWGTTAAAATAGAAGTATGGTTAAAAACCATGAGTTGAAATAAAGATTAGTTTAACATGAGTTAAAAAAAAACATAAACAAGAGGATTTCTTTTCTAATTTATGTACTTAAAACAACCAAAAGAAATCGGTCTGAGGACAATATCTGAATTTTAGGCTTGCTGTGTCTCCCACTCCTTCTCAATCATCCTTGTTCCATGGCATTTTTTAGCAGTTACCATCATTCTCCACRTATTAACATCTCTCTTCACGGTGCCCATTGCTTTTCCTCGTGGGCATTTAACAACTGAACCTCAGTTCCGAGGTGTCAGGGTCTCTCTGTGGAGGCAGTTCCGCTCTGTGCCTGCTCCTCCTGCTCTTCCTGCTCCTCTGTGGGGTCAGCAAACCCAAGCAAGCCCCGCACGCGCCACCTTCCCGAGCTCAGCCTGCCCGCTGCTTCACGGGAACTCGCCCGATTTTGCAGATGTGGTTGTTGAGATGGATCACAATGGCGAGGCGCCTGCCAAGCTGCGTTATTTGCACAAACACACTSTCTGCAGTTTTGGTACCGCGGGGCTCGACGCGAGGCTTGCCTCATTTCGCAGTGCTGGTGATGGCACATGTCGTTTCCAAGGGGGAGAAAACCATTTTCAAGAAATTTGCCCTTCTTTCAGCAGGGGAA
The DNA here is from genome assembly GCF_030028575.1 of Malurus melanocephalus. Taxonomy (NCBI): domain Eukaryota; kingdom Metazoa; phylum Chordata; class Aves; order Passeriformes; family Maluridae; genus Malurus; species Malurus melanocephalus. Next base: position 1,378,543 of record NW_026623280.1, read on the forward strand.
AACCATACTAGTGGGAAAAACCTAATTAAGACCAGTKGTACTCAGGCCTTAGCAGAATGTTTAACTTAAGGCACTCTGAGTTAATCCCATAAAAATCAATGGGATGATGTAAAACAAGTCAAATAACACCACCTATAAAATCTAAGTAATAACCCAGTCACGTAAGCGGCCTAGCAGCCCTTGAGAGGAATGCAGGCTGCCAGCATTTTCAGAAGTGATGATGATTTTAGGTCAATTTCATTTTGGGATGCTCAATAAGAGTCACTTTGTCAGGAGGTCCTCAACAGTCCATTCCCTGAAAATGAAGTGGCCTCAGCACTGCATCCAAAAATTAAGACATCCTAAATTATAAAAAATGCTGGCCACTCATATACTTATTTTAGGAACCTGTATTCTTCCCCAGTTTCATCTGGATTCATCTTGAACTGAATTGATGTTCATCAAAAGGAGAATTAAAGTCCTCGAACCTGATTCTCATTTAAACTGAGGCCACTTTTGAGTGGTTTTGCAGCACATAGKCACTGTAAAGTACAGTTTATAACCACCCTAATACTCTGGAGCAGTGCAGAGTGGCCTCAAGAGAAGTGAAAATCAGGTCTGTAACTTGCTAACTTGCATCCCGAAGGTCGCTCTTTCCATGCAAACTGCCCTGCTGTGGCAGCCTCCGCGCTTCTGGCGGTACCAGCAGCGAGCACAGCCCAACGGGACAGTTGTTTGTTTCAGTGCTGCACTCCTCACATTTCTCCCTCAGCTGTATACTTCCTTCTTCAAGGGCTTTATTGTTGYAGTGTTTCAACATCGTTCTCGGCATTCTTAAAGACAGAGTCGGAAGGCCGCTGTCTGYTGATCTGCAGCAAGGGGAGTAAAGCTGCTCTGGCAATTTGAGAATAACAAATGGAACTGTCCTGAGTCCTCTGAAGAAAAACTGAAACATAGGCAGCCAGATGGTATTTCTTTTTCACTTAAAAATCTTGGTTTCAGGGAACTTAATTGATGCCCTCTGGCCCTTTTTTTTTTTGTGGTTTTTTTTGGTTCTTTGTGGTTTGGTTTTTTGTTTTTTTTTTTTTTTCTTTTCCCCCCCTCTAATTTTGAAGAGGCTCTCTTGTGAAACATCAGAGCTTTCCTCGAATCTGCACAGGACATGAGCCTGGTTTTTAATCAAGTAACAAAATCCACAGCTTGCAATAGAAGGTCCGTGCATTGCACGTATCAATTAATGCTTATTAATCAGTTTTTGCAGTGAGTTGAACTGCATACCGTAGTTGGAAGCTGTTAGGGAGAGAGTCGCGAGAGGAATACTATTGCAGCACTACAGCCGGGTCTGCTGTTTGTGTCCTTTGGAATCAAGGTGTTTGTATAATGAAGTTGGCACGTTGATATATGATCTATTTTTTAATGTCATTACAATTTTAGTTCCCTCTGCCTTTTTGTCATTGGGTTGCACTTAAGCACAGCAAGCCCAACCTTAAACTTCCTTACTCAACAGCTTTATTAGTTATAACGTACCSTGACCTTTCTCAACATTCTTAAAGAAAAAGATACAGTGTAATGTCACTTTACTTTGCTTATTGTTCTTTGTTGTGGTGAACAAAGCATTTTCTACAGTGGCTATAGCACATAATTATACAGCTTTCAATAGCGGTGTCTTGGCACATATCAAAGTTCAGAAGAGCCTTTAGAAAAAAAAAGATGTTTTGTGGCAGCCTAGGGAGGGTCTCATCTTTCCTTCAGAAAATAGTTCAAGGCTCTTCTGTCAAGCTTCCCTACTTAGAGCTTTTTCTCCTCCTGCTTCATAAAGTTTAAAGGGGATTCAGTGGAGTTCTATGATCTATTTCCTTTGAAAGATTGTTCCTTTGCACAGAGAAGTCCTTTGACTTCAAGAGTTCACAGATTCATGTCTTTAGGTATCATATGTCTGACCTTATCAGTTACTCTATTTAATGTAGGAGAAAAAGTCTCAACTCTTTGTGTTTGTCTGTTTTGCCTCTGTGAAATGATTTGGTGAAAAGACCATCCTTTTTAACACACCACTGAGAGGCCGTTTCTGACTGTAACCTACCCTGTGGTTCTTCTGAAAAAAAAAAAAATTGTCCTTGTGTTTTGTGTATGGATGATTTCACAGTGAGAATAGAATTATACAAGGACAGACACACATAAAAAAAATCTTTTGCTCTTTTTTCCTAAATGATCTATTGGCTATTTTGGTGGCTGCTACTCTGGTTCCCCAACAGGCACAACCATTTAACAAACACAGAGATAGCGGCTGGAGTGCTGGGCCAGCAGTAGGTTTTCCCTTGCTTCGACCTACCCCAAAGGCCTTCATAATTAATTGTCCTTCAGAGATGAGGAAAGTTCAGAGACAGTGTGTGTAGCGATGTCTATTGTCTGACATTCAGTTCTCCTTCCCTCAGCTCTTTTTCTTCATTCCACAAAGGGTTATCAATAGGAGCAGGGAGCAAGCTCTCTTCTAACAGCTGCTGGTGGTGGCTGTAGCTTTCTGTGGAAGGTATCATTGTGTTCAGCCATCTATGGATTAAATGGCTGGAAAAGTTCTAACAACCCTTTCAAACAGGCGTGTTTATTTCATCTAGATTACACAGACCTATTTAGCTAATTAAAAACTTTCTCAGAACCCCTTCTCTCCTATTCAAGGGAAGAAAAAAAAATTAAAACACTGCTGTAATTATGAAGCATGGCTGCAATGAAACTTCGTTAAATAAATGAAAAATTCGATCTGTCAGCTTTGATCCATACACACCCAAATAAGCGCAGGCTTGTTTGTTGAGTTGTTCTGTGGTTTTGGTTTGTGGTTTGTTGTTTTTTTTTTTTTCTTAGAGGGAAACAAGGTGCACAGGAGAAAAAGCATAAAAGAAAACATTGATATAAGCTGAAAAAGAAACAAACGCTTGCCCAATTTAAAAAACTGCCACAGTTCGTACTGTCTCTGCTCCTCATATCAAAGTGCAAAGACACTGGAGTTTGCTAAACAGATTATTAATATTGTTGTGCCTACTGTGATTAATTTAGAATCCACTGTGGCATAATTATTAAACTTCATATACAACAGAACAAAATTATATACATGCTTCCTTGTTTTCCCTGATGATATGCTAAACAGAGATATGGTGGGGTTAGCAGATAGGCAAGAAATACAGGCAAATTAGAGCTGTTTATTAACAATCGCTATGTTACTGCTCCAATTAATTGGGCGAAGCCAAAAAGGACAAATACAATCATTCTTCCACTGAACAGTTTAACTAGCAAATTAGGGAGGTTTTAATAATTTTTTTTACTCTCAAAAAAAATTTAAAAGAACTCCACTGTGGACCTTTACCTGCATTCTTCACGAATACATCACTTTGCAATGGGAAGAAATAATTATATAAAASATTTTCTGGACTCCATCTCACTTCCTGACTGTTAAGAAGGACCACACACCAATCAAGATCAATTATTGTACTGATTAAGTTATTATGTCTGGCATTTTGAAACAGGTTTTCTGTATTTAAGAAGAAATTGCATACAAAGTGGATGCAGCTAATACAGTAATGCAAAAAAAGATCATAAAAAATTAAAGTTATTCTTATGAATCTTTCATTAGAAGCAATGAAAAGGGACATTGGTGAAGCCAAGTGCTTTGTTCTTCTGAGCTCCTCTTGTAGGTCCAGATCCTGCAAACAATTACGTACTTGAATGTTCCTTCTGCAAGAGTCTTGTTGGCACCTTCAGTCTATCTGCTGCTCTTTCACAGTTTGCCCACTTAGGCCTGTGAATTGCTAGCAGCATTGTTCTACTTTATCACACAGATGTTCCCTTTAAAAATTGACAAAAGTTCTATAAAAAAAAATATATATATACCACAAAATCACACAGCTATATGGAGGCAAACACTTGCTTTGATGCAGGACRAGCTGTTGTGAAATGATTTAAGGCTACTCAGAGCTTTTCAGATTACTCCCCACCGCAAATAACATGTTAAGTACTAAATTACCCTAAGCGGTGTTTTATTACTGATCAATAAAATAGTAATCTTGTGTCTTATTTAGCATGGAAAAATATTTTAGTGCGTTTTTTTCTAGTTTAGTTCAGGGATAGTTGTAAACCAGAAGGCAAAATCCTCACTGCCCTTCCTGCATTTAAAAAAAAAAATCAAATCCCATCTTTGTTTGTTTCTAGCTTTGCTTTGAGGGAATCCTAGGATTGTTCCAGCTGAATGGTGTTGGGTTTCTGTTCCTGAGTGCATGTGTGCATGCAGTGATGATGTGCTGCGTTTTGTTTCGGGGTTTTTGTTTTTTTTTTTTTTTTTTTTGGTTTTGTTTCTTTTACAATTATTTACCCGTACTCATCTTTATTTCCCCCTCCTCTTCTCTAACAAAACAAAAAAACATTCCCCTTCACACCCCGCCCCCCCAAAAAAAGGGAAAAGAAAAGAAACCAACAGAAACAAAACAAAACAAAACTTGGCAAACTCTTCTGACTCCTACTGCCATTTCATTTTGCATTCAACAAGGGGTAGTGGGAATTGAAACGTCAACTGGAGATCGAGAAAAGCACCAATTTATAGTGTGTTAGCCTTGCACAATTCAAGATTTCTTTTGCTAGCTGCACACATTATACCCAACATCTCGCCACTCTCTTGTGGCAGTTGTGAGGAATGGCTATTCCTTCCCGTGTGTGTACTACAGGCCTCTAAAGACCCTTATTTATTCTCTCCCATGTCACCTTGTGTACAGTCTGGTCTGTGACACTGATGGTGATTATGTCATTATTTTGCTCTGGGGGCTTTGGCACATCTGCAGAGCTGATGCACATCTTCTTTGTTACGCTGGCATACGTCCCATATCGCAAATGCTTCATTAGCCTTACTGCCTGCCTCCTTGCCAGACAAGAATACCCAAATCCAAGCTTCTTTTTCCTCTGGTCTTTTGTGTCTGTGATGAGCCTTTATTCATCTTCCTAGTTCTTCCCTGTTTTCTATTTTTCTGTGTAAAACCGATTTCCAGATGTCCGTCGTTCTCCAAAATCCCATCGTGGATGAGGAGTGAGAAGCAAGGTGAATTTTAACCCATGTCATCCCTCACTCACTTAAAGTCTTATCCCTTACAAGCTGAAATGCCTTTTTTTTCATTTTGTATCCAGCAGGAATTTGTTAGGCAATTTTAAAACCTGGTGTTTGAAAAAAATAAAAAAAAAAAAGAGGGGGGGGGAGGAAAATAAATCTGTGATTACTCTTACCATTTTATAAATCCTAGTTGTGATATTGTGTAACATGCAAGTTGCACATGGTTGGTTTTTTTTTTCCCAGACTTTCTTTATTTCTTTTAGACAACATAGCTAAATTTCTCACTCAGAACTTTTGGAGGAGCAGCACTGTCTAGTGAAGGCGGAGGGTGTTCATGAGACCTGATCAGCTGAAATTTCTTGTATCCTGTTTTACTGTGTTACATTAGAAGGTCATTGAACATTTTGTACTGCGAAAATTGAGGAAAATGTTTGATCTTCTAAACTTTATCTAAGCTGTTCTATATAAATGTCATACCAGGGAGATGTGAAGTAGTGGGTTAGCTTACTATCTTTATAAGATTTTACCCTCCGTATCCCACCCACCCTAGCCTTTTTCTTCATGACACTGAACTAAATTCTGGGCTGTATTCTGAGTGTCTGGTGTAAATCAGCCCCAGCAATCATTGCAGCTAATTAATATATGCCAGCTGAAGAGCTGTCTTTTGTTGTTACTATACAGTCAAGAGTGTGAATGTATTTCAAATGTTAATTGGAAAAAAGTTTCATTTAATTTTTTAAATGAAACATTAAATAGAGCACTGGATTTGGAGTCACAGAGCCACCATGTTCATGGATGTGGGGTGGAGGGGGGTGTTGTTTTTATTTTTGTGCGGCTCGCTTGCCAAATGAGGAGGTCCCAGCCGATCCTGTCTCACAGTGCACAGTCAGGCTGTGTGACTGACTTTAACAGAAGTCTTACAGACAGGATTGCCCATCCTATAGGACTTTGAATAGGTCACCTTCACGCAGAATGCTGTTTGCTTGATGTATTCAATATGTTTTAAAATGGACGAGAGTCAGGCTCTCATAATGTCAATTAGCAAACTGTCAAAATCCTTTGGAAACCGTGGGAGAGGTTTAGCAGCGCTGTGACCTGTGCTCGTTTCTGGGCCAGCTTTCTCGGGTCCTGCCCTTTCTCAGAGCAGATATCCCTGGCCTGAGAGAGCAGTAGCAGTGCAGGTCTGCTTGCAGACAGACCGTCTAGCACTGGTGTGGAGTGCAGAGGGGATGCTGTTTTTAAAGAAACTTAAATCTGTAAGGGCAAATATTGAGGTTGTGAGGAAGTGGCAGCAGGATATTGYAAGGACCCATGAGGACTCTCTGTTCTTCACCTGTGTGAGACAAAACAAACCTGGGAGCAGAAAGATGCAATTTGTAGCAGTCGTTACATTAGAAGCAAATTAAATATCTTCACAAAAAGTGAAGAGATATTATTCAGTCCAAGCAGGAGGGAGTCTTCAGAGCACTGCATCACTTTCTTTAGTTGTGCAGAGCCCATCACCTGCAGCACTAGGTACAGMTGAATTTTGTGTGCAGAGTCTTCCTGATAGGTGAGTGTGGGTGGGTGAGMGATAGAAGGACAGCCAGAAGGTAATCAGCCTTTTGGAGATGATTTCTCCCTTCAGATCTGGAAGGGGCAAGGTTCAGCTCTCTTATCTGCAGAGGGGGAGGGTACACGGGCGGGCTCGGACTCGTTTTGTGTGCCCTCTGCGGGGGGGCTGTTTCAAGGCTCCGGTGGAAATGTGCTGTCACAAGAAGCCGTGTCYGGGTGGTGGTCCAGAGTGCACAGAGAGGTGGCCTTGAACTTGTTTCCCTCGTTAGTGGAGGGGCTTTGTAGAGAGCAGCAAACCGGGGTGGCACGATCGCAGTTGCTGAGCAGACAGACTGCTGTGACTGTGACTTAGGGTAGACCTGTGGCATAGACAGACACGTAAATGCATTTAAAGCAGCGGTCTGCAACTTCAGAAAGTTTTTMAAGGAGAGAGGGGAAAATAAACAWTGCAAATGAAAGGTCTTTAAGTGCCAAATATCAGTGTTGGGCAGGGAGGGGGTAGCGGGAGCTGGAGCAGCTTATCTGTTCCAACTGCAGAGCGGGCTGGCCACATCAGATGAGGCCCAGCCTGGAGGTTATCTCATCCACGGCWGTCTGGAGTCGCACCGTTTCCTTCCGCAGGGGATAAAGAGGAGTCAAATGAGAAAGAGCTCAGTCCATTAGGATGTCAGACTTTTCTCCTGACCTCACAGGCTTGCGAGCCTCACTGGTCCCTAGCAGGTCCTGCGCTGAAGCYTGTAACAGGGTGTTTGTAGCCCAGTTTGGCTGGCTGCATGGMTCAGGGTGGGGTAGATGGAGCAGTTTATCCCATCGCGATGGGCTCCGGGTGCTCATAAAAGTATGGTTGCACTGGGAGGAGATTTGTCAGAATTGTTCAGTGGGAGCCTGAACTGGTGGAGACAGCTTTGTTTGCAGTGCCCCTTACCCATAACCATGCACGATTTCCTTCCCCTGCCCCTACCCTCTGCCACTGGAAAGAGGAAAGGAGGTACCCTCTGCCAGAGGGCATACTTGCCACCTTCATGACACCCCCAAAAGGACCCTGGTGACAGCCTGTTTCCCTGCCAGGCTGATTAAACACCACCTGCTTCCCATCCTTCTCCCCGACCTCCCTCCTCACTCCCCCCACCCCAGCCYATGCAAACCGAGGAGGGAGAGGGCACAGTTGGAGCTTTTCAGGGCCARATACAGAAGACAAAGGTGACTGCAATGCAGAGACATGGGAAGAGTGTGCAAGAGCAAGCAACACAAATTACAGATGTTATTATACTATTGCAACATTTTTTTTTACATATATATAAGATGTATTCTAGACTCATAATCATTTTAATTATCACTTCTACTGTAGTGTCAGTGGTTTACCTACGGAGCCAAATTCTACTGAACATAAAAAACCCTTTCAAATTACAAGCTCTGTGAGCCAGTTTACCTCTGTATCCATGGTCTAACCATGCAAGCAGTTTCTGGATGCCTGGCTCTTTCACACATGGAACTAGCCCATGGAAGCAGAGGATTCACTGCTGGTGTGAGATATAACCTGCTCATCACAGTCCAGGGTGTGCCTCCTGGTCTTTCTGAGTAACACATCACAATCCCATGTGGCTGAGGTGTCCAGGAGAGTATACAGTCACCTATCTGCTGAGCCAGAATTGAGTGGTCATCCCTGCACTCACTTTTCTGGACCATTTTTTTGTGGGTGCCTGTACGTGGTACCTGCCAGAATTTGGCAGCAGGCTACATGATATGCTGCTTGTCATTGTAGGCAGCCTCTTGTAGCAGATTGCATTTCACCACAATGGACTGAGTTAAAGTTAGACTATTCTTGTGTGAGAGAGTTTTATTTCTCCTTTAGTTTATGTATGAGACAGCTTCTGGGGTGTGACCGTAACCCCTCCTGTGACTTTCTTACGTTTCCCAAAACACACTAAATGTCCAGCTAGCATAAGCTGTAGGAGCCTTAGTGATTTTTCCATTCTGTGGCAATGCCACTGGCAATGCAGCAAGTTAAGGGCAATCAGAGTTTCCATTAGGAGCCTCTACATCTCATGTAGTTCTAATTCATCAGTAAGGCAGAAGAGTAAATTTAATAATCTTCCCAGTAAAATGCTGTTGATGATTTTTGAGGACTTTGGGGAAAGGGAGAACTGAATTTCAAGGTGCCAAAAGTCTAAACAAATTGAAAATGGGACATTCTTTTTGTTTTGCTTTATTCTATTCTACTCTCAAATCTTACCAAGTTTTGTGCTTGAAAATCAGCCYATTAAAGCCATGGTGTTCGTGTGCCAGAGCAGCTCAGTTTCCATGATGGAATGGCTCATCCCCTGAACCGTGGGYACGGCAGCTCCGGGACAGGGATCCCACAGAGTGCTGTGCTGTGTGTGGGGCAGGATGGGGAGATGGGAAGATGGGTCCCATCAGGGAAAAGCCCAGGAGGCAGCTGGGGTTTGAGCCTGGGCGAGCTGCAGCAGCGCTGTTGGTGCTCAGCCACCAGTGGCTCTTGGCGCTCCAGCCGCGCGGGGAGCCGGCAGAGTACTTCCCAGTCTTTATTTGTGGAAAAGCTTAATTGAAATGCAAGTGATTAAATCTAATGTATCATGCAGTATCCATTTTCACTGCACTACCACTTTCACTTCCCCGATATTATCAGGCATCTCAGCAGCCCCACTGTCAGGTTTTTTCCTTGTAAGAGCCATGCCCATTCTCTCTCTCCTCTTTGTGAGCTTGGCGGAGGAGATAACAGCGAGCCAGCAGTAGATTACTAGTGCCCCAAACTCTCCTYATGGGATAAGGGATCTCAGCTTTATTTTAAACTTTTAAAACACATGCTTAAATAATTTTCCAGCTTTTTACAAATAGTAAAAAACCTACATTGCAACTGTAAATGCAATAAGCAACCTCTGCTGTTTGCCTAATTTTTCTCTTTTGMGCTGGACTTTTCCCTTCCTAACATTAGTGCTGTCACAAAAGAGTGGCCTTCTCTTTGTGTGGCACAGTGGGAGAACAGACTTTCCTGAATGGCCCCCCAGTTTCTTGTCCATTTTTTTCTCTTGCCAAAAAAATCTGTTTCTTAACAGATTTGTACGGCAGGAGTTGTAAGAGGAAACTTGAAAGCAGAGAATGAAGACYGTGGTGGCACCAGAGAGCTGCTGCCGTAGCCAGGGGGATTGGGACACATGTAGAGGTGGGCAAAATGACACTCTGCATTCTAGAAAGGGGCTGGTTGGGAGAAAAGTGTGTTTACTAGAGCATCCAATAGTTTAGGTATTTTTCATTTGTGTTTTTAAAATAAAAGCATCCTTTCCAACTATTTCCCTCTCCTCATAAGTGATAATGGAAGAGGCATTAGCCTTTCCATTGCCTGAGCCAACCTGTTTTTTTTCTAAGAGGTGTCCAGGATGTTCAGCCAATTGAGTGATCTAATTAGCTGAAAATTGTTAATTTCCTTTACCTTATAAAGCACCTAACACAGAAACTGTTAAATAATGTTAAGTGTCAGACTTAAACTGAGAACATTGGGCCATATGCTGCCGTGGCTTTCGCGCCAAAAAGTGTAGCAACTTACTCCAAAACCTGCCTCCAATTCCTGTGTGGAAGCCAAAGCCTCCTGCTTGATATGCTGCCACACCAACTCACAGCACTAAGACGGTCCCACACAGCAGCTCACTGCACTCAGGGAACAGGRAATCTGTGTGAGGGGAGGGGACAGTCTGGTTAAATGCGTCAGGAGCCAGGACACCAGCAAGGTGTTGCCCACGCTGCCCTTGCAAGCGCAGAAAAGCCGACGGTGGGGCACTGCTGCTCAGGGCAGCATTAGCCTGGAAAAGGCACCCGGTCTGTGCCTGCAGCTCCTGATTGCTCCAGTCCTGCTCTGCAAGGGGCCACGGTGGAACGGTGAGCTGCCTGGAAGTTCTTGCTTGAAGTGGGGAGTCCCTGTGTTGGTGGAGGACATGCAAGGAAGAGGTTGGTCCGAGTGTCACCAACCTCTCTGCAAGCGCAGAGAAGTGGCTTCAGAGATAGTGTGAGGTCATACTGCTAGGGAGGGGTGCAAAAGGGCTTGTCCTTGGTAAGTTTTCTACTGGACATTGGCTGTTAATATGGGAATGTGTGTTTAGGTGCCAGCTTTCCCCAAAAGCCCATAAGTTTTCTCCTTCCTTTCTCCTGTGAAGAAGAGGCTCAGGGCTATGTGTCGGTGGCACAAGTAGAGTTTCTCAATCATCTCGTTTAAGAAGGTTGCTCTCTGCCCCCAAAGTTCACCTCACCCTTACTTTGAAGGGGTGGGTGCCTGTGCAAATATAGCTTGTGCTTTGTATGAGGCTTTCTTGGCAGAAGTGTTTCTCCTGAACCTCTTCTGCTGTCACTGTACCTGTGCTGGTGTGGGCCACTGTGCACACACATTAAAACTGTGTGACCTGGAGCTACCYATGGTGACACTGCACCACAGCAGTGGACTCACTCCTCATCCTGGAGAGGTTCTCCAGCACTAATAGGTCCAGTGGGTGCTGTTTATGCCTTAGACTTGGGCTCCCTACACAGTTCTTCTGTGTAGCCGCTGTCTGGATCATTAACAAGAGGAGGGATGTGGCCTTGCCCCTCTCATCCCCTCCAACCTGTTTACTCCCGTCACCACGACCTTGTGCTCTGCAACGTGAGCAGCCTTCACCAGCCGAAGACCTCTGATCCAAAGTCCATGAGAGATTTTGGCTTTCCTATTTGGCAAGATGACTTGTTGCCCACCAGGTCGACATGTATAAAGACTTTTAAAATACATAATGTCCTAAAATCGGAAAAATTGGAAARAACATCTTGAGCTGTCTATGCTGCGCTTGTTTATTTCTGCTCATAGTTAGGATCGAAAAAATCCAAACTCATACGCACCAAGAATTCTATTTTATATAAAATTTGAAAGTAAAATCAATCCTGGCCCAATCTTATCATTTTTAAAGTATGTTTATCCAGCTTTGTAGTAGGAACAAGCAGACTGTTTGAAGGCCACATAGTTTTCAAACCTTGGTTGCAACACGTTACCCCATTTTGAAACCGTCTTTATCTAGCCGAGAAAGCTAAAATCTGTTTGACAAAGTAGCACTCCAGCCAGTTTATCTTGCAATATGGCTTTAGCTCACAGAGCCTATTGATTTCCTTAAATTAATGTTTACAGAATGCTACTGAATTTCACTCAACGGGACATTGTTCTTTTGAAGCTTTGTAAAATATGATACAGAGTGTTACTGCCATTTGTTCCTTTGCTAAGACTGATGAAACATTTATTTTTTTCAAGCGCAGCCTTGAACTATAGCTGTTTCCTACAAGTGTGTTTACTCTTGGAACATTAGTAATACAACACACTATCAGACTCCGGCACAATACCACAGGCAAAGTCTGTAGGTACGCTCTGGCCAGCCTAATCATATAAATGGAGCTGAAGTTTAACACAGATTAGACATCATATGAGAAAAGATTTCGATCTTAGCCCAGCTGTCCCTGTCTGAAGGATCTTCAGATTTGTGTGCTACAGC
>NW_026623280.1:1395674-1426064 GCF_030028575.1 Malurus melanocephalus
TAGAGTAAGTGAAACATAATAGTCAATTTCTTCTCTCTTAATTACTGYTGGAATAGAATATGTGTAAAGGTGTGTCTTTCTGTGTGGCCTGTTGAATGAAAAATTCCCACAGATGCTTCGGGAGCAAAAAAAAACCATCCATGTGTGGTGGCTGGATTTCACTCTCAGAGGTAGACAGAGGACTTCTCTGGGGCTTCTGGAAGCAGAGTTGGTGTCAGGGGGAGCAGAGTTGGTGTCTCATGCTTATCTGATGGCAGAATGTGGCTATCAAACTGCTGGTGTTTCCCTAACAATGATAGGTGAGTGAGGCTCCGGAGCTCTGTTACGGATCATACGCGTTGCCAGACAAGCTKTTGCAAAGTGTCCTTTTTTCTAAAGGGACAAGAAGAAAAGCCTGAAGTAGAGAATAAGGGGCTGGCCCTGATCTGGCAGTGTGGCATGAATTCAGTAAATGAGTGAGAGCTGCCCAAGTGTCTGTTGGCCATGGGAATGGTTCAAGGGGCTCCTGGTACAGGTTGGAGGACTCCTCTTGCCGGAGGGAACAAAGAATAGCAGTGAGGGAATACTTGCTATTATAAGCATGCTGGCTACTGGCCGGCCATGTATGAGCAGTTGTAGAGCTGTGAAGCCATATTTCCATGATAAAAGTGGAAAATAATACCTTTATGGARATTACCTCAACCTTTCAAGTGCTTTAAAGTTCATTTGAGTGATTGCTTTTTATTTAAGGCAAAGGGTGAGAAGGTGGTGCCTGAGAAAACTATTTAGAATGAATTACTAAAGTTTGGAGGTAACTGTGGTTTTTAACATTCACTCATTATTTGGGGGCTTCTTAGAGCGGTCTGTTCCTGCTAGCTGGGTGTGAGTGACAGTGACATTTAGAAACCACAAATTAGTTTTAAGCACCCCAGCTCAGTAGCCACTTGGTGCACAATGCACCCGTTGAAGAAGTTAGGGTGGTATTTGTGTGCTCCTGAAACAGAAGGGAAGACCATAAAGAGGGTGGTATTTGTGTGCTCCTGAAACAGAAGGGAAGACCATAAAGTCGCCTGAGAAAGCCATCTTATGGGGCTCTCGTGCATAGCAGCCACAGAAGCAAGCCACTAGCTGAAGGATTTCTTTCCTGATTGGTTTTAAACTACAAACAACATTCAGAGATAGCCCATTTCTTTGACAGCTTTCAGCACTGGTTGTGCCCAAAGTCAAGCACAAAGGTACAAAGGGCTTTCTGTGCGTGCATAACTTTCATATTAGTTCTCGCATGGAGGGGAGAACATAGCCATAAGGACATGGGTAAAATATCAAGCAGAGATTTCTTTCCTTAAAGACAATTGTGCTTGTTTCCCCTCCTGCTAATTATATCCCATAAATCCCCCACTCTCCCAACTCAGACAGTAACATTTTGTTACCTACATTCTGTCAGTAGACTTTACAAAGATCTCTAACACATGTTATAAAAGTTATTGCTATAGTACTATATWTAACAGCTTTGCATAAGAGAATAGAGGGCTGCCACATTTAGAAAATGCAGGTGCTATGTAAGCCCCTTTCTGAAAGAAAGAACTTAGCTCAGTTTCCTTTGAAGAACCAGAGACTTGAAATTGAAAACTGTATTAATGCCATTGTCTCCTTGTATCAGCAGGTTCCAGAGAGATTCCTGGAAGTGGCTCAGATCACGTTACGGGAGTTTTTCAATGCCATTATCGCAGGCAAAGATGTTGATCCTTCCTGGAAGAAGGCCATATACAAGGTCATCTGTAAGCTGGACAGTGAGGTCCCTGAGATTTTCAAATCCCCAAACTGCCTACAAGAGCTTCTTCATGAGTAGAGAGTTCAGCAGCTATTTATGAATGTATGAAAGTAGCAGTCCCCTTCTGATGCCCAAGTCATGTGTGTCTCTATTTTAATTTCATATATATGTGTATCGCATACATATATATATGTATATGAAATTAGACTGATCCCTCCTGGATTTAAGTTTTTGTTCAGTTCCAAGGGGATGGTTATTTTACTTCAGCCTTTGGTTTACTTTTGCCCKAGACCCTTAACATTTGAAGAATCAACGGGGTTAATTTTCAGGGAGAAGAGTTTGGAAGCGTGTAAAAGCCTGTCTTAGCAAGTTAGGGCATTATGTTTAAAAATGCTTTGTCAGATTTATTGCTTGCTGCAAAGTGGCATTTTGTCTTAGTGAGACTAATGTCATGGCACAATACTACAGACAATGAAGTTTATATTATGTTGATACTGCTAAAGGTCTGAACTCTGTGGAGTCACTTCATGAGCTTCGAGCTTTTTTATTTGTATTTATATACTTTTTAATCAATAACTAGATTTTGTTTCATACTTAAAAAAAATACAACATCTGTTTTAGGTACTCACTCCGAGAAGTGACACCCAAAAAAGCAAACCCTATTCTTCATGTTCTYCTTACAGAAATGACAGATACCCTGCACCAGTAATCAACACGCCAGGTTGTTGTTTCTCTAAATTGCAGCAAGGGATGTTTGCACAAATCAAATACTGTTCTTGCAGGGTTAGGCCAGTAATTCATGCACAATATTGTATCAACCACACTAATTTTGGAATATGGTCAGCTTACTAAAGCGGAAGCATTTCACTCTCCATAGAGTAAAAATGAAACCTTCAGCGTCGTATATTGCCATGTCTTGGTCTTGCTTTAAGTGGCATTAGTCCCTAAATTTATTTTTTTCTTAGTCCATTCTGCCCCCAAGATCCCCTTTCCAGCATACAAAGTTTTCTGTCCATATTTGACATCTGTCCTGAAAAGCACTTTTTGAATGATCTTAGATATAGTAGAAGAGTCTTCACCTCACAATGCTGAGGCAAAGGAAAGGAAAAAAAAAAGGCTTGTTTGTAGCTGTAAAATATAATTAGCTGTTTCCTAATCAGAAGAATAAAAATTACATTTTCATAAAAATCTAATCAAGCATTATACAAAAATCACAGTGTCCTCCTGGCTATGAGGGTTCAGATAGCCAAATTGGATTTTTAAAATTACAGTAAGTGCAGCTTTAAAAAAAAGAAAAAAAAACCAAAAGACAAAATATCTATTTGAGCAATGTGGCTGCACTTGTCTACTGAAGCTGGAGCTAGTGTTGACCAAAAYCTGAGCTGCAGTGTAAAGTCCCTGATGGATCTGGGTTTGCCTGAATGCTACACCACGATATGACAGAAAGAAAGAAAGCTAGCTGCTAGTTCTTGTGCTTTCTTCAGTGGCTCTCCTTTTCTCATGTTTTCAGAAAGAAATCGTCTCCAGAAGTTTGGGGGAAGGTTGAATATGCTATGGCACACTGTATTTGTCATTTTCTTTGTCGTCTTTTGTACGGATGCAGTAAGAATTTATTGTTATCATCAATAGTATTTTCCCCTACGTAATTCAATCTAAATCTAAAGGAAGTTCCTAATTAGCCGTGAATTATATTTAGACCATTGAGGATATCGGTATCTTCTTTATTTTAAAATTACATTTTGACTTTGGAGAGTGAAAGTTTACCCATGTGACTAAAGAGCTGACCTGATCATTGCAATTTCACTTCATTTACAAATACTGCTGATAGACAGAAATGTATGAAAGCAATTATTGTTAGCAGAAAGCCTTAWAAACCTGCTGACTTCAAATTAAACAGCACAATCCTACGATTCCCTGTCATTCTTTTCAAGCACTGGCAGTATCTGTGGAGTATAGGCAATGCAGACAATAGCATGGGATGAAGTGCCAACATTTTCACTATGCATTAAAAGCAAAACAAATCTTGATCTTAGACTCCCTGAGAGTACCTAATACTGCACGTATCCTTACTGTAGACAGGATTTAATTTTTTCTTTATTTTATTTTCTTTCATTTTCTTTCATTTTATTTTGTTTTCCTTATTTCAGTTTTCCTTTTTTTTCTTTTTTTTGTGTGTGTGCATGATTTGGTAAACATTACACTTCATAAAGATGTAACTCCAATGAATTCTGAGTAAGAAAGGATGAAAATTGTGTTCATGCACTTTTTTGATTTATGGGAAGAAGTGGCATAAAATGCTCAAGTTTTAATACAATAAGTTCATCATTGGCATACCATCAAATGCAAAATATAACTTTGCATTGTCACCTTGGACATAAGAAAGCAAAGCCATACTTTAGTCATACTRTGTGGACATACTACTAGCTACCATCTCAATCTGTGATTTTACCGTTGCTTTATATTATTATTATTATTATTCTATTATATTATTATTATTATTAATATTATTATTATTTGGCTGCAATGGGATTCACATAATCTAAATAAGTGAAATTGTGTACTCAACACTTGATGTTGTTGCATTTATTTATTTATTTATGGGTAGTATAATCTCAATAGTAAATGAGGCATAGGAATTAAGAATAGAAATTTCATCTTAAAAGCAAAATAAAAACCTCCTTGGTCTGAAAAAGGAATAAATGATAATTTGGTCATTTCAGTTTTGTGATTTTCTGCATTTTATAGCCATATTGCCTTTGTGCCTCCCAATTCACCTAAAATTACAAATACATGGCATAGCTTGTACTAAATTCTAAGTAGAATCCAATCCAGTTTCTTTTAAATGATCTCAATATTATTTCACTACAAATGGCTAAAAGGCAGGAGGCTACTTTTATTGTAATGAAAAGTTTACATAGGAAAAGAATTTCAAAATCCGTGTASAAACCCCATCTTGCCATTCATTTACTGCTAATTCAGATTTATTTCTGCATATAAACTTGAGGTTATAGTCTGTGCCTAGACCTTAAATGCACCAGCGGAAGGATAAAAAAAAATCCTTCAAAATACCAGTTTTTCCCCCACAAGTACAATTGTTCTTGTGCCTTCTGTGGCTTAAAATTTTCATCTTTTAAACTTTATTTTTCAATTACTACAGCTGCAATAAACACTGACTTTTTTTTTTTCAGCTGTTTGACATAATGTTGATAGCTATGCATATTTTGTGTCTTTTTAAAAATTAAAAAAATTTAAAAAAACAAAGCAGGAGAATACGTTTTTGAAGAAGAGAATTTTTAGAACAGTTTGATAACGCAAATTATTTTTTCTCAATTGTTTGAGCAGCATTCGAGTTTTGAAAATTCTTGTAGAAGCCAATTTTTTGTAACTGTGGTGCAAATCTTGTGTTTTCTTAGCCTGATGAAAAGTAGTATAGAAGCAATATTTCATACGTGACATATGTGCATATACAGATACGTATGTGGTCACACACACACAGGACAACATGTGTGGGCATATGTATGTATATTTACACAGAAACACACACACACACACACAAAAGATGCGTATGAAGTGAAAAGCTTACCTTTTTCCTATCTAGATTAAGAACCTATTTTAGACATTTGTTATGTTTTGTGAAAAGAATGTTCTATTTGAAACTACAAAACATTTAATTCTTACTGTATCTCTGGTTGTTTAATGGGAACGTTTCACATTTAATGGTAAACACGTGGAAGATGTTAGAATGTAGTAATTATTTAAGGAAGTGTTCACCCATGTATTCCTGAGGTTTGCTTTGTGCCTCAGTATTATTTAATTAAAGTGTTTTAAGTTTGCAGAATCTTTGTTACTGTACCAGGTATGTGGGTGAACATTGAAAATCGAGGGGAACTTTTATAAAGCAATGTAAATATTCAACCTTACGGCTGTTCTTGCATAAAAACARAAGATTTTAATAACTACATTCTGAAAACATCTGTTGAATTTATAAGAAACACTACAGTAACTRTGTAGATAGTTAAAAGCATTCTTGAAAATCCAGCTCTCTACTTTTAAAAGTTAAGTCTCTTTCATCAGATGTCAAGGGAATGGGTAATACAGTTTCTGTAAAATTGCAGAATTTTTTCTATGTATATGAAGTCAGTTAATAGAAAAATGTTTTTTTTCCACAGGTTAATATTAATTAAGAAATAAAGGTGAAGATTTTGTGGCTTTAAAGATAGGATTTTCACCAGCAGCATTGAAAGATTATACATATATATATATACAGAAAGATATATATATATATATATTAAAAATGGAAAGTGGTTTACAAAACCCCCAAAATGAGCACTGTACATGAGAAGTGAAAGCAAAAACTATATTTGCCATGTGTATTATATAGCAATCATTGGTGTTAATAGTGCAAATGTTTCCTTCTGGTACCAACTATGTGTTTGAAAAATCCAATACGCATTGTTTTCAAAAAGCTCCCCTTAAGGAATGTAACTGGTTTATATGAGTAAGCAGTTACTGTATTGCACTTAAATGTTCTGTTGAAGGAAATGCAATTTTGTTTTCTGTAGAACTGTTGGTTGTAAACCATCTATAAACTGAAGCTAAAAATGCTCATATTTAGAGCTGGGATGAAAACTGGTATTTAACCTTTGTATCTTCTTAGGAATATCCTTTTTAGTGTATGAAAGGTGGTGGCACTATGACTTTATTCAGTCTTTTCATCTGAGCCACAGTCACCTCTCTCCCAAAGCAGCCACCTTCCAAATGCACAAATACTGGGATATGTAGAAACAAATCTAGAAGAAACAGTGAGCTTACATTTTTCTCTAAAATCCATACTTTCTGTATTAATTGTACCACTTGAGTGAGGTAGTAGGCAAACACAATAACCATCTCATTACCATATAACGTGTTAGAGTCACAAACTCAAAAAGAAGGAAAAAAAAAAGCCTCTTTAGGTTGGTTTTAATGCTGCCCAGAAGAGTCAAAGGTTAAGGTTTAAACTGATATTGTCCCAGCCATTACTCATATGTATATAGTTACAAAAGTGACAAAACACTGCCTTTATATTATTTAGCAATATGTTGTAAATAGCATTATTAAGCTCTTTTTTTTTGTAATAAAGACCCTTTAATTTGAAGATAGTACAATAACTGAACTGATAAAGTCAATTTTTGATTTTTTTTATTTTATTTTTTAGCTAGAGGCAATTTCAACTGTGGATTTTTTTGTTGTCGTCTATTGTTCTGAAGACTTTGCATAATTTATTGGTTTAATTTATCCTAATTTATTTGATGAAGGTGTACAATTTTGTATTACCAAGGATGTACTGTAATATTAATTGATGACAAGATAAAACAATAAGACTCCCCTGTCCGTTTGGAAAAAAAAAAAAGGTGCAGTAGACAATTGATTGAGAAAAAGTTACAATTCTAGCTTGGCAGCTACTAAATTTAAGATAAACACAGGAAAAATGTTTGGGGGGGGGTGGATTTTATTTTGTGTGTTTAAAGCTTTTGTATACTCTCCAGACTTTTACCTTTTTGCTTTGTACCACTTAAAGGATACAGTAGTTCAATTGCCTTGTGTGCCTTCCATCTTCTCTAAACTGAATGTATGTGCAGTATATATGCAAGCTTGTGCAAAATAAAATATAAATTACAAGCTCATTGCCATTGTTCACATTTATTTCCAAAAGTTTATGCTGCCCCGCGTCAAGAGGTGAAGCCCTGAACCGCTCRGCTGTGGCCAGGCTGTGCCTAACACTGTGGTCCTCTGAAGGTTTTCTTTTCCCCTTAGTTCAAATTATTTATTAATGAAACTACCAGCCCTCTTGCAAAATGGATATAATGATTTATGGCCTCGGTGTCCTACCTCCAGCACAGCTCCGGTTAAGATAATGAATGTTATTTTGCAATAGTCTATCTGACAAGGAATAACTCCCTGGAAGAGACCAGTTATGTCTGAGGCAGAGACAACCCTTTCAATTAAATGTAGCCAATGTGGGCTAGAAAGTGCTTTTGTTTATACTGTTTAATCATTTCCTGGTGTACCTGGCATGCCGGTGTCCTGCACTGGGGAGTTCCTCAAGCTGGGTAAATGTAAGGGCAGTGCTTGGGCTGTGGTGGTTCATGTTTGGTTCACATTTGTTACTCTTACCTGTTTGGCCTTGTTAATGGTAGTGACCAGATATCATTCTCTGTTCTTTTTGTTACATTCCATCACTCACAGACCATTTCTGTTTCRAGTTGTATATAACTACTCTGTTCTTACACAATTCCTCAAAATGAATTTGTTCGTGGTTTTTCTCTCACCCTTTAATATGTATCTAAAAATGTTGAGGTTGAGTAGACCTTTGAATTACGTGATTGTCTGTGTTTCAGATATAAAAAGTCTCTTTTTGGCGTAGAATTGGTGCAGATGGCAGTAAGGCTGTAGCTTATTTAGATCACAAAATCCTGCAAGACTTTTCTGATTTTGAAGGAGAAGCATGTTAAAAATATATTTTGATCTGAGGTCATTTATTTTCAGATTCTTCCCTGATACAGCCTCAGGACACTGTAGAGCTGAGCTGCAGCCTGAATCCAGCTTAAGCTTCACTGTAAAAACCAAATAAATACTTCATCTCTACAACAGCAGTTAAAACTCCATGTATTTTGATACAACTGGAGTTGCATTTGTTGGGCCACATTAACAYCMTCTTAAAGAGGTCTGTGGCAGGTMATGAGATTACATCTATKTAGATAAAGTTTAGGTGTGAGATCTTCTCTGGTTTTACCTCAAACAAATTGCTTTTCTTCTTTCCACAKTAGCAAACCAACATACTAGAATCATTTTCAGGTCAAAACACCTGACATTCAGTAATTTCTTAAGGCACTGGCTGYCCCACAGCACTGTCTGAGCATTCCTGCTAAAACAGTGGCATGGTGTGGTGTCAGAGATGGTGAGCGTGTCAAGGTATATGGCTCCTCCACTCCAGAAAGCCTTGAGGAGTTCCTCTGCSAATCTTGGGTCAGAGCAAGCCCAGGGATCCCAGGAGGGAGCTGGAAATGCTTTCCTTGTCAGGGGTGAGCCAAGGAGAGCCAAGACTGCAACCAGAAAGCTGGTTAAGGACGCCCTAGCTGAGGCTGACAAAGGCAGCTACAGATCTCATGGCAGTGCTCATCGKTGTGTTAGTTATCAAGACTTAACTAGATAAGGGAGAGGGAGATCATCCTCAGGTACCCAGTCAGTGGACCAAAGGATCTGAGCTGCATGGGTAATTGCCAGCTCACTCTATCCCCCTCTCAGTCTTTCTCTCAAATATACAAGWTCTGTGATATACAGGACACTATTTGCCATTTTACCCTGCAGTGGAAAGCACACAGATCTCTAAATAAGAAATCCTAGCTGTTGGCATCTCAGAATGCTGCAGGAGTTCAGAGCTAGACTGGAACTTGGCAAGTAGTCCCTGTCACTGCAGAGGGCCAAATCAACTTTCCCAGGCTTCAAGCACCCTGAAATGATCCAAGTTCTGCAGATCTGGCCATCTGTGCTTGGAAATCCTCAGTTCCCCTAATACCTGGAATTTTTACAATAAGAAAGATACTATGTTCTAGCTTGAAATCATAAGGAAAACATGAATTATCCCTGAACAAGACAAATAATAGAACAATTTTATGTCACTGAARCCATCACTAGCAACTGGGGTCTTTTACACATCACATTACTGAGAAGCTGAATGTGGTAGACCGCATTTTGTCATTTCAGAGCCTGAAAGAGTTAATTGCTCTCATTTTCTTGGTCTGTACCCTTATTTATGCCCAGCCTGGGTAGTGCCAACACAATTTCTATGGAGATGATCCCTTCTGATCCAGTCTTCCCTCTTTGTTAGGAGGGAGAGGGAGAGTTGCAGCATACAACTGGCTGTGCTTGGGAAATAATGGCAAATAAGTCCCTCACTCTTTGCAATGGGTTACAGTGCTTCCCCAAACAGACTCATCTTAGTGACTTTTAAAATATGGCACTGTGTTTGTTTTAGGAATACAACAYGCGAAATGAAATCTTTGTTAAATTGTGTTGTTGAATGGGGCTGGAGGGCTCCCAGGGTGAAGGCAGAGCTGCTAGATAAAAAGGGCTGGGGGGTAGCAGGGTTGTTTCCCTGCCTGGTCCAAGTGTTTGACCCTCTGGGCGYATTGCAGGCCCTGCCTGTTCTCCCAGCTTCTCAGGGGCATTTGGAGAAGCTGCCTGTCAAAGCTCGATCAATCGGTGGGTGCAGAAATTGCCACAATGCCCATTTTTGTGTATGGTTTAYTAGCAACACAGCCATACCTGTATCTCAAAGGGATGGAGGAGGTATCTTTTATTTAAATATTAAAWTTTTTTGGACACCCAAATGAATTCTTGTTGGCTTAGGTTAGCCTGAGTCTTTCCAGAGCTGCAGAGCAGAGTGAGACACTGATTCTCCTTCAGAGAAAGGACCCCCCCACTTCGCTCTGCCCAGAGTCTGGGAGGCTGTGATTGCATTTTCATGAATAAATCCTGGGCAAGTGAATAGTGGTACTTTCCCATTTATTTGGGAATCAGTGTGAAAAAACAAACAAACAAACAAACAATCTATTTGCTTCACAACAAAACACATGAAAATTAACTGCTGTTTGTACTCAAATGCAGTTAATTGCATGCACGGTTTAATTTTATCCTTTAAAATTAGGCTTAAGGTTGAGTCTCTATCTAGGCAAAGGAAGATAAAAAACTAGAAAGATGGCACAGAGMGCTAAAGAAATACTACTGGCTCCAATGTAAATATGTTTGCAGTTTGCAAGAGACCTGCCAGTCAAGCAGCTGTGGGAGGTAACARGGGAGAACGCACGAGAGGAAAAAGTCTTGTGGCAACAGTGGCCAGTTTCATTATGGCCACTGCCAGACTGTGAAACAACTCTGGGGGCTTGAAATCCTATTGCCTATTAAAACTGGGCATGACAGCTCTTTTTTATGCTTCACCAACCAGAGATGGAACAGTGTCCTAGGGGAAATAAGGAAAAATATTTATTACAAGTGTTTAACACCTTTTAGTACAAAACAACCCTAATATGCAGCACTCAAGGATAATTCATGCCAGCACATGTAAAACCAAGGGAAATCGTTTATCAGCTCAATAATTTGGTCAGAGCTTTTAAAGGAAGAGATGATGCTCCAGTCAAAACCATAAGGCCAGATTTCTCTGAAGTGGAGGCACTTTAGATTTTTTTTTATCATTATTTTTACAATTCCTCGGTAATCCACACAAGGCTCTGACAACACACCCACCCCAGGGACTGCACGGCTGCCTGACTSGGGTTGAAGATTGGCCATTCAGACCCGGGGCTTACCTGCCCCTCATGCATGGCAGTGGTTGCTGGCATATTTAAGAGAGCCACAGGACAGCCAGGGTTGGATCTTGAGCAACCCATGAGGTTTAAACTGCTTCAAAGGCTTATCTGAAAACCGCGCGCCCTGAGCTCTTCTCAGGCTGCGAACAGTCTGGAAGCATGAGGATGCTGGGGTGAAGGGGTGTATTTCAAACAAAATGTGTGTTCCTAAAAAAATGTGTGTGTTTGGAAGCGGGATAATATAAAATGAGGTTCGCTGCTTTCTTACATGAACATTTGCATTATGACATCCCGGATTTAGGGGAAACCTAGAACTCACAAGGGGGGAGCTCTGCCACGCACTGAGCTCCAGAAGGGAAAACCTCGAGCACTTTCAAAAGGCTGCGCTCAAACCTATTCCTGCTGCCGCSGACTGCACGTTCCCATTTTGCAGGGGGTGCAGGAAGGCACGGGATGGTGGCACCCAGGACCCGCAGTGCCCGGTGCGGAGCGGAGCCGCTCGCGTTACTCATTAATCCCTGTTACTCGTTAACCCCGCGCTCGGGGGTCCTGCCCGAGCCCCGCTCACATTGCACAATCCACACGCTGCCGGCTTTATCTCCTAGCTCGAACCTTGCTTTCCGGCATCCTTTCGCATCTTTGCGTGTGGCCGGAGACAATGTTTTAAAATACTGTTTACCCGGCCATTTGCTTTCCCGGAACCTGGGGGAACGGTGGAATTGCAAAAGCCCATCCGTGGCGAGGATTTCCCCCGGCCCGTGAGTCAGGCTTCCTCCCATCAGGAAAGCCCTGCTGCTTAAGCAGTATTTCTTCCCTTCCAGAAATTTCCAGAGTGCTCAGCAGCCTTTAACCAGGGCCAGGGCYGGCTGCTGGCTGCGGCACAGGGCGAGTGACCCGGCGATGGCAGGGAAAGAGCAGGTCAAGGTGTGCTGTGACGGGCAACGGGGAAACCCAGCTCTGCACGGAATGACCCTGGGCAAAGGGCTGGGCACAGGGGCTCTGCCTCGGGCCACACAAGCTGCTCCGTGCTCAGGGCACAGTGGTCCAATGCCAGGGGCCAAAAGGGACCCAGTGGGTGCTGGAGGACAGCAGTGGCAGGAAGGGAATGGACCCCCCATCAYAGCAGTGGGGTGAAGCTGGTGCCCAGTGTCAGGCACCTCTGCTGCCCTTCACGCAGCTCCTTCCCTATATTTCCAAATTTCAGTACCATTCTCACACCTCTTTGGAGGAGGGAAGGGGGGAGGGTGACTGTAATTTTGACAAGGTGAACATGGCAGCAGCCCCGGCAAATAGGTGTGTACGTTGTCCCYACTGTACGGCAGCCCAATGATTCTGGATATAGTCTTACATCACTTGCAAAATTCAGGATTTGTCCAAAACATGGTACTCTTTTTARACAGATAATGTAAGTAATACATAGTAATTTTTATTGTTATTATTAACCTTAAGGAACTTGGTTATTCCAAGTTTATATTTATATATGTGTATAAATATAAATAACATGTAGTTATCCTTAATCTGATTTCAAATGACCTGAAAAGAGRATCAAAAAAGTGCAAGATAGCTGTACAACGGGGGAGAAAATGGTGAGGGGGGAAGGGGGAACGAGGGTGTTGGCTGTAAAAGAAAGAAAGTTATCCCAATTCTAGCACTGCTGGAAAAACGTGAAAGTTATTGCCGCACAAAGAACCTCTTGAACTGCTCTGCCTTCCAAAATTTCTACTGCACTCTCTGCAGTTACTTGTGTATGGCAGAAGCAGCATCTTTGTATTATATGAACAGTCTGCTTCATAATCAAATACCATCTGTCGCTACATCTGAACTTGTTTTCAACATCTGTGCGTTCTGGTCTTAACAAAGCTTTAAAAACTAATTCAAAAACTTTCACAGATCACTGACTAAATATGTACATTTACCATCTTTCATATTGGTTTAAAATATTTCTTCTATAGCTGCATCCCCTTGGCTGGGAATAGTTAAGATGTATACACTGAGTTGCTTTATTAAGCTTATTTTCTAATGGCCTTGGGTAGCCAAGTGCAAAAGAGGGACACTTGCTCAGGCACCGAGAGGACCCATCATATTCTTTCTTGGTGCCAATACAGTCCCTTTCTGCCAATGAGAAACCTGAAAGTTGATCAGCTACCATACCCCAATTACTCAAAATGACACTACAGATAAAACTGCAACCAAGGGGAGAATCAACTGTATGGCTTATATGCTGCTAAAGTGTGTCTGAACAAATGGTGAAGTAAAATCATGAGAGCCCTCAGGAGGATAAGTACGTTGTTACTTTGCACATGCTTCAGAAATGTGAAGTACATCTTTACAGAACTTTTGGCCAACCCCCTGGCAGATGTTGACCAGTTTTGCTTATGTATACATCAGTTGCAGAACACTAAAACAGAGATTGGAAATTTTAATTTAGTCAAGGCAGTTGGGCTAAAATGATGGCTTTTGTTGAAACCATTAAATAGAGCTGCCTAATGAAGTACAGTACAGCACTGGCAAACCAAGCCCTGATGAGATGCAGCAGCTTCCAAACTGCAGCCCTGGAAAAGGGAAGAAGGAAGCTCGCAAGTCTTTAACTAAAGTGGAATGGCGACAGCCCTTGTAAAGCTGCGTTTGATTTTGTGTTTGAGGGCAGATGCACTTGTACATTATTGCCCTGACATTTTAACCATTAGTTGGAAATGTGCCGTTGCAGTTCCTGCCATATATTTCTCAATCCTATTTGTTAGAAAGTGAGCTAATAGACAGCGTGATGAAGTGATCATAAATTCACTTTCAAAGGGCATTTGGGTTCAGAGCCTAAAGATTGAATATGGCAAATTCTTAGGCATGGGGAAGAAGGTGGGGGCCAGGAGGGTCATTCTCACTGATGGGTTCAGTGATTGATTCCACTACAGAACTATATTTGCCCTTTACTCGGCTGTTTAACACAGAATAGCTATAATAGATTCCCAATCCATTATTCCTCTTCTTCCTCAGGTCACCATGAAGTGAAAGAAAATATAACCTTGGCTGTGATAAAATAAACTTTAGCATTATCAGGTGTTTGGAAATTGGAAGGCGTCTGATTGTCTGATAGACACAAACACACACACACACACACAAAGGGTTATAATATAATTCTCCRTGCTGCCTCTGACAAATGGTTATTACTGTTCACTATAGGTTTTTCGCTCATGCAATAATATGGTGTCATGCAAGTCCACACAGCCTTAAAATTCTTCTTATTATACACAGCCATCCAAAAATCACATGCAGAATGCTGCTCTTTTAATGGTGAYTAGCAGCATTTTTTTTTTAAAGATAGGTGGCTTAGAACAAAWTTTGCTTTGAGAGAGAAAAGAATTATCTGAAAGGCAAGATGAAAATGAGTGTTTTAGCACAAGGCAGCCCCAAAATATTTTCAATAATTAGAAGAGACTTATGTTCCATTTCACTGTTTTATGTGTTATATAGTATAAAGCAAGTGCCACTGTAGTTAAGTGTTTGTCAGCATTTCCCTTGTAAATCCTGGTTTTCCAGAGGGCTGCTATAACTTGCCAATTTCAAATCGCACTGGGCTAACACTCACTATCCACATTGTCAGCCCAGATGCAAATTTCTGTTGTTGTTATTACCAAAAATGAAATCAAGTGAAGCTGCTGGTTTTTAGTTCACGGCAAAAGATGATGGTTGGGAAGTGGGGGATGGTGGTGGTTTCTGTGCCTTTTTTTTCCCCTGTTGCTCCTAGTTGGGATATTGCTGCTGCAGTGGTCAGATTGAAATGGGTTTGTTTTGAAAGGGATGCAAAAGGAAGTTAGGGTATGGATATTTTTTTGTACACCCCAAAAAATAAGTGACACATGGAGGGCTCAGGCAGAGAAGAGGAGAGAGAGAAGGGAGAGCATTCTGATGTGGTACATCTTCTTCTGATGTAGTACAATTCACTCCCAGCCAGGCAGCTGACCCCATCCCAAGCTTTGGTTCTGCATCTGCATCCCAGACCTCGGTCAATTCAGCAGTGGAATCCCGCAAGAAAACACAAAATTTTTTGACTCAGCAGAAGCAGCTCCAGTGGCGCACAGAACAAAACCCTGGTCTCCTCTTCCCAGCCTCTGGAGCCAACCTTTGGGGTCCCCAACCACCAAGAATGGGCCAACTCTCCTTCTTCAACATCCCCAAAACCTACAWGATCCCACAATGGACACAGGAGAGGACTTTGTGTGTTTGCAGTACCAAAATGTTCTCTGCTTGACAACGGAGCAAAGGAGTGCCTCCTCCACTTTTAATTGATAAAAATTATTTTTTCAATTGAAAAAAATAATTCTGAAGCATTGCTGCCTTCTTACAGATTAAGCCTTTACTATTTAACATCCACACAGTTTTGTTATACTGGAGACAGGTGTATTGAGATGCTCTTGGCTGCTTTCCTCTTCGGATATGGCCCTACACCCATGTGAGGCCTGGACATGAGAATCCCGACTAAAATCAGAATTACACCAGTGCAGGAGTATATTGTAAGTGGAGAAACAGTTCTAAGGTCAAAGGCTTGCATCGAGGAGGAGAGCACTTGTAGGTGTTTACAAATCTAGAGGGGTTCCTGCAAGTGAAGAAACGAGGAGTCGCTGGGTGAGCAGTTGTTATCAGCTCTAGAGAGGCTAAAAAGTGGTAATATCAYACTCCAGCTGCCCAGAGAAAGACAAATTCGAGAATATGTTCATATCACTTGGAATATATCCACAAATTTTCTAGTGCTTTAAATCAGCTGATGTGCCTCRCAGAGCTGTCAGTTGGGGGTTATATCTCATTGGGCAGGTTGGGGTACAGCTTGTCATAATTTTGGTGCTCTCTATGGAGAGACTAAGGTCAGCAAAAGAGACTTTGACATCAGCAATGTGACATCAGCTTGTGTCGGGTGAGGTTTCAGCCTGTGAACAGCATCAGCAGGTTACCTTTKTAAGCCATTGCCCAGGTCCCTCCTTCCAGATCTGCAGCGGTCAGAGACACCCCAAACACCACTGCAGCATAGAAAACAAGGT
Organism: Malurus melanocephalus; assembly: GCF_030028575.1. NCBI lineage: Eukaryota > Metazoa > Chordata > Aves > Passeriformes > Maluridae > Malurus > Malurus melanocephalus. The sequence goes on from NW_026623280.1 coordinate 1,411,799, forward strand.
CCATATTAGTCAYACGCTGTTTTCCCCACCTGGAAAATTCTTAGGTAGATTCCACTTGAAAACAAAGGGCAATTCCCTGCCAATTTAGTGTTAAACTAGAATGCCACTTTCATTCTATGTACAAGCCCCAAACTTCCATATATTGATACATTCCAATGCAAAATTCAAGCTTTGGGATCAGAGGACCCCAGCTAAATGTCAAGAGATTTCCACATTAAAAAAAAAAACAGCCCTGGATTTGCCCTCTATGTAAGGCATACAGCAGATAAAACCAATAATACCTTATCTCCTCCCATGACTTCCTGGCCAGGAGCAGCAGCAATATATATTAAGATATCAATTGACTGTTTACAGGATTAAGTAAGGAACAGCTGAAATCAGTCCTTGCTTTTATTTGAGTTTAATTCATCCAGTCAGAGATCTGTGTGGTAACCACCTATAATAAAGAAATAATAGCAATAATAACAGAGCTTTGCACTTTTACAGCATCTTCCACTGAAAGTTATCTCAGTGTGCTTCATAAACATTACTCCTGCACCCATTCCTTCAATTCCTCCACTTTCTCCTCATCTTAATCTGTAGAATCTGCAGTAATATGATAGCATGGATGGCCTGACAAATAATATAAGGCAAGCTGTTACCTCAGTAAAATACAGAAAGAGCAAGGTAARGTTATGTGGAAAATACGAGGGAAATTCAGTAGGCTAGAGACAGTATATATTCATTTTGCTAACATATTATRTGCTCAGTTAAGGATAAGAGAAAATCCATACATTCTGCTAGCTTCACTGATATTCTTGCATTAAAGGAACATAAATCAACCTGCACCWCTCGGCATGCTGGGTTTCTGAGACAAAAAATGGAGAGGAAGAAAAATATCAGCGAAGAAAGTTTGAAAATACATGGGTTTCATTTCTTTATGGCACATAATATTTTCTAAAATCTCAGCCTTATGAACACATAAGGCTGAGATTTCACATGTGAGTAAGTCCCAGCAWTGAAAGGTGGCAGGAGGTGTAGGCATGGGGTTGCAGTTCAAAATTTCCCAGAACAGCAGTGCTGTCCTCTAGGGTTGTAGGGCAGATAGCTCATTAAACACAGTTATGAGACAAATAAGAAATTCTAACAAATACTCTCGCAGGTATTGTATTCAGTGTCTTGAACTGACTTCAGCACAAGGAAAGAGGGTGCTATTTACTCCAGGAAATTCATCCCTGGAAGCTTAGCCTGTGTCCAGTGGAAAACTTCCKGGAGTGAAATTCCCTCCATGTGGATAGCCAGCACAAAGCCCATAAAGCATTAAGCTTATGGGAATGACTTCTTCTGTTCCAGTGCTTTAATTGAAAGTGAAAGGTAAACAAAATTTAAAAGATGAGGACAACACCTGAGAATGCACAAAATYGTGCAAGCAGGCAGATTTGGGAGAAAAATGCACAATAAAGAGGAGTTTTGTAAGCGGAAAGTGCTTTTAGTCAGGAAAACCCCATCGTTCCACCAGTACCAGAGGCCTTTCTCCTCTTGCATTGCATTAGGTTTGAAGATTCTCTCCACAGAGAAGCTGATCCCTCTGTGACTAAGTGGTCATTTCCTTCGCTGGGCAAATCCAGGTTTTAACTGAGCACAGTGAAATGCTGGGAGAGTCATGGAAAGGGGGACAAGCACTGGACTCCAGTGACGGACCAGGACGAATGGGACACCTGTGATGTATGCCCCAACTTCTCCATCCATAAAATACAAGCAGCAGGAAGTATCTTCCTGTGCTAARTGTATTGAGAGGGGCTGTGTGTGCAAACAATAAAACTCCTTCCAGCTATTACCCCCCCAGCAGTTTCCTTCTGCCCTCCCCCTTTCCTCAGTCTGACAGTGTCTGTAGCACTAGCCCAGTAATTGAGCATTTTCGTGCCTCAAATTCACTGATATTTAATTTTTATGTCATTCTCAGAACCTATCACATATTTGTTTTGATTTATTCAATATTGATCCTTTCTCTGACTTTCGAGCAGCTATCACCTTCCCCGCCCGTTCCCAGAGAATCTGCCAAGCCAGCAGTTTGTGATTTTGTCATAATACATGTGTTTCATTTTCCGAGTGGCTGTCACAAGCATCTCACAAATGTTACATCCCCTCTTTTTATTCACACGTTCTGTATATTCAGTGTTCCCAGAGATGGGCTTTTCTTGTGTGGAGAAGCAAGGCTTTTTGTATCAGTTTGCAGGATACAAATCTAAACCTTTTTTAGCAGAGAATGAGGAGCTTTATTTTTGCTGGATTTGAATAAATGCTCTTATCTGGCTTTCTACAATACACTATGCACACGAGAGCAGAAAAGAGAAAGCTGACTGAGGCGAACCCGGGGCCACATTTTCTGAAGTGTCGAAGTGGCTTCAGCATGTTTCACTTTGTTAGCAGCCACTTGCATTTTGCTTGCTCATGGTACACAGGCACGTCCCCATTTCACAAAATCAGTGYAAAATATTCTAAGCTGCCTTCCCCAAATCTGTTCTTTGTCAGTTTTGTGTGACACTACTGGGAGTCTTTTCCAGTGTGGCCATGGCAAGGAGGCCAAATATCACAGGTCTAAACATCTTACTGTTAGGAATTACGCTCTTCCAAGGAAGCATGAAACAAAGCCCATACCATGTTTTGTTAAGAGCACAACCAGCAGACCAAGGGAAGTTCTCAAACCCCTCCATTCAGCTCCATCTGGAATACCACCTCTCTCAGCTCTGGAAGTCAAAGAGGATATTGAGACATTGGAAAGGGCCCAGCAGAAGGATACCAGGATCATTGGCACATTAATGCTGAGGAAAGATTGAAGCAACTGGTCTTATTTAAGAAGGTGAAGAGGAGGCTGGGAAGGGAGGTCTCTAGTCAATACTTGAAGGGTAGTCACAAAGTCAATGCTTGAAGGATAATCACAAAGACACCCCAGCTGGCCTTCTTGGTAGTCACAGACAGTAAAACAAGGAGGAAAAACTGATGCCYAAAGATTTTTYGCTTTTTAAATATATTTTAATAGATTTGTAGCTTTTCAGATTTTTAACACATACAGGTATAGCTTCTAGCATTTACTTACACTTTAGAATAGTAGGTTACCCTTTCTAACACATTATATCACATTCTTGAAATTCTATTTAGTCTTACTTTTAGGAAAAGAATTTCCAAGAAGAACATCTTGTTTTACCCCAGCACCTGGGAGACATAACAAAATATAGGGCRAAGAGCCCCTTGGATTCTCACCARTAGCTCTAATAGGGTGTGTTTCCAGGACAAGTGGTCTCATATTGGGTGTACTTGCTAGATACACTAATTAATCAAACTTATGAAATTGTGATAATCTGATGCCACACGTGCTCAGAGCTATATTTTATGTGTGTGAAAGCTTTCATTAAGGAATGGCTCCTTCTATTTCCACTTTAATCTTGTTTGGAAAGTTTTTCTTTCTATTCCAGGCTAAACAAAGCACGAGCTGTGGCCCAGAAGATTCAGGACASACATTAAGGAACACTTACTCACTGGAGGAGTAAATTCCTAGTGCAGGAACRAGCTACCCAAGAGCTGGTATCTCTGTCCATGGAGGCTTTCAAGACTCATCAAGGAAAGAAACCGAAGCAAAACAGATGTGACACTATCTGGCCAGTTAGAAATAGCAGGGCACTGAGGCGGAGGTTGAACAAGATGACCTCCAGGGGTCCCTTACATTTCATATTCYTTGGTCAAAAAGTGTTCTGAAGGTTCAAAGGAGCTTTTCCAAGGAGCCCTCTGAGAGCATTCACACATACACACTGACAGAGGGAGAAATCAAACACAGCTTCCAATACAAACAGCTTCTCGAGATATTCTGCCATCAAAGCTGAGCTCCTGTGATCCCCACAGGCATTTGAGACATGAAGAAGGGTAGAATATACAAGTCTGAGAAAAACAGTCTTTGTGTTGTTTACACTCAAGTTTCTAGTCTTATCTCACTACGAAATTCTTGTACCACTTGGGAAACCCCCAGCTTTCTGCAGAGGCCACCGCCAGCTTCCTCCTAGTTCTTCCCCAAACCATTTCTCTTCTTTAAACTGTTTTCCCCTCCCGCCCCAGTGAGCTTGCATTCTTTCTAATTCCACATGCTGACATTATTTGGGTTTTGTCTCTATTCTCTCAGGAACATGCCATCTTGTGTAAACCCGAGATCTGGCTCCTTATCTCCAGTAATTTCCACTCKCAGCAGCCTCAGAAATAACTGGTTAATTAGAGGCATATGCTCGGGGGCTGTGTCCATTTCCACAGTTTATGCTGTGTCACTCGTGGGGGAGCAATGGTGGAAGAATCTGTCCTTTTCTATGGAGAAATATCTTTCGTTTTGTTGCTCCACCCCAGGCAGCTYACAAAGTAAAAAATGGGGAAATTCAGAGATGGGGCAGACTTCTGCACGGATTCTTTTCAATAAGCATTTCGCTGCATTACCATTTCTGCTTTCGCGTCCAGTGTCACCAGGGAACGGTTCAGCATAAACACCTCCTGAGGAACGGTTCCAGAGCCTAATGCCAACCTGAGACAGCTGCTGATGCTGAACAACATCATCAAGGGCCCACTGTCCCTTCCTGCCACTCCTCCTCCTTCACTACCAGTGAAAGAACTATGAAAAGACCAAGAGCTGGTGTACAGCCAACAAGAACTAAAGATCTTGCAGCTGGTTGTACCACCTGTGCCTTGTGAAATTCCAGCCAAAACAACGTCCCCTCCCTCCCCTCAGATAACCCCTTCATTAGAGAGAAGGGCATCCCATTTGACAGCTCCATCAGCGGGAGGGGCACGTGCAGGGCAGCAGGTAGGGCGGGCAGCAACTCCTACCATCCCCAGTGGCCGTGGGTGCTGTCCACTCGTGTGTCCTGGGTGTGCCAGGCCTTGTGGGGCAAGCCCAAACCCCATATGGTGCCAGATATATATAGCTGCTCAGTGCCACCCTGCTGAGCCAGTGCCAGCACACRTCACGTGGCGCTGCCTTTATTTGGGCTGGTTTGAGGGAGATGTACAGAATCCATGAGGGAAAGCGCTGATACATGTGGCTCTGACACAAAAGGAAGAATCCTTCTCTTAGGGCCATAGAGCAAATCCAGTGTTCTGGATTCCCCCATTACTATCAAAGGGCATTATTTGTATGTAGCCAGAGCACATTGTCTCAGGACACATCCCRCCACAGCTCTGAGGGGGGAAATTTGCTTGAAGAATGCTAGAAATGGGTCTGTAAGCCATTAGGTGATAACATTCTTCAAGCGTCAAAATATTACACATATTTGGTTTTATCTTTTACTAGAAATTAATGTTTTTATTAATAATGTTTATTTTAACTGGACTAGAAATGGCAGAGGAACAGTTAAGATGGAAATTATGCATCTTCACTCCCTCTGAGCCACATATTTATTTTAATTTGTGTGTTTTCACATGCAACATGAGCTTACACCCCTGTCCTGCTCGTGTCCATGTCTTTATTTAGATTCCATACTGTGGATGCTAGAGAGAAAGGAGACCCTAAACAAGCATGCCTGGATATAACCAGAGGATTAATTGCTGTGATTACAGTGCACACCCTGGTGACTAATGAGAGAGGTGAGACCTTCCTTTTCACAAGCACTTGGTCGAAAGGGAAGCTCCTGATGCTTCCTGCCTTCAAACACACAACTGACCAGCTTTGACTCTATCTGGTGAAGGGCAGCAGCATTCATATGCAGTGGCTCATTAGAAAATATCAGCATTTCAGCTTTTTTATCCAATTAAAAACATCTGGCACTAGGGTGATCCAGCTGGCAGCCCGTGGCTCCATACCTAAGTTGTGGAATGGCTGCACTCGTGGTTGCCTCAGCAGAGACCAAGAGCAGCTGCYGGAGCAGTGCTGAAGGCTGAGTGCCTCTGCTGCATCCCTGTTCAGCTGAGGGTTTCCACACATCCCCTGGAGGCAGGACTGCTGCCTGGGGCACAGCTGGAGCTCAGAGGGTGGGCATCTCTTCCTCCTGGMCTACAGCAGGGAAAGGGCCAGGGGCAGCAGCACCAGCTCCTCCACCCAGAAGTTTRGGGTTTGTCCTATATGGAGTGTGCTATTAGAAGCTGGTCTCCTAATGAGGGTCACCCAGCATTGTCCTGGAATCACTGGGAACATTTTTAAATAATCTCTCACCACAGAAGCTACTTGGCAGGAGAATTTCATTCTGCATACTTAGTTCTCTCTAGCAATTTCTGCCAYGGAATTCGTACTGTTCCCTATTGACTCCTCAGGGTGGTACTGAGAGGAAATGCACCATGACCTTCATCAAAATAAGAAGTACCATTAATACAAGTCCTATTCTTTCTCTGCTTTCCTCACAGAGTTAAGCGAGGCACAGGAATCATCAAATTAAATGGCTGGGTCAGCTTAATGTAATAAATCTATTAGTTCATATCATCATATATTTGATTTATACCACCCCAGACAATTACTAGCATGTCATTTCTTTGTTTAGGGATTTTTAATTTGAAAGTGTTCTAATCCTTAGTGTCAGCTGTTCCTGGTGGGTGATGACATATCTACTGTGAGTGAAACATTCTGATGACATATAGAGTGTATGAATCAAATGTCATAAGCATAAATATTTAAGCAATAAGACATGACAGGTAGAGCATTTCTTGGCGATTATCACACACCTCGGGTGGTGTTATGACGAGGCATTTGTCCAAAGGCCAACTGACTTTAACACACTAAAAGTAGCATGATTGCCTGGAAATGTGCTACTTGAAGTGTCTTATTGACATTTTTCCCTTCTCTGRATGACTTCTTCATTTCCCAGTGGGAGCCCCAAGGAATTACCAYTTCCTTCCTCCAGGACAGGGAAAGATTACACCTTTGAAAGCCCTGAGCACCTGAAGCTACATGGAACGGGAGCCTGAAAGAAGAGTAAGCTAAACCTTAACAGAAGACATTCACTGCCCACATTCACAATCTGAATGTGGCTTTGAAAGAGCAAGCCTGCCCTTTCCTGCATTCATAAGTGCTTTCTGGATCAAGAAGACATAGTCAGCATGGAGACAAGGGGCCGAGTAATTTCTTTAACAACACTCAAGGTACAGACAATGTTTGAGAAGACACCACTTAGAAGATGCTTTCTGTAGCTCCTTGCTCTGTTTAATAGCATTACTTTTTCTATGAAAGRTATAAGACTAGGCTGTGAAAAACAGAGGAGTTAGTCTTCACTGAAGGCATGTCAAACACATACTTAATCCTCAAAGTTATAGCTTCAGTTCAATCATCCAATGCTGCCAAAAGCCAAAATGAGATAAACCAACCTAACGCAACTACAAGAAGCTGGACCATTCATACCCCAAGTGGAGCTCAAGTGCCTTGGGCTGCAGGACTGGGATTGTTTCTGTCTGAACTAGATTATGTTAAATAAAACACAAAAATAAATATTGTGACCCTTCGATGCCTCTAGTAATTTTTTTCCTGTTTGCTTGCTGTGAAAGAGAGGAAACATACAGAGGAATTTCCKAATTTGGACAGCTCTGCACCATCCATGGTGATTTCTGCTGTGATCACAATACATTGCCTTTTTGCATAAATACTTGGCTTAATASAAATAGGTGGGAGAATAAATATACRTATCYAGTGCACCTCACTRAGGAAAACAATGGGCYACATTCATAGGATGAAATTAAGAGCTGCAAAGCAAATKTTAGGCATAACTGACTCCCTCAGCAAGTCAGTTCCTTGGCAATGCACAGGCAGAGCCTGGCTTAAATTTCACAGATATCTAAATCATGCTTAACTTTTGGTTTTGAATTGGAAGGCAAATGCTACATCTTTTTCTTTTACYCCCACCAGCCAGAGAGCTCATTGGAGCAATCAGGAGTAATGGCAGTAGCCATAACAGCATTTTCCTGCACCAGATGAGATGCTGATGCTTCTAGGGAAGCTTCTATGGACTTCCTGTCTAGTAATAAGGTGAACCCCATATTTTTTTGTGAAGAAGGAGCCATTCTCTCTGATCTGGATGCAAATCTCCCACTCTTCATTCCTTGGCTAAAGCTCCACAGCAGCTTCAGCACCAAAGTTCAAGTTTGTTCCTCAGCGTACAAAAATCAGCAAAGCCCTCACCCTCAGTAGCATTTCATATTCAAATCACAGGAAGGCCAACRGGACAATCTCATGCAATAAAGTAACAGGAAAATTCAGAGGCAGAAAAGACACCAGCAAAGTTTTCTTTGTGATCATTGTTTAACACTGTAAGTAATGAAATATTAATGAAAGTATGCTACTTTCATTTTGTGAGCAATTTAATTCAATTAAAAATAAATGGATCTCCTTGGCTCAGTGGATATACTGATATTCAGCACTGCCCTTAACTTAGTTTCAGCAGCATTTAAACCCAGCACAGCACAAAGTACAGCGACTGAAACATCGCCCCCAGCTAACATCGTTAACTCTTTAAGTCCCAGTGGCACGATTGTGTCACCCTGCTGAACCGACACAGCCTCTCCCAGGGAGTATTGGCTGTGCAGTTTAACTTGTAGGAGCAGTCATTTACACCCAGTGTGTTAGCAAAGATATCTTGCACTGGGGACCTGTTTYCTTGAAAGGAAGTAATTTCAGAAAGACTTAGCAGGCCTGCACGGGCCTGAATCTGCTAGCATGCCGTGATCTGGTTAAGTAATATATCTGGGAACTTCATGTCACATAATGTAGAACCATTCTTTTATTGCRCTGAAAGAGCTGTTTTAGATTCCCTTGGAGCCCATAGGCCACGTCTTTCTGATAATAAGAGTGTTATCAATGCTTTAATATTGAACTCAAATCTCTGCGTGAGAGAGCATCTAAGAGCTATTACTCAGTGCTGAAAGCAAAACCCAACTGTTCTGAATGGGGAGGAAAATGCCAATCTGTTGACAAAAAGTTAAACAGAGGTGAAATCTAAACTCTGGCCAACATTTTACAGCCTTAGCGCATTGTTAACTTTTCAACTTATCTGTCAGGAATAGGAAACTAATGTTTAAAAACAATGTATTGCTTTTACGAGCAAGGTCAGCATTTGTTAGATTTCAGGGTTATGCTGAGCAGAGCCAGCCAGGGCTGCACAGAAAGAATCTCTTAGCACCCAGGGGCTGAGGTTTTTTTTCAAAAGTTAAAATGTACAAACCTATTTCATTCCCATTTTTTTCCACGCAACCAGGAGGAGCTCTGCTCTGACATTTTTGTTCAGCCTCTGTTTTCATGTGTGACAGTACTAGCTGGAGGTTAACATCTCTCAGAAGGGGCTGTTGAACAAACCCTATGTCAGAGGAGTGGCTGCTGCATTTTGCTTTGGGGGGAGCTTGGGTTCAGGGTCACTCTGCTCTCTTCCAGGGGCGAGGTCCAGATTTGTGCGTCTGCCCCTTGGACAATGCCAGGCTTTGTTCTTGCAGCAAAGCATCCTTGCTCAGCCATGCAGTTCCCAAGGAGCTGTGTAGGTAAGATAATACAGGGGAAGTGGAACAGAGAGTCATTCTCTGTGAGAGAGACAGAGATCTTGTTCAGAAAACGTGGCTCAAGGGTGTTTTCCCTATATGCTTTTATATTAAATCATCCCACCTCGTAAGCTCAGAAAGGATTTGATCCATGAAGCAACTGCATKGACTAGCAGTTCATGGTGTCGCTAGAAACAATCTGTGTGCAATGTCCACTGCACAGTAAACTGGCCAAAGAGAGAGAAAAAAATGGTTTAATGCAAAACAAAGAGCTTCTAAAACATGTGCAGTGTGTGCTGCCACATTYGTGAATTTGCTTTCCTGACAGATACTTCCCCTCTCTTTCCTTACCAATAAACAGGTGGGAAAGACTTAACCTTTTTGTGCAAGCAGTAAAAAACACCAYGATTTCCAGTTTAGGATGGAAATCCCAGTAACAGAGAGGAATTTTTTATCGCTCACATTGAAACAAAATTTATTTGTCATAGAATTACGAATATTTGTGGGTTATATGCAAATAGGCAAAAACTGCTTTTGTGAAAAAAAAAAAAAAACCACAGCACAAAATGATTTAGGAGTTCAATCCCATAAAAGAGCTGAGAAATTGCAAATACCCAAAAATTACCAGCTTTTGAACGAGTTGTAGAACTAGGTTTGCCAACAAAAAGTAATATCTAAATACAATTATAAAAGCCACACAACAACAAAAAGGCACAACAGGCCTCATGAACAACCTGGGATAAATTGTTTGACCAGTTCTAGTTGAGGTATCTTTTGTACCTTCTGTCCCATGTGCTTGGAGGCTTCCCAGCTTGTTTTAGTCTCTCTAAGAAAATGAAAACYCTCAAGACACATTAGGGCTATTTAAACAGTTCTTAAACAGAAAATAATAGATCWAAAAAAATTGAAAAAATAAATAAATAACCTGATGTGGGGTATGAATGAGAAGTCATGTTTAAAACTGATTTCCAAGTCTGCTACCAACGTGGACTTCCCTGCTCTTTTGTCTACTTCAAAAAATAGGCATGGTAAGAAAAAGAAAGAAATGGTGGGGGRAAAAAAAGGAAAAAAATATGGCAAAAACTGCAAGAGGTAAGGCTAGTGTTCATGACAAAACAGAGATACCAGAGTCTGTAAAAAAACCCATAAATACAACTCAGAGAAGAAGGGAATCTCAAGACCTGTGATTTAGTCTTGACTCTCCACAGTCAGCCATTTTTCTGATCTTCTGCTCATTATTCATAAAATAAATGTGACGGCACCTTCTTTTTCCTCCAAGTTACAGGTTCTATTTCCCTAGGTATGGGATATCTCTTACTGAGGATGCACACTCRTGTGGTTATTAAGGGAGAGAGAGACAGGGACTCTTGTTACACGGGCCTAGAGGAGCATTTACAATCATTCTGATCTCCCAGACATGCAGGTGCAACTACTCATGGCCAGCCAGTTCCTGCCATCCATATACACATGTTCCTTTGAATGCCAGATTGTACCTACCCACCCACCCCAAAATAACATCCATCTGATTAGCATAGCACCTGGACCATCCACATTTCCCAATGCTGAGCCMCTTCTTGAAAAGAAGGGCCTGGCTTCTAGAAAGGGGAGAGAAAAAATGGATGCTGCAACAGAGGTTATAAATTGCCAAGTGGCCAATTCAACTGATGCACGTGAAAGGAAAGGATCTACTCGTCCCATTTCTTCTCAGACCCTGCGGTTCTGTCAGCAGAAAATAGGCTTCTTAGCCCAAAGTAGGTTCCAYGCTGTATGTTTCCTTCTGAGCACATTGCTCCAGTCTGTGCCCGTGCTCTCTGCAGGCTTTGATCACTATCAGAGTTTGATTTTCTGCATTGCCTCTGTACTGATGCCTGCCCAGATTCACCACACAGGCATCAGACACCACCACAATAAAACAGGTTTGTTTCTCCAGCAGATAGGATTGCCCATTTATTCTAATCCTGCTTACCTTAGCAATGCTTACGTGGCATATCCATTGGTCAGCTACCTATTTCTAATCTTCTTTACTGGCACAATAGGATGAAATGGAAAGGAATATTTTCAAACATCCTTCGTGGCACTTTCAGCCCAGCAAGAATGAGTTGCTCCAAAAAAACGAGCTCTAAACTGATCCCTTTACAACTCAGAAGGCTGATCTGAAGGCCTAGAAGGAAGCATTTTGTGGCCAGAGACACCAGAGCTGAGATTCTCAGCTCTGGTGGTCTCAGATGCACAACSAGCTTCAGCTGAACCGAGAGGAATCATGCATGCAAACCCAAGTGAAAAGTCAGTCTTGCATCTGTGGTGTGCACTCTGCATTGCAGCCAAGATACATATTTCTGAGCAAAAGTTTGAACAGACTTTTAAATTATAATGCCATCAAGTAGAGCTGGCTAGCTGAAAAACATTTGCTTGGGGCATTCAAGATCGTATACAAATATTCTCCAGAGCTGCAAAATGTAGCCTAAGCATCAGAAGCTCTTTCTTGAGGCTTTGTCCAATCTTCAACAGTGTATTTTTCAAAAATTCACAACTTTCCAATAGCCTGTGAATAGCAGGATACAAATATAACATTGTTCAGCATTAAGTATTAAACATGGCCTGAAGCTGTACCACCTGGGGTTCTGATCTTGACAGCTCTCACAAGTTACAAAAGACTTGACTCTGGCCAGAACTTGGACAAAAATCCTCCAAGGAAAATATAAATGCTACATATTTTTGCAATTCAGTAGGAGTTTGCAGTGTTTGCAGAGTGTTGTAACTGACAGCTTTTATAGGCTCTTTCACTTCATGGGGCAAGGGTGTTACCTGCCACATTCCTCCTCAGTTATGAAATKACTTCCCACTTCTCTGAATTCCCCTCTACAACTTCCACATGACACTGAAATGTCCAATGTTACATTATCAGGTACTGTGGCTGTGTGACCTCGAACAGTTGCTGCTTTTCACTCCAAAGGTAACTGCRTTTCCACAGTGGGTAAATCACTTCCTGTAGATGTAAAGTCTATAAATTGCCTGGGATCCTTTGAGATGACACATGCATGAAGCACTGCTTTCAATATAGTACTAGAATGCAAATAACAATTAWGAGAATCAAAGATGGCAAAAAGAAAAAATCTCCCCTTTTTGCCATCTTGTTCTCTCTTACCCCTTTCCACAAAAACCACAATTGGCACACATCTGCAGATTTAGATACAGAGCTTCACCTTCATATAATCGGACAGCTGGAAGTGGTTTTCTCTCCAAATAGCCCCTTCAAAAGCTTTTGAGCTCCACGTCTGTTCCCTCAAAGAGCCTTCAGTGGGAGAAGCGACACTCAAACCCTTTCCTTCATCAACAGCGATTTTTCCCTCTGCTTCTCTTCCCTCACCTGGGCTTGTGGTGAAAACTCACCGGGACTGCTCTGAGGAAAATCTGTTATGTGCTGACATTGACCAGGTGACAACAAGGTCGGGTCAGGTGTTTGATACCCAAGTCTTTGCGTGTAATTATCAGGTAGTATTACAGGTAGCTGAGGCTCAGCACATTTTGAAGGGTTATGATGAAGCAGCTACTTGTCTAAGATTTTTCACAGTAAGATTTTTAAATAGGCAGGTGGAATTTCATTCCTGATTCTATGGCTCTCATGGTCAAACTTGGAGGTTACCTTTTGTGCAACTAAAAATTGTGAATAGGCAATGAGTGGGCTTGTGAGCCCAGAAAGGTGATAGTCAATAGTATCTGTCAGTGGTAAAATATTCKATGAAGTTTTGATATTTGCCACCAGATTTCTTCTCTGATGTTAGCAGATCAATCCCCGTTCTCTAAATCTTCTTAAAACCTCAAACGAGTGCTGCTTTCAACTCTTGAAAGAAAAAGCTATCCACTTTCTGTTTTTTTTTTCTTCTATGTCCAGAAAAGAGTCCAACAGAAGCTTCTTAAATCAACGAGAAGCCTCACTTGGGATTACAGTATCAGTCGGTGGATCTGACCAGACCGGAGTTAAATTACATTTCAAAACAACATTTTAAATACTACAATCACCATTTCTGAGTCTGTTTGCACATATTTCGGTCTGTTTGGCYGTCTTTTAAGCTCAAAACCTTGCCACCACCGCAAAGTTGCCGTTTTAAGCGTAAATCTAATCTAAATATTTTCCAACAGAGGGAAGAAGAAGAAGGAGAAGAAAAGGGGGGCAGAAATAACTTTCCAAATGACACTGGCGGCTTTGAAGGCGGTCTCGCCGCCGCGCTCTCGTTGAGCCAGAGGCTCACTGACACCCAGCGGCTGCGGCGGAGAGCGCAGCGCCCGCCCGGGGACACGGAGCGCTGAAAGCGGGGCCCTGGCAGGCGACATGGGTGTCCTGAGGGTTAAAGAAAGCCTCTTGACTTCATCTCAGGGACCCTTCCGCTTGTTACTCCCTTTGCCGCTGCAAAATCACCGGYTCTTGAAAGGCGCTGAGCTCCCGTTTCTCCCTCTCCGGGCAGCGGTACCGCTCCGGTACATTCAAAAATGAACCCTCCTCTCATGCTCGGCAATGAAAATTATACTCACGCCACCCAAAGCACACTGCTTTTTATTCCTAAAGTCTTTGTTTTAAAAAGGTTTGATGCCCCAGAGAGCAGTCACCTTCTTAATTYAAGAAATACTGGCTACACAGAGACCAGAAGAATATAATCTATTGCTGTGGTGCCCCTAATCACCTGGKAGGGTGTGCCCGTGATTAGGAGGGCTAAGACATTTCAGGGAAATAGCTACTGATCATCTGAGGAAAAAAAAAAAAGGGCTAAGACATTTCAGGGAAATAGCTACTGATCATCTGAGGAAAAAAAAA
>NW_026623280.1:1426564-1503425 GCF_030028575.1 Malurus melanocephalus
TGCAGGACTGGATGCCCAACCAAGGACTTGCTGGTACATCTCCAGCAAAGACAAAAGGCATCTCCCATGCAAAGATGGATGTAACTGTGCTTATGTCTGAGATTAACAGCCCCTCTTCACRCAGTGCATGTAGCTCATAGCAGTGACAAGCAAGAGCTTTGCTTCTTTTGATATTGGGATTCTTGCCATGCTCAGCACCACAGTTTCAGAATACTTGATGAACTTTAAAGGGAAAGTGAAAAATCAGTCTCACAACACAAACTCTCAGTTCTCACCTCCAGATTTTGAAATCTGTATTCTTTTATTGGAGCAGTAMAAGGAGGAATTTCCTACCATGTTTGAAGCTTGGGAGTGTTGTGTAGAAAAGATGMCCTTCTCATTTCCCCTGAAGTTTGTATGTACGGCTTGTGGCCACTTACATCTCTTGTGCAGCTGCTGGGCACTTCACAGCAGTCACTGGAGTATCCTTAGAGTAAATGGAGATCCCTCATTAGCAGCTGGAGCYGGAAAGTTTCTTAGAACAGGGCTGGGCTGGCCCAAAGCAGCCCAAAAGGCTGCAGAAACATGCAGTGGTCACAGTGTGCTTTTTATTTCCTTGCATGGGTTTTCTGGCCTCTCTTCAGATGTTACTGTCAACTTTTGCAATCACACAGGGAGGAGGTTTGTTCCTCCCACAAGATCTGGAGTGACAGCCCCATGTGTGACTCTAACCTTCTGACAGAAAATTCCTTCTGTCTCTCTTCACTGAGTGTCCCAGCAGGACAAAAGAATCTGGAGACAGTGCAATCTAGAAATTTTGACAGAAAAATCATCTAGAAAATGTGGGATGCAGTCCTAAATTTAAAAGGATGGATTATCTTGYTGGGGTTTTGTTTTGGTTTGGTTTTGTGGAGAATATAATTCCCTTGTTTTCTTCTTTAGCAATTTGCATTTGAATAGGTGGATCTGTTCTTTACATTACTTTTGAGAGCCTGCATTTCCCAAATTCCTATCACACCACTGGGCTTTCAAGGACAGGACGGAAGCCAAAACATTTCCATCTAATGCAAACATGGATTACTGGAAGGATGTYCTCATTTTTTAAAAATGTACTGGGAGCAAGAGCCAGGTTTGCTAGCACCTTCCCTGCAAACCATTGCTTCCTTGGCTTGCTGCATGTAGAGAAAGGAAACCTCACCAAGAGGGAAGGGCAGAAGTTCCTGGAACGCCAAGCATGCAAAGAGAGATGAGAAAASTGCTGCTGGGCAGGCAAGCACACTCACAGCAGCTGCAAGGAGAGTGAGCACTCTGATGGCTGGAGCCTKTTCCCAGCCACCTCCACTGAGTCAGCATCCCATCGTATCTGGGGAAGRCCATCTCCAAGGTAAAAGATCCAGCACAAGGAGAGAAGATATTTAATACCTCATATGTCAGCAGAGTTGAGGCTTCAGCTGTGACTACCCCCAGGCAAATCCAAGTTTCCAAATGTCCCAGGTGTGGTTCCAGGAGGCATCTTCAGTTCCAGGAAGCAGACCTCTGTTAGCAAAACCAGTGTCCAAAGCACATCTTGCTTAGAGACTAAATGGAAACTTCATGTCAATTTGAACTTTTCTTCCAGCCAATGGATACAACAAAGTATGAGAAATGCTGGTRACCTGAATGTTGTCACTGTGTGTGTATATGTATGAATGTATTATTCATACATAATATATATACATATATAATATTATGTATTATATATTATATATATGTATATGTATATGTATATATATAAATATATTGCCTCCACTTGACTCTCCCTCTGCTTCCAAAAGTTTGGGGTATGTGGGGAGCCAGTCAAACACAATGTGAGAAATCTCAGACTGTGCTGCTGATACTCCATCCCTGCAGAACTCATTACATGCCAGTTGCTCTACTTAGGGTGGATTGGGAGGGGGATCTATTAGAGAGAAAAAGTACAGAGTAGAGTTAAGAAGCATTTTTTTTTTCCTTCTAACTGCTCTCCTTTTATCTGCTCTCCTTCTCATGTTTCTGGGCTTTTTTTTTCCTTCTTCCTTCTCCTTCATCCTATGGAAGTGGCACTGAATGCTGATGAGATAATAAATGGTCCAACCCCAGGCAATCATTTGCGGGTAATTAGTTCAGCTACTGAACTCTAAGAGCCTTTTTTTTTTCACCTGCCCAGCCAGAAAACTTGGGTGGCGAGTTATCCCATCACTTCCCTTTGGGGAAGGGGCACTCAGAGGCACAAGTACTTGAGCTCCTGGATACATTCTGCAATCCCTAATTAAGCCTAGCCCTGACCTAGATGTTTAGTATTTTATTTACTTTTTATGACATTCCTCACTTAGGCCAAAAGCCAAACGTTGCATGCCAGTAGGACCAAATCTGAGATTTGTTGTAAGCTTCTGTGCACAATCACACCCAAGATCACAGACAGGTTCAAAACAACTGGAATAGCACTACTTTAGGAAACTCGGGKGGTGCTCTTTCTCTGTTTCAGAATAGACATTTCAACATTTGCCTTAGAAGGGAGGTTTGGAGAAGGAAATTATGGCATTTGGTTTAATGGACCTGCCAGGAGAGGTTGCAGCTTTCCCCTCTCCCGGGACACCCAGCCTCCTCACCCCGAGCTGGCTTTTGCAGCTCCCAGCCTCGTGACAAGGATCCTGTTGGCTTTAGGGCTGATGAAGATGAAGGAAGCATCCTTGGAGCTGAGGGTCAGGAGGGGTCCARCTCCACAGTGCTCCAAGTGGTGGAGAAGCCATGGATCCATGGCCCCTGGAATCCCAGCAGGTGAAGCAAGGAAAAGGGGGCTGGAGGAGGGCAACCTTCCAGGGGAGCCTTTCCCTGCCTTCTGCTGGCAKGTCCCAGTCCTGCCTAGCTCCAAAAAACACTCTGGTTCCAACAATTTGGCTTTTTCTGACAAAGATCYCTTCCATCCAAGAATCCTGTCTGGCTCTGGTACCCTCAGAGCTCCAGGGGTGACCTCTGATGAACTGAGGGGACATTGGGGGGTTTGGGTGTGTAATTCTTCATGGTGGGACMTGTGATAACATGGTCCACACTGAGGAAAAGGACTTCTGTGTGGGTAAATTAGGAGGGCTTTGTGCCTGCGCTTCTGGTGGTGATCAGCATCAAACACAGAAGTAAGATTAAATAAGCCCACYGTTTGTCTGCTTTGGTATTGGCAATTCATATTTGCTACTTATCAGATTCAAAAATCAAGCACCCTGAAAACACAGCATTTATCAGGCAAYGCTGCACTCCACGAATCACTGAAGGAAGGACATACCCACATTTCTTCCTCCACGCAGATCATCTTCAGAAAGTTTTGGGTTACATCTTCATTTTTTAGTTCCAGTCTTTTTTTTTATTTTTATTTTTTTTTCCTCTTCAAGTCACCTTGGATGACAGATGTCACTAGGTCTCAAAAGGACTGCTTGGATAAATCAGTAAATAATATTCATTAAATAGTACGTGGCAGCATATCCCATTTTTCTTTTTATCCGTTCTAACAATACCAAATTCCTCATCCCTGAGACTCACATAAAGCCCATGACAGAGGGCTCACATTCAAACTCCAATCAGCAATTCACAAACTAACAGAGAATGATCTAGCTGATTTCACTAGGGACCTCCATATGGTGATGAAATTTATTCTGAGCCATGTTTAGGTTTKGTAGTTGAGGGCACCATACACAAACCCTGAGAGAAACAGAGATTTTTAAAGCTGAGCTGGGAATTTACTAATAGAGTTCCCACTGAAATAAATGGATGCTATTTGCCCTCAGAATCTCAGTCATCCTAGAAGTCAGACAGAGTCCTCTATCTTGCATGTTTATTTCTCAACCAAAATTAGGATAATCTCTTTCAGCTTTTTGAGTCTACAAMCATTTCCCAAAATACACTGTTTTAGACAGCATTTGTGCTGTTATRTCCTGGAGGTGGATACATCTGCTCCAGTTGTAATATTTTTAACCGATAAATTGTKCAGTTGGATTAAATTTTCAAAAAGAAATAATAAACTTACATTCCCCAACTCTTYGAAGCATGCAGCAAATACACAGTTTTATATTATGGTATAGGTCACAAGTTTGTGTAGCTACTTTTCAAAAGAAAAGTAACACTCCAGATATATTCTATTTTTTCTCCGTACAATTTGAAATATTGATTGATTTTTTTTTCCTTTAATTTTTGCCTGTTTAAGTACAGGACTGGGGTTGTTTTTTCTGTATTTTTCCCTTCAGACAGCATATTTTCCTGATGGAACACCCCTCCCCCCAAATACACAATGTGCTTTTCTGATTTACCAGCTCTAGCATTTTCTCAACAATCATGTGAACAAGAGCAAGGACTGAATATTTTTAGACACTAGAACKAAGCAGATGGCGAAGGATGTAGAAGATCAATAACTCTAGTTTTCGTAAAGTTTGCATTTCTGCTTGTTTCASTGCATTTCAAAATGCAACAGGAAGAATATAAAATTTCATGGAATGAAACGTGAGGAAACTGCTCTGGCCTGTGTGCTTGTATGAGAACATTTTTCCAGTCATTCTTTGAAAGCAAGCCATGCACTTGCTCCAGCTTTAATTGTGAACTCTCCTTTTGTTAATTTAATTGTTCTCGTGTTGCTGTTTGGTAAAAGGTCTTGGACAGATGTGTAYTCATCTGACATTCTTCCAAGCATGTCTGGATGGTCAGACTTGAAAGGTTTTTGGGAGCTGAAAGTCATCCCATCAGGAACCTGAAACAACACCATCTGCTTTAGGTGACTAAGCACATGTCGAGAATAGCCGTATCCCTCCTTCTGGGCTCGAGCCTCCCTGCTCCCTTGGGTTTTTACTGTGGAGCAGCTGCCCTTCAGAGGTGCAGAGGAAGGGGAAACCATAAAACAAGTCCTGTCCACAACACRGTTTTCACTGCTACTTCAGGAGCCYGAGGGCTTAACTGAAAACAGGGTGGGATCAGGCAGATGCTCAAAAGCTGACGGCACAATACTGGAAACGCGCTCTCCTGGCCCAAAGTAGGGGCACTTTGCAGGAGAAACTGGTGTCTTATTTCGTGACCTTGAGTAAGTCTCCACACCCTTCTGCACAGTCACTTGTCAGCCGCAGAACAGGGCAGGATGGCCCCATTTCTGTCCCTGYGTTCCCTTWCTGACAGCACGRCTCRTGGGGCAGGCACTGGGTCTGTGCCCCTGCAATATCAGCCCCTGAGCACAACCAGGAATGCCAGCAGGTGACARAGGCTGACACAGGTCCCCCAGAGTCATTAAGAGAGAGTTCACGTTATGGAGAGTGTTCTCAGACCCTGCCTGGCTGTGGGGCTGTGGGGCTGCGGAGCAGGCACTCCTCACCCCTTAGCAGGATCTGCAGTGAGCAGCTTAACAGCACAGACAAAAATGCTGGGAGATCCCACTGAAGCTTTCCATCCACACTGCCGACCTTTCCAGCCCCATGGCTTCTGTTCATTACAGGGAATGCCTGCCCTGTGCTGAACAGGAGGAACCGACTGGGAGYGCTTCACACATTTCCCTGGACTTGAACCGGAGCTGTCCCTAAAATGAGCACGGGGCAATGAGCACGGGGCCTGAAGAAGGCCAAGACACATCTTGAAGCTTTGTTTTCAACACAGACAAGGCAGCTGGGGTTTACGTGGCAGTTTTGGGGCTTCCAACATCCTCAAGCTCTTTGTCCTTGGTACTGGCAGGGCAAGCATCCCACAGCTGCCACCACATCCAGCAAGGACCGGGGCACTGGAGTGCTGGGACCGGAGAGGCTCCTTGTCTGCACAGCGGGTCAGGAGCAGACACATGGGGCAGGGTGGTGATGCCTCCTCACACCAACTCTGGAGAGCTGCTGTGGGCTTTCCATCTTCAGCCAGACCCTCAGCACCCAAAGGGGGCCCCACTAAGCGTGTGAGTGTTGTCTCCAGCAGCTGTCCCTTCTACCCGAGCAGTGTCAGCCTTGGAGCCAGGCCAGCAGCTACGTGTGGAAGCTGTTCCCTCCTCCAACCTTCTGGACCTTAGGCAAAAGAGCTACTAAATGAGCCATACTGACACCAATACTGCAATCAATTTGTTAATAAGGATCAGAGACAGACTCTGCTGCTGGGAGGAGGAGGCGAGGGGAAARGAGATCATTATTTTTAATTTAAATAAATCAATATGTTAATAGGGGAAAGGATGCACCCTGCACAAGGATGGTGGAAGGGGGAAGGCAAATCAGTACAACTATTCTCTTTCTTTAATTTTTTTTTCTTTTTTTTTGGAGAAGAGAGAAAAGGGGCATGTAGTTTGTCATTAGGGTTTAAAAAAATAAAGAAAATTTTAATATAAATTTGAAGAAAATTTAATATAAAAAGATTGTGAATAGACAATTTAAGAAGTCCTGTAACAGCAAATAACTAATTACACCCATTTGAGACTCACACGTATGCCTGGCTCTTTTCTTTCTTTAAAACAAATTAAAGAAAAAGGAATGCTTGATTCCCAGGAGGGCTTATCTAAGGCCTCTCATCTCTAATACACATCTAAAGGGACAGGCAAAATATCTTTTATCGCTTAAATCTCCCTGAAATTTAAGACCAGCTGGGATTTTTTTTATGTGGATATGATTCATTAAATTCATATCATTCCAAAGAAACCTTCCTGCCGGTTTATCTTTGCCACTCCAGAAAAGCACAGTTTCCCAAATGCTGTCAACCCGGACAGCTCAATTTYTGGCTGAAGGATAGATTTAATTCGGAAACTATGGAACTGGCCCCACATTTTTCTTTTCAGGGGAGCGGTATTCGCAAGTCGTTCTTGAAGTCAACTTTTTCCCCTCTGCTGAGACAATAGGAAAATCCTGCACCACCGCACCGCTTCCATTAGGCTTCTCAGTCCTGAGAGRTGGAGGGGTTTTATTTTCAATATTTATGCATTGTACTTGTGGGTTTAGAGCCTTTGATCAAATGTAGGTACAGCAGCTCTGAAGGCTCTGGGAAGCGGCTCGGAGAGCAGCCCCATCCAGCTTCCGCTGGGATCAAATGCAGCAAGTTTGTATTTCAGCAATCCCGAGAGCCGCTCCACGGCGCAGCGATGTTCGCGCTGACARATTGAGGGTTTCGGCGTATTTAATATTCCCGCATAAACGTGCAGCCCCCGGAACGCTCCGCGGAGTTTTTCGCGGGGAGGAAAATGTATGTTTTACATAATGAGCTCCTTCCCATGCGGTGCCACAAAAGTTACTAGGGAGACGGTCTGTCTTGGGCGCACGGAAAAAACAAAGGCAAGTTCACGTGGCGAGATCGCTCCGGGCCGGCTCCGTCTCGCAGCCGATGCGGAGGGCGGGGAGGCGCTTCCAAGGGCGAGAGTTGGAAAAGCGGGGCCGAAGCGGGGCAGCGAGGAGCGAGAGGCTTTGGGAAGAGGTCAGGCAGAGGGCAGGGCGGATCGAGTGCAGGGGCGGCTGCGGAAGAAAGGCCGGGTGGCCCCGCCAGATGCTGCCGGCGCTGGCGGGAGGGCCCGTGGGTGCCATGGTGATGGGCGCTCCCGCATCCCGGCCCGAACGGCCCTTCCCGTCACATCGCACCGAGCCCCTKCCAGGGAAAAAAATAACTGCAAGCCAGTGTATAGAAATAAGCAGCGCGGGAGCCCCTGAATTTATCCCGGGGTAGAGGAGGAAACAGTTTTCGCCCTGGGATCTTTCTTTTCTCTCATTCACTAAGCAGACACAGCYCTCTGCCTTTTGGAAACCTCTGTAGGACGTGGCTGAGAGCAGAAATCTGCCCCTGGACTGCCCGTTTTGAATTCTTCTCGCCCCAGCAGGTACCTGGGCACGTCACGCTTTGGTGTTCCCCTGGGTGAAAGTATCTTTTTTCCTGTTTTTCCCTGGATGAACTCACTACTTCCCTGCATTTTAGTTGAACTTATTACTCTAAGATTTACAGTTATATTTCTAAGGTTCAGGAAATTCAAGTAATACAAATACTCTTTGTTAGTAAAGGCTGTATTATCTTCTTTAGATATAGACACAGCCCTTAGATTCAGGTTAGGGCTTCTACCACATTTCCGAAATCCTCACAGACCTCCACTACCTTGAACACAGTGAATGTGATTAAAAGTATCATCTCTTTCTCACCAGACTCCTGTGGGAGTATCAGATCTAAACTAGATTATTAGAATAAAACCCTGCTTTTCTATTCAACCCAAGTTAGCAGTTGGGATCCTCTGGTTACAATTTGGAGCAATCATCAGCATTTAGAGGCCAGACTCATACAGGAATCGCCAGCAAGAGCTTACACCACTGATTTAACTTCATTTTTGCAGCTCCTAAMTGTGATACAGCTCTCTCTCCATCTCCAAATGCAGCCAGTAACGTGAGGGAGAAACCTTCACTAAATATTCATAAACTACCAGTTTTTAAAAGCCTAGGAAAAACAGGGAAATTCTCTGGTAGAATAGTTCTCAAATTAAAAAACATCTTTTCTTATTCAATAATTGTTTTTGCTTTGGGACCTCATGCCATCATCACAGGAACAATTTTACCAGTGGGCAATATTTTGCTGCTGCCTTCAGACCAGCAATTAGAACAACTAACAGGCAGTCCAGACAATAGCCAATTTATCTGCAGAAAGGGAATTTGCATTTGTCTTTATATACCTTATGTTTAACATATACAATATTATACAATAATTATCATTATATAAACAAATTGCAATTTGCAGTCTTCAGAGCAGTGACCTTTTGTTTTATTAGTGCACCTGCACAAAGGCTTTAAAGCTGTTTAAAATGTTTTGAGCCTCTTGTTCATAGCTTTTGAGTATTCCTATGATATAATTATCAAATGGTTGCATATGTATAATATACAMGGTATAATTAATAATTAACATGTGTAATTAATAGATACACTAATAATATACACATTAAAATATTGTTGTTGGGTATTAAATTATATATTATTGTATATTATGCTTTATACATTATATTWTAATCCTAAGTGATGTGTCATATATTGTATTTATCTCTCATGGGGTTTTTTGCACAATATCAATTAAAACCCAGTATTTCACATGTTTCCCCACATGATCAGACCCACATATATGCACCTGTGTGTATTGTGCACACATGCAACAGCACCGCGTTATTAATTCATAGCTGTATTTGGGACTACTGTTTACTGGTTTTTAAGTGTATGGTTTAAAGAAATTTCCCTAAGACGTATTCAGTAACTACATAAATAAAATAGATGACACTAAGTCTATGCTGGTATCAGGTGCTTTCTGCTAAGAAAAGTGCTGTGAAGAAAAGTATTAATATCTGAACCTAATTATTGGTGCTGAAAGTAATTTCATTTCAAACATCCTATTAACTAAAGTCCATACACAGAAATTATTGGCTGCTTGCACCAATCCCCATTATAAAACCCAGTGAAATCCCTTTGCAAAAAAAAGGGGAGACTACAGCTTAAACATTAAGTACTTCGATAAAAATATAAGATCGGTTTCATCCCAAAGTACAAATCCCAATCTCCATCTAAAACTGCCTGACCCTAAAATATATTCAGAGCTTGTTCTAATCACAGGAGATGTATTCTGAATAGGACAGCCCTCTATCATCTGCTAAGTCTCTTTAAGTCATCGTTTTCACTGTATCTGAAAAATTAATTCCTTTTCAGAAATATTCTCATCTTCTACTAAAAGAAAAAAAAAAAGCTTTTTGATGTAGAGTGACAGGATTATGAAGTGACCCTTCAGGTCAGAAGGAGACTTTTCCTTTTCTCATCAAGGAAATCAATTTCTAAGTCCAAGTCTCYTAAAATAATATATTCTTGTGGCACGCATACAGCTTTTTTTGATCTGCTATGAAAAGAATAAGAGGTAAAGAGGATCAGGGGTGGCGATGGAATATTATAATCTGCCACACTCACACATCAGCCTTTCACTAAGTAATTCCAGATAAATTGAGGATTTACATATTTAAGATTAAATGGGGAAAGAGTAGTGATGCATAAATAGAAGAATACAAAGATACAATTTAAGGAAGTTAACTCTTAAAAAAATGTTACCTGATGTTTGATACCCTTCCACTGTCCCACCCCATATTTTTTAAAGCGTATAATGTTTATAAGGAAATAACCGGATAATCTCTTTGAGATCAACTGAGCACAAACACAGATGCCTTAGGGTTTCTCTCCTCCACCCCTCCCACCTTCACTACTGAAAAAATACCAATTACCATGACAAGAAACAGTTAAATGCCTCCAAAGACACAKACACACAGCAGATGGAAAACAGGAGGAAACCAGCTGGAAGTGTGTTTCCCTTAGAACTGTTTTTAACAGCCTGTGCACAAATAATGTCTCACTAATATGCAGATAAAAATAAAACATAAATATTTAAAAGGTGACTGGTCAAAGCAACAAGATGGCATTCGATACGGGAACTTTCCCTTTTTTACTCTTTTCCCTGTCCATACTCCAGGTAATTGTTCAGAGACGTCCTGAACCAGGTCTCTGATTCAGGGAAGGTAACTTTGAGGCAAAAGCTCTGGTAATGACTGTRGCCTCTTGTGTTGCTATTTGCAAGGCACCCAAGGGCTTGCCTTGTTTTTTATTACTCACCTGCACAGCCTTTGCCTTTATGTTGAGCTTCCTGTGTGGAGAGCATCCCAAAACTCCCCAGCTGAGCTCCAGGAGCAGTTGTTCACACCAGCACAAGTTAAGGAGGCCAGCCCTTTGCAAAATCCTTCTGCTCTTGGGTGCTTAAGCAGAAGCTTTTTAAAGAAGCTCCTTTTCCAGAAAATGCTAAGCACTTTCTGATAATCTGGATGTTTCTGAGATGTCCAACAGATCCTTGTAATCCATATTTACTGGCAAACATCTTGACCTGACCCTCCAGAGTCCAGACAGCATGTACTCCTGTGGGTTTGCCATTAGGGAGAGCACAAACAAKGCCCTGCTCTAGCTGAAGCAATGAAAGCAAGGACAGGAGCAAGCACAGGCATCGCTTGTAAGAAATAAGAGGGTCTTCCAGAATTATAACTGGGGCAAAGGCAGCTGCAGGGAGGGGGCAATGGAGAAGGAAAGCCCACTGTTCCTCCCTAGAATTCCCCAAGTCAGAAGAATTGTGATATGTCCTGCTTGTGCTGTCTTTGATCTTAACAACTGTTAGCATCAGGAAGAACAATTTTGAGTAGARTAGATGGGTTGTCTGCCATTTATTTAGGTTCCATCCTTTACAGTTCTTTCTCCACTGATTCTCATTAGGCAGCCCTCACACTCTCCAGGAAWTCAGCAAAGCAGATCCTTAGCTGGTGTTAATTGGTCTAAGTCCATTTACTTCAAAGAAGYTGCTCAAACTTACAGTGCCCAGAAATTTGACCCAGTTTCACTTCTCTGCATAATGGGGTCTCTTGATGGRGGAGCAGATATACACCTGCTCTGGCTCTGAGGTCTTAAGTCATTGCACACATTTTTGAGAAACCAAGRAATCCGGGTTTTTGGGAGCAGACAAATTCTGAGCATGATGACTCACTCAAATGAAAGAAGCTGGAAACTCTGGAACATAAGGCAGAAAAGAAACAGGATATCGTGCTGGTCTACCCAAAGGCAGAAAGAACAAGAAAACCCTCTCATGACACATCCAGATGACAGCAGAAGGCWGGTGAACACATGGACACCTGCAGAAATCTTGGCCTGAACGACCTGAGACCACCAAACACTCTCTAGACAACAGGTTAAACAAGTATTCAAGAGGTATTTGGCCAAAATAAGACTTTACTGACTTGGACTAACAGCAGATAGATGTGTGTAGTCTGATCATTTGAGGTAAAACAGATATTTTCTTTAATTTTTACTTTTTTTTCACATGCCTTCAGMACCAAGAGAGGTGAGTGAGTCCTGGCCAGCTCCACTCTCTCCTAAGGAGCAGCCCTGGCTTGATTGCAGAGGGTGGCTGTACCACAGGCAGAGCAGCAAAGGCAGAGGGGGGTAAGCAGGAAGGACAAGTCATTGCTGATCTGTGAGGCAAAGATGGGAAGAGAAKGCTCTTACTCAGGTGGCATCACAAGGTTCAGCAATTAAGGACGAGCACTCTTCAGAAGCTTTTCCTGTTAA
Organism: Malurus melanocephalus; assembly: GCF_030028575.1. NCBI lineage: Eukaryota > Metazoa > Chordata > Aves > Passeriformes > Maluridae > Malurus > Malurus melanocephalus. The sequence goes on from NW_026623280.1 coordinate 1,438,642, forward strand.
AATTCTGGCAGCACATCACTTGGCTTTCCCAGAATATTAAGCATGATTTTAAAGTTGTTGTTTTTTAGTGATCAATTTCCTTGTTGAAAGGCTACAGAAAAAGAAAGGTCTGTTTCCTCTGATGTTTCTTTCCCTCCGTGAATGAACTAYGCTTTTGCCTGTTTTTATTTTTGTAATGCCATATTTATACCTAACACCTTCAAACACATATTATTTTAGAGATCTGATACCATCTAGTGTTATTGCTGGCTTTTCACATCTTACACTTATCAAGTAACCACAGTCAGCAGCATGTCAGAGTTCATCACTACATCACGTCAGCAGCAAAATAAAACCCGCTTCCCACCCAATATCTCTATTTACACACCCCACAGGTGGGTGAAATTTGCAGTTCATCTAGGAAATTTACTCTCCTTTAATCTCTGGAAATTAGCTTGTCTGTGTGTATATGTATCATTATCATYGAGTGCTTTGCCACTGATTTATTTTAGCCTCTGTAGAAAATAGGCTGGGATTACTAATAACAAACACAAGTGTTTATAAACAGYCTTTATCGAATCTTGGGCAGGCTGAGTTCAAGGGTACATTTACTTCAAAACAACCAATGTTTTACTCCATTTTTCAGGGAATTAGACGAGATTTTAGTTTGCAAGTACTAGTGACTGGTGCAAAATCTTCCTAAATATTCATAGTTAGTGAAAGCTGGTGCTGTCCARGAGGGAGATGCTTATATGGTTTTATGCTATAAGAGGACAAGACCATCAGGAAGAGCCAATCTCTGCAGGACAACAAAGTGGGTTTGTCTGTTTAGGCACTTTAAAACACAAAGTGTTGCTGAACTGAAAATATTCAGAAACATGGTATTCATAAAGGTAAAAAAGAAAGAAAAGAACACTGTGGATAGCCTGATAGAAGATGGTGGATTAGTATCCATGGAGACCTCTTTCTTCTCTATATTCACCCAAWACATACAGGACATTTGGTGCTTTCTCCACCATTTTAAGTGCCTTAATCGGGACAGACAGCAAACACCTCTCTAGCTAAAAGGGTAATTGGGCTCCATGTCCCTCAGCTCAAGGCCTCTCTTCCCATGTAATTGGGGTGGATGTCAGTCACAGCAGTAATTTCTGCAGTAGGGCCACTTTGGAAGTGGACTGGTAGCCATCAATAATTGTAAGTCASTCAGCAACCTATTTATTAAAGATATTTATTGCTACACTTTGTAAACAATTTACTGCCTCCAGAGGAAATTATTCTTTAATGATTACATGGAATTCAYAGGAAACAGGGAGAGGGGATTTTGTTATTTTGTAGCTTTGAGGAGCATAAAATTATGGTATTTTTCAACAGTGGGTTTCACTTGCTCACTTATGAATGTTGGCAGGGGTTAGTAAGTGCCTTTACGCACTAAAGGTGTGTTAGTACTTTGACACGAAAAGTGTGGATTTCTGTGGTGTTTACACATGCTGAATGCCTGGGGCTAGGAAACAGACACCTGTCTTTTAGGAGCACTCTTCCAGGCAGACTTTTTCACTCTACAGGCCATGTGAATGAGATCAGCTTAGAGGGAAATGCCCTTGTRCGTCTCTAATAAGAAGGCAAAGAGCAAAGAAAAGAGGGAGAAAGCCCATCTGCCTCCAAAAAAAAAGAGATGCTGGCATATGTATGCTATTGAATGGTGGTACTGGAGAAACAGTTCAGCAGACAGGAATTCCTACATGCCTCCATTTCTTCCAAGGTGCATAGTTAATTTAGAAAACTAACACTCAAAGTTTGCACATTTCATCYGCATCTGTCCACCCTCGGAACAGAGCTGTGCTGAGCACTGAGTCATGCGAGGGACACTGGCTCTGCACCACGTCCCCAGAGCAGATCTGGCCACACCCTGCAGATACTTGCTGCCCTGTCAATCAACAACTTCACCCAAATGGAAGGAGTTGTCAGAGCGCACTACAAYTTGCTCGGGTGTGGCCACACCCTTGTGGATGGAGGCATGAGCTGAAATGACATGCTTTAGGGAGCTTCAGGGAGCTCCAAAGTGCCTGGATCCAGCGCACAGGGGGTCCCAAGGCCTGGGGGAAAGACTTTTTGGATACATCTGTGCATTGGCTGTACTTGCTTCGGCGATCTTCAAGGGTTTACTCGAGCCAATCATACTGCAGTGACAGGTTACAAGGACAAGAAAATGGTGATAACATAGAGGGGCAGTGACAGCCCCAGGTCCAGTTGCTTATGAGAATTAGCAATGCATAACACCCTTTATCTAGGAGCTGAGTAACTCTAGTAGGTATGATATGACCCCAAATGTGGTCTTCCATTCCTCATCTTCATTTCCCTTCTGATTTCTCTCTACTGGTCCAGTTACACCTTTTTAGTGTCCATGTTGTGCATGTCTCTCTGGCAGCTCTCATTCTCTCTCTGGAGGATGAGCGAGTGAGAGAATGTTGCATGTGCAACAGCTACGTTGGAAAGATTTCAAGAGGTAAGCTGTGAAAATAATTTTTTTTCTTTTCTATTCAGCCTTTTTCAAGGGCTAAGAACAGGCTTGGATATAATATTTTCTCATTAAGGAAAAGGAAATGTTGACATTTCTTTATTTCGGAATGATTTGTCAAAGAAAAAAAGGAAAAAGCAGGTGTTTCTCACTCTTTGAAGCAAACCTGACTAAAGCATCTYGTGTTTTTTGTATTACTTAAATGTTTAGTTTTCTATATGACAAGAGGACTTGGAGGAACACCTCTCCTTTGTCCTAGCATTAGACAGTTTTACAAGTGTGATTTGTTCTGGCTGAAGTCTTGAGAAATTCCAAACCACAAAGTTCTCTCATGTGAACATGGGGCTACCACTGGCACATACGACAACAAACATAAGTACAAAAGTTTTGTGACTGAACAATCCACCTCAGCTGATGTCTGCAAGTCAACAACATATGTGCGTTTTTTCACTCTTGTGGCTAGAGTGAGGTTTTTTGGTCACAACTGCTTTCTGTGTTTAAATTAAGCATATGCTATAGCTGTATACAGAAATGCTTTCCTTGTCAAAGGGTCACTGATGGGCTGCGATAATTAATTTGCTTTTACATAATTTTAGAAGGTAACTGTAAAAGCCCTCTCAGTCTGACACTGATACAACCTGTCTTTCATTAACAAAGCAAGTTCTTAAAGTATCCTTGTTTCTACTGCTGCTGCTATATCATCAGCTGAAATGTGATTATTCCTTTGAGATCCATCATGTCACCTACAGTTATCTGAAATGCTGTTCTCAATTCATTATACACAGAAATAAAGATACAAATCCAGTCCCACAGTCTCATTTTATGTGACAGCTCTCAGTCATGTGGGAGATGTGTACAACCAAACTGCATTTATTATAAATGTATATTAAAAGCCTGTCCTATATGAGCCTGTGGATTAGAAGACTTGTTTCCTGACAATGTCTAAAAATGCACAGTCCAATCCATATTCCTTGCCCTAATACAGATGTAATAAAAATGTTCACAAAATTCTTAAGGGTTAGCTGCCTTTCAATTTCTCCCCCTCAGGTACTTCCTTCCCAAGGGACTGGTTGTTTTAAAAACAAATCTACCTACAAATCTTGTTTTTCCTAGAAAATCTCCAGATAAGCACAAGTTGAAATCGCTTTTTTTTCATCAAAGCTATTTCTTTGTATCTTTGACATTGGTTTTGTTCTTTTAAATTAAAGTGGGAATCTGTAAAGCTCTGAAACTGCAAAGGACTAAATTGCAGGTCTGTCTGGAAAAGGCCATMGTTTAAGGCAACGCTTACAGCTCTGGGATGGAACAGGGAGGCTCCCAGCTCCCACCACACATAAAGGGCTTTCCAACCCACTGCATTAACATCTCRTTTGCCAGTGCACAGGTGTGGCCACCCCAGCTCTGGAACAGACTGGTAATGTTAAGTCATATGTTGCATGGACAGTGTCAAGGGAGGAAAAGGGAAAATGTTCCATTTTCCATCACTTCCCACCACTTCCAAATTTAGAAGTGTGGCTGGGTGCATGGAAAAAAGGCATTACCTCCCACAACACACCTTGACTCTCTTCTATCATTAGACCATCACGGTTCCAGCCATTTGACTGCTACAGGCTTAGAAGCAACCAGAGTTTAATTACCCAGATATTCAGCCAGGGAATCTTCCAGGTTGTTGCAGTGCATTCGGAAAGAGCTGCTTTGAAAYCATTTGAGCAATACAGAGCATTCCCTGCGAGAGGCACCCTGCTTTGTTAAGTTGATGCAGACCCCTCTCGAGGGTAAGGAGCACATTTGCACGAGCTGGCAGATCCCATGTGAAAGCTCAGAGCTGCTCAGGGCTCTCTTGGCATGTTTGCATAATTGTGGTTTTTCAGACCAAAAGAGGAAGGTAAACTTCATTCATGCCTGACCTGCTGGCCTTCGCAGCTGGAACATGTTGGAATCACTTCTGGCACTGAAAAGGTTAATTGTCTCCTGCTGTGAGGTAGGAGTCTAGAAAAGGATACCACATTTGGTGGGAATTATAGTAAATGAGGTTTTCTTTATAGCAYTGCTCATTCTCAACATGTTGAAAGGGCATTAGTTCACAGTCACTTTCTCTGGAATTATCAAATCTGCTCAGGAAGCCTTCATTAGGATATTAAACAAGACTTAATAAGTGAAAGTGATTTGCATCGCTGATAATCGTGCGCATTAATCAAGCAAGCTTCTGTCTCTCCCTCTGCAATATGTTTCATGTTCCATTGTAAAGCCTCTTTAATTCTGTAGGGCTTCTTAAAAGGGAAACATTACATTTAGAAAGCCATTTTTAAAATTATTTACTTAGCAAAGATCACTATAAATAATGTTCAACTYACTCCTCAGCTTTAACCATCAATATAATTAATACTGAGGAGTTTGTATCAGGGATATGGACCAGATGTGTTCCCATTTATCAGATATAGATTGTACTTACTCTAATAAAAGTGGTTTCATTCTGAGTAAGTTTTGAAACCAAATAACTGCATGTGACACTCTAATCTGAAGTCACAATTTTAGGCTAAGGCATTTATTTCTCATGCCRTGGTGGACCGTGCAAGCTTTCACTACATCATCCCACATACCAGAGTCACCCTCACAGCTCTTGATGAAATTGTGCAGTAAATATCTCCWGCTCTTTGGTAACTCCAAGGTAACTTTGCATGATTTATTCTTAGGGGCTGCTGCCATTTCTGTGGAGCACAGTGTAATTAATCCTCACACTTCTGCAGCATCCTCCTACTCAGGATCCCACAAAGGTCTGTAAACAGGTTGAATTTTCACAACACCCCACAGGACAAGTCTTTTGCACACAGRCAAACCAACAGTCAGGGTACAAGTATTTTTGCTTCCATCAACAAATCCTTGATAAAATAGAATTAGACCCTTAAAACATCTTACTCTGCTGCTCTTGCCACTAGCCTGCACTATGWYCCTACAAAYACCATGAGGGCTCTGCACACTCATCAGTGCCACCTGGATATTGCASAGCCACAAGAATAATTWWWWWAAAMCCCAACAAACCAATCTTGATGTTACTGTTCTTCACCAAGTGCCCCAYCAMGGATAKYCKTAAGGAAAATYTGGTCACAGAAACCATAGTGAAAACGTGGTGAAATGAAAGCCTAGCTATTGCTTATAGTGCAACAGGGAGAGTTGTGGCTCTAGCCTGTAAATACACAAAAGGGACCAACACTGTAGTCTGAGTGAGGAATTACATCAATGTCAGGATGAAGAAGCACATCATGTAAACAAAATCACCAGTGGGGGTGACCTCTTACCCACCAAAATGAGCTAGAACAAAGAGTTTTATACATTTTTAGGGGTCCAGATGAGCGCCTGAGCAACTATGATCATGTTTGGCTACTTGTGATACAAATGTGATTCTGTTTCTGAAGAAGGGCTGGGAAGTTTCTGAAGAATTACTGATGGGAATCAAGGCCCACAATTTTTGCAGGTTTGATGATTTAGACCACTCCCTGGAAGAGTCTGCTATTGCTTACTTACTTCGTGGTAGTTTTGCATTGTCCTTACTGCAATTCACACCATTTACATTCTCCCAAAACTCAAAAGCATCATTTAAAAAACCATCACTAAAATTACGACCATGAAAGTATTTATTGCTTCTAAGAAAATGCTGTTTGCTGGAGTTCATGTTTGCATTCACTGAGGCTGAGCACATAGCTTAAATGGAGCTAAAGAGACGATGTTTCTATAAAGTTGTGGAGACTCAATTCATTCTAATGGCCTAAACATGAATTATGTGCCCTGCTTCACTAACTTCATGGTTCAGTAAGCTGCTATAGCTCAGATGGAACCATTTATCTGAAGAGAGAAAGGTGTTTTTCCCTGCTTACTGCTGATTTCCTTTTATTTGTGTCTATATATGTTTTTGTGTGGTGTTTTCCAGATAGCAGGTGTTAAACTTCATAGGTCTAACTGAGCAGGTTTTTTTTAGAGTATATTTGAGAAGATCAACATGCAGCAATTCTGTCCTGTTTTYAATATCAAGTTTTACAGTTGGACCATTCACATGGGTGCGAAACTGTTCCTCCAAGCTTTGAAATCAGTTGTGTGGATTCATTCTAATGATAACCAAATGGAGAAAATACTTCAGTGTCCACTAATAAGAGCATAAATGCAACCATATTTTTTTTTTTCCTGAACTGCTGCACAAAAGTTTCAAATTTTCAAAGCAGGAGCATGAAGTTTTAAGCTCCCAAATCAATGTTTAAATGGATTTGGCCATTTATTTTGCAAGTATGCTGGGAGTTGTGCTGGAGGTCAGTGCAGCAGGCTCGCCTGAGCACGGTCCATTACCCTCTGCAGCAGCAGCAAACACGGAACAAAGGGACCCCTTCATTATCACACACAAGGAAAACTCTGGCAGGAGCTGAAAGAAGGTAATGAGTATATCTCCAGTGAACAAATATAGTGCAGTGAAGATACCCAAACTAGCTCTAATTGACAAAAATGCAGCTTCTCTATGTGGCGCTGCACCGTGCATGTGAGCACAGCTCTAACCTGTGTTTGTGGTGCTGCATTCCTGGTAGTTCTGGGTGAAGTTAGCTTTAGGGCCAAGACCCCCTCCATCTAGCTCTGACAACTAGAAGATCAGAGATAATGCTAATGATATCCCTCTATTCTGAATTACTGTTATTGCCAACTGWATCAGTGTTAAAGCCCCTACTCCTGGGATCGTATGATTTGCTGAGAATCTCTACTCTCATTTAATAATAAAAAGGTAATTTCCATCAATGATGCAGAGGAAAGCTTGGAAGCATGACCAGAATATGTCCTAAAACCTCTCCTTGCCTGCCAAAAAATCCCTCAGAGGTAATAAAAGGAGTCTAAAAGGTATTATTTTTAATCTTCCAATATTTAAGCCAATGACATAATTCTCTGTGCTGCAGCTTCTTACGATTTTTGAGCACTCAAAAGTATTAATAATGCAGCCTAAAACAGATATTTGTGAAAATGCAGCGCTAAATAGCGTACGGGAGAGGCACATGAGGCCTTCAAAATAGCACAGCAGGGCTGGGAAGGGAGGGAGGGTGAATGGCCACASAAGCTGTGTCAGTGTGACCAAATAAAACAGGCCCTGGATGTCTCTCTGTCCAGGGGCCAAGGGGAATGAAATGCCTGGTGCCCAAAGACATCAATTTGCTTTCCCCAAAAACAGAGTGGCTGTGATCAAACTGCCCCTCAGGACTAGGTGGTCACCTAGGAGTTTATTGACTACAGTAGCTCCTGGGATGATTAGAAGGGAGAGCTGCAGGCTCAGAAATTTGGGGAAAGTGGGAATATGCAGGATCTCTGACACCATGGGAGGAGGGAGGCAACTTGCAGGGTGGAAAGGGGTAAGACAAGCACAAAGGCAGTGAGTGTCTGCCAGGTGGGAAAGGAAAGTATGCAGAGCCAGAAGGCAGCAAAGTATGCAACTCTCTTAACACTMGAATAGAAGGATTTCCTGGACAGAAAAGCACAACTGCCCTTTGCTTTTCGTTGTAAAATGTTACTACGCAGCTGCAGTTTGCCACCACCTCTCCATCTTAGCGCTTGTGAAACTTTCTTGATAAATAATAAGCTTTACTGAGCCAGACTGGCATATGACCCAGAAAGAATTCCATACCAAGTTTTAATTTAATCTTCACATGCCACATTGAAAAATCAGGCAAGATGATATCAACTAACAGCTTTCAGGTGAAAAAAACACCCACAAACACACAAGAACTCATCTAGAATGAGGTTGTTGATTTAGGCTTAATTGGAACAAATGTTGTTATAAATGGCATTAGTATATAATTTCTCAGACTGCTGAAATTTGTGGGTAATATTGGTGTCAAATACAGCCCTCTATGATTTTGAAATGGAGAAATATGCACCAATATGKGGTCTGACTATCTTCATTGCCTCTGACTTATTTTCACTCCCTGAGAAAAAGATTACATGTTAGAGACAAACACACCAATTTTGGGGAAAAAAWTTAGATGTGAAATTTTTGGGGAGGCTCATCTCATGACCTGAGGCCAAGTCTACAAAAAAATTTATAACCATAGGACACAAAACCAGAGGGATATGGTCACAAATATTTTAGTAGTAGAAAAAGCAAAGCAGAAATTGAGGCCTTTGAGACACAGGAAAAAGCGAGGAAGCTGATTGCGCTAACATAATCAAAGCACTCAGCCTCTGCCAGAAGCCTTGGACATCACCTGTYTCTCACTGAAGGCCAGAAGGTCAGATGGAAGCAGCAATAATTGCTTTCAGAAACCATAACAAACATTTAGCAGTCATAGAACATCAGTCTGATTTTGGTGATTGTGATGTGGAAATAATAAAAGGAAATATTTTCAAGGTTTTGTGCAAGCACTGCTATGGATTCTTCCAGCCACCAGCTTTCTCCCTGTTTCTCATTAATTGATTTCTAATCTCCCCCATTGCAGTGGGACCTGCTCTCACAAACTCAGAGAGTCTGTGACTCCCCTCAGAAGCCCCACTCCTCTCCCCAGAGGCAGCTTCTGAAACCCACAGTAGACAATAGCTGACTGGTAATTTCTATAATGATGTGCCAGTGGTACTAAGATCCTTGCCTTCTTGCTGGAAGCACTTGGATAACCTGTCAGTGTCTGTTATGTTTCCATGTCATATCATATTTTATGTGACACTGCCTACAGGGCTGCATATATGGAGTTTCRTGAGCCCCTTTCCAGTGGTCATGGGGCATGTTTGGAGCAATATTATTTTTACAACTTCTGGAGTAATACAAAACATTTTTKGAATTAAAATAATAAAACTGACCTCAGACTGAGACTTTGCTGTTGGCCTGATGTACGGTGCACCATGAAAAAAAAATTCAAAAGGAATGTGCCTTCTGTCCTTCATGGTAAACTATCACAAGGATCCAGCAGCCACATAAAATTGGATTCTGGCAGAGTGATCAACTCATTTGTACTCATATTTCCTGTCATTTGCCTTGTGATCTGCTTAGCAATGTCCTTTTGGTGAACCTGACATTACATCCTAAATCTACAGGTCTCTTTTTTTTTTTTTTTCCCAGCAGTATTACCCTTCTCACATGCTGCGAGCTCAGCGTTGTTGGTGGACAGTGCTCAAGTGAGAGAAAAACACAGATTAATCAATCAATATAAATTAGCACACAACCAAAGTAACTTCATTAATAGCAAAGAAGCTTTGTTATAAAGGGAGTAAATTGAAAGAGAATCATCATAATCAGTTCTTCAGGGTAGGTTTTATAGTACCYTAGTACAGTAGCAGCTGCATCTTTCTTCCTGTTGGAGATGGACTGTGTGCAGAGCGAAAGAGAGAGGATGAGAGATGAAGGAAGGAAGGAAGGAAGAGCATCTGATGTGGTTGGCTCTCTATTTTGATATATCTGGGTGGCACGTCTTCCTCAAGGAAAACTGAAATACTAGTAAAGACTAGGCAGGAATTGTGAGAGGGCAGGAATTGAACTTKTTTCACACTTTCAAAAAATGTGTATTAAGAGCTTTTCTAGATTGGTATTATTTTATCCACGTGTCTAAGAAAGCTGATCACCATTGCAGCTTCAAAGAGGTGAGGATAACCTAGAGTACATAAAGTGCCTGTGAGTGACAAGGTCAAGGATTAAACAAAGGGTCTATAAATCCCAAATCCTTGCTCTCATAAATAGTTAGCATTTCCCCACAAATGTGAAGAATGATTATTTTCTGGGTTATGTTACTTTTTGGGGCTATATAACCTCTTATTGGCCAATAAATTAGTTGTTCAAGATCCAAGCAAATTAAGCACACTGCAGTGAAAGGTGAAGATCCCATATTAATTTGTGATAGCCTYCACTTCTGAAGAAAAATGCTCATTTCAAATGGGATTTTATTACAGGAGCAATAGAAAACACTCTTGTCTTAAATGGAGTTATAAAATTATTTTTACCACATCCTTCCTCATCCCCTTTTCCTACGGATCAGAACGACAGGAACCAGATGCTAAGCCAGAAAGGACATTGTTCCACCTGCAACATCTGGCTCTTTGGCAAGCCAGACGGGAAGCTTCAAAGTTGMACCTCTGCCTCTCACATGGTAAGGCTGCCGGTTGATTGCTTTATCTTTCTGGATGTAATTTTCCTTTGATTCACCTATAATTCTGAGGAACTGCTGCATTTGTATCCATTTTGAATAAAGTTCCATACAAATGGCACATTTGATCTCCAGGCAGATCCTTTCATTTTCGTTTAAATGTTCTTTATTGCATGCACTATCTCTGCTGCTGCTCAGTTACATTGTGGCTGGTTCTTGCACATATGCCACAGCTTTTTTCCCCTGCACCAAGTTAAACACCCAGGCTCTCGGCCATGCAAAACCAAGTAGAAATTAAAGTGCTTTTCTTAGTATTGCTCCCTGCTGCAGYGAGGCATTTTTAGAGAAGAAGCAGCCACCTGATTCTTACAAACATTTCTGAATTGCTCCTGTCCTCAATTYCTTAGTCCTCTTCTACCAGATGTTTTCTTTTCTCTGTTTCTTGTGAGCATTAGATCAAGTAAATWAAACATTAAAGTAACTTTCAGATGRACCAGAAAAACAAGATGACTACAAGCTAAGAATGWGCACCATTCTCCTCAGAACCAGCTGGTCTACTGAGGTAACAACTAATTTCAACTGTTTCCAAGCACTTTTGTGTCTAAGTATTAAAAAGCTCCTGTCCCTACAAAAAGATTATGGAGATAGCAGAGAACTATACAAAGCATGCATAGCACAACACTGTTCTGGCTGGGCTCTCTAGAGGGTGCTGTGAAACACTCAATTAGTTGGAAAGGAGTAATGAATTATTAGCATCCATTCATTCAGGATTTAAATCATGGTTAGAAATGTATCCTGCCCTAGAGCTATCAGTACCTTTCTTACTTTGTGTTGGAATCAGTAAAGGTCAATGTGGTTCCCCCCTTCATTCCGCTATTCCCTTCTTCCTGCATACSCATCAGATTGAAATCTACTTTCCTAATTCCTGTATCCCTGCTCTGASGGAAGTTAACACGCAGTCTGTCTTAAAGCAGGATAAAGTGAAACCTAGGACAATTATTTTTCCCTTAAAGAGACAATTTTTTTTCAGATTCCCTACCTGRGGCCAACCAAAACTCAGCAGCTGCTTCAAAACAGCATAAGCCATGACAGCAGGTCAAGTCATCAGTCCACAAAAGGCAGTGAGAMTGTTCCATGATGTGGCCCAAAAGTGCTTTTTGTATTCAGTTTAAACACTCTGGGTCAGGCTGTTTCATGATGGGTGGACACTGACCTACTTCTCACCAATTCAATCCCAGCTTGATTGGGGCAGCTTTTGCCCGTGTCTAACTACCAAACTCAAGGATAAATGCCTTGCAACCTGCAGACATAAAATCAGTGGAGGTGAAATGGATGTGGATTGCACCAGTGTAGTTGGCAAAAATATGACCCACTGTATCCCAGMTTTACAAAAATCAGCAGGAGTAAAAGAAGCTGATTTTCATCTAAATTTAAACTTATATGAAAATATGAAAATAGTACCCAAAACTTGTTTTGCCTTCCTTTAAGGATAATTCCACTCTGAGTCAGAAAAGCTGGATTTTCTCCAGCCTTTAGAAATTTGTTGTCATGAAAGTTTCTAGCAACAGAGGAAGCTGCAAGCAGGGTTATGGCCCAGTTGTCCTAGCTACTGTACCAACTCAAGGTAATAGATGGTCTCTCCTGCAAAGGAMTAGCAATAAAAATAAAAAATGGGTATTGAAAGTGGCAATGGAAAGAGAAGAATAGAGGTGAAGTGGCTTAATAAGGTTACATAGCAGAGCTGAGAGTAGAATACAGTTCTACTCATGCCTTCTCCAAGCACCCACTTAGAAGAGGCCATAGACATCCCTCAGTTTTTCCACGCAGCCCTCCAGTATTTGTTACCTTTGACTGGGTACCTTCACTTGGTCTTTCTGAAGAAAAAGAAAAAGTCTTTAGGCTGTAGTTCACAGTCTTGCCAAATTGGTTTACAATTATGAACAGCTACAAGTGAGTTTGAGCTTGTTTATTATTTTAATTGTACCGTATTGTATTTATTTATTGAGCATATTAAGTATATGTGAGGTTTGACTCATTTCTTCTGCAATCTGTGGAGACTCCTTTTGCCATCTGACTGTAAGGCACCTATAATGATAATCTCTGGGGCAGCCACAGGTGTTTTGTGGAGAAAGGACTGTGACAGTATTGTTTTCTTGACTCTAAAACTGCCCAGCTGGCCTCCATGGTTCAGTCCAATTCAAAGAGACCATTCCCAGCCTTTTCTTAGCTTGCTGACACTTCTGCTCTAGACCAGAAAGAACTTCTGTGTAAAAATCCCCATCCTTGATTTTCTAGCCTGACCTGGAAGTAGATGCTCTTCTTTCAAACCTTTCCTCTCTCCTGCTAGCATCTGCACATTTCTGTCTTCGCATAATCTTTACCTTGAAGAAGGCTGTTTTCAGGGAAATTGAGTGATCATGGAGAAGGATCACAGTGTGCAGGAAACCCCCTTTGGTGCTATGACCATTATCTGAAAGATTCATTGACTCTGTCAAGAATGTCAGCTATCACACAGTGCTCTCCAGTATTGAGGGAAGATCACAAAGAACAACCAAGGAGCTGCGAATCTCGTGGGCACCTGCAAGATTAGACAAGATAGAAGGCATGGCCAACAGAGATGGGGGAGAGATGGAAATCAGATGTACAAAAGAGGTGGGTACAAACTTCCTCTGAGTCAAAAGTCTGATATGCCAATGAAGTTTTGCTTCCAAGACCTCSCCTAATGCTGGCAAACTATATGCAAATACAGATTTATGGTCAGAACAACACTGCTTTGCCAGCTTTACAAATCTGCCTTTCCTCTTCAACTTTTTTAAAACGTGTAGCTACCAAGATAATTCTACAAAGCTGAGCTTTATCTTCTAAATAAAATGTCTCCTCTTGTTACCAAACAGACTTAGTGTCTTTCTCCATATATAAGATTTTATGATTTGTCTTTCCTCATTTGTAGTAACACTGTAGTTCCTTTGTCAGAAACCAATATTTGAGAATTGAGGACCATGAAAAAAAAATTCCCTGTGAAGTGAACAAGATCTGTGTGTGTGCTCAGGACCTTTGAAAATCAAGCTCTCTTGTGCTTAGCTATCAAAATGATTGGCACCAGTCACTCCCTAGACAGTGTGATCTCTATGAAAGTACTCCTCCTTCAAAATCTTGTGACTAATTCCAAATCACATTGCTTCAAGATTCTGTTAAAAATATGTTAAATTTCTACATAATCCTGTCCAGTTTCTCTGYAGAAGAACAGTTTCATTTACTTTGTTCAGCCTGGTTAGGCCATTCATTTTCTCCATTTGATTAGGCCAGCTCTACTTTTGATCACATCAGCATCAGAACAAATGTGATTTCCCAGATATGGTCTGAGGACATTCCCCTTTTAATGTCTCCAATCAAACTGCTGTTTTGATGCTTTTCCTTCTGTTGCCCAATCCTCTTCCTACATTTCACATAATTTTTGAAGGATTTCTTTCTGTGGTTCCCTGTGAGACTTTGCTCCACCATCTCATGGAGTGCCCCCAAAGTGAATGCYTTCTCTTCAGTCATTAATCCTTTATGTGCACCTTTGCAAAATCAACAGCAGTCTCTTCACAAATGCAGTGAAACTGTTCTTTCATAAACTGATATTAGAATTTCACCTGTGGCCTTTCCCCAGAAAAATAGAACAACAGAGTGTGTTGCAATACTGGTTAGGGAATTCTCTCTGTTTTTGTTGACTCTGCTTACATCAGACCAGCTTGAATGTGCACATCAACCCAAAAGCATACACATTTTTATAGCAAATTCTGTCCAACTRGTGAATGAAAATCAAAAGGGCTGCACTGCCCTGTGACACATCTACCAAATGCCCAGGAGAAAAACTTGGCATTAACCTTCAATAAATGAATGGATTATATTGCAAATAATAAGATGGCTAAATATAGGCATGATCTATGAATTAAACATTGCCTAACTTTGCATGATGCTAATTTATTTTGGCATATCTTGATGATTGTGCTGTGGCTGTGTCCTTCTGAACGCTTTTTAATTGTCCAGTGGTTGTCCTTTGCAATCCAGCTTCTGGCTACAGTAAAGTATACAGTAATCCATATCAACACTACATCCACACGTTGTATACCAAACACGGGTGACACTTTGTGATGTACACAGAGAGCATACATGCATACAAGGCCTCATTTGTTTAAAAAAAAAAAAAAAGAAGCAAAATTCAGATATTGAAGTTATTAAAAACATTGTTAGTGACTGTGTAATGACTACAGACTAAACTTTAACATGCTTTTCCAAAAAACAAAGCATTAGCATTCCCYGTGCAGAGAAATGTTACACTGTTCTTATTAGTAAATCTCTTGCATTTATCTTCTGYAAAAACTAGAGGGAGGTCTCTGCCAAGAAAAAGCAGCCTTTATTGGGTGGTGTAGAASCACAGAAAAATGAGCCACAGCTCCAAAGGCAGTCTAAGGTACAGAAGAGATGAGAACAGGTAGAAATTAAATATACAGAGAGAGGATTTGCCCAAAGTCCCAGARGCATGGCAGCTCCTGAGAGTTTCTGCTTGAAAGCAGGATGAGYCTAACCCCAGCCAAGAGATGGGACAGCCATTGGTGGGAAAGCAGATTTAGAAATAATTAGTGATGAGAGAGGCTGCTGGAAGACAGGAAATTTGCAGAGGAGCCATGAAGAGCTGAGATGCCCTACTGCAGGGTGCAGAAGCATTGTGCCGAGTCAGGAGGGCATGWTGAACCTACCTCTGTCTGGGTGCCGTGAAGGGGCACTCACACCATGACAGAGACACCCCCATACTCRAGCAGGAGGTGAACACTCACCCAAAAGATGTTCAGTGTTGTGAGCACCTTGCTCTGTACACGGCACATTCTGAGCACGGCCAGTTCTCCGTGGCACATGACTTTGTCCTTACATGTTCATTTCAAACACAGGGGCACTGTGAGTGCCATGCTCCTTTGAGCCAGAAAGGCTGTTTGATCCATAAACATGCTTTTTTACTCTTTTGCTCCTCTCAGATGCCCACCTGTGCCTTAGAACTAATCCTTGAGTAGGACTTTCAAATGCTCCAAGGGTGCTTGTTACCCTCTCCACTCTCAGTTTGACCATATCTGTTCTTCTCCAAGACAGAAAATGCATCTGAGAACAATGTGCCATTGCTTTCACACAAGAYATCAGGCATGTTCTGCTTAGATACATAAATTCAGCCTCTACCACTTTCCYTATGTTCTAAATGCATGGTCATCTGGAAGGAAGCTTTGAAAAAGGAGAGCAAATATATTTATCATCGGCCACTGTTAGAGGATACATGATATCCAGGCCATTACAGCCTCTAAAACATCCAGGACCAAGCCAGGCACAACACACCCTTATTGTCCTTCTTCCAAAATTAATTTATGCAGATCTTTCTCAAGTACCAATATCAATGTCTTGATCCATGTAAATGAGGGCTGGAGAGGGAATTGGCCCTTTAAAATCTGTTAGCACTTTTTTCTATGTTTTTCCTCTTATTTTCTTTCAAACTCAAAATTTAGGATATTTTGTGACTTTAGATCTGCAGGGAAGATTAGCCAGACTTGGAAAATGGAAATGTCCTTCTAAGCAAGTGGCAAGCACCACCTCAAACACACAGCCCTAGAAGATGTGCTCGGTAAACTAGTCTGATTTTTTTTTTTTTAATGAAGAGACGAGCTTCCCATTGCTCTCTGTCATGTAAAGCTCATTATGGAGGCCAGTTTCACCAATTCATCGCTCTCTTTACCAGAAYTGTATACTGAGAGCTCAGAGAAACAAAAGAAAATGACACAATACATAAAAAATATAAATATTGGAAATTACTTGTGTAACTCACAGAGCAAATTAACAGAGATTACTTGTACAAGTAGTCTGCAATGTCCTTAAAAATATTCTTTAACTGAGGAAAAGTTTTCTGACCTTTGGAGGAAATGCTTGCTTCTAGCTATGACTAAAAAGAGATTTCCTTCTTTCTCTGTTGTGTTAAGAATCTTTTCTTCTTATAAAGAAGGCACCACAGTGGTTTATAACTGTCATAAAAGCCTGCAATCCTTTTGAGGTTAAGCTACTCAGCTATTCAACTTTTACTACAGAAACTTTGAAATTCAAAAAGAAAAAATAATGTAAGTTTTTGAAGGACATGTGTTGCTGTAGGTGATCCTGTTAATTAAAAGTGATTGCCTGCTAGGAAATCATACTTTAAAAAGTTTCATGAATTTATTAGAACCCTGAAGGTATCTTTGTATGCACAGGGCTTTACATGCCATTTATGCAATTTTGTTTCAGATCTGTTTAAAGCTTCACTGACGCTCCCTGAGCAGGGAACAGCACTGCCAGCATTTGTATGTATTTTGGCTAAATGAATTATGTGAAAATACATACTAATGAAGCTTTACCAGTTATGTTTGCTGAGGATAGTTTAAGTCTCATTTTCTTCTATATTAGCAGTATCTTTCTGTTGCAGATTTACCTTTTTGAACAGCACAGATTCCTATAGGTTTTTGTGCAGAAGCTAAGTCCCATTTTTTTTGCAGTGTTATTTAGTAAGTAGTTAAGTGAATATATATGTGAATGCATGTCAATTGACATACAGCTTTCGACAGAGATGAAAAGGCAAAAAGTAAACTATAATTTGAGATTAAAATATACTAGCTTTTTATTAGGAGAGAACAATTTCAGATGGAAAACTAATTAAAACCTATCTTAACAATTTATTATTCTTGTTACTAGATTTACAGATTGTATTTTAATTGTTCATTACTTAATTATCCATTTTTGCACAAATCCATCTGGCAATATTCTTACATAGACCTTTCCTCGGCAATGCTTTGCTGCCCCTTGACAATGGTGTTTGAGGGATAAATGATTGAGACAGAACAGTTGTTTACCGTGTGTGGGTTTTTAAAGCTGAACCATGGGAAATATCAAAGCTGAGGTGTACGAATCCTTTGCACTTGAGATGTGTGGGGATCCAAATCCCTGCGCTCACCAACTGACTGCAGGTAACTCAAGTTTGTGGCCACTTCACAAAAGCAATCAGCTTAATTGCCTAATAAAAATTGCAGTCGGGTTTGCTCATATTATCTTTTTCAGGTTTGACATTAGAAAACTCTTTTTTTTTTTCCTTTCTGTCATGTCATTTTTGTACTTTATAGTGTATTGCATAAACTAACCCAATGTGCAGGCAGCACCCTGCCTTGGTGTAATATCAAATACTGAAATGTTGAAAGGAAAAAAATCCTCTGCGACTCTTACCAGCCAAGAAAAAAAGAGCTGAGGAAAAGTAACAGGAGATTTATGAAAGTTCAGCATACACTTTGATGAATGTGTGGGCAGGTAATTTTGCACATGCTTTGGAATATGTTGTCTGTTACAAAGAAATTTATGCATCCCAGAATTGCTTTGGAATGATCAGTGCTGGGGAGTTGTTCAGACTTGACTGGGCAGTTGGTAATGTTAACATTCGTCTGGAGCCACTGCTCTCTCTTTGCTGAGCTTTTCCACATTCACTCTATTTTAAATAATATCCCAGTGCAGCTCTAGACAATGTGCATAATTAAAAGTAAAAAAGCATATTAATAGCAAAAAGGGAAAACTGTCATTTGGTATAATTCAATTTTTTTTACACTAGACTTTTTTAGATTGTTATTCTTTGTTTCAGAAAGACTGGAATTGAATTTTTTCAAGCTGGGCTTCCCCTGCTATTTATAAAATTTAATGGTGGCATCTTTAGAAATGTAAATATTTAGGGTTTCCATGTGGGTGTGCACGTCCATGCATTTCAGAGTAAAAGAGGTTTTTTTAAGTCAGAATCTGCATTTATCTATCTGCTGCAGCATGAACAGTTTGTTGTGTAATGTGTGAATAAATGTGTGAATAAGGTTTGTGAATAATAATGCCTAGAGTTAATACTTAAGAGGAGAGTATAAAGTACAGTATGAAAAGCAAATATTCAATTTTTTTCAGTCTCCCATTAATACTGGTACTGTCGATCTGGACTATAATGTCTTTTAGGATTAAATAAATGTGTCAGTTCATCTGAATGASTGAGTGAATAATGTATTAATGTGCATTTGATGTGCACATTTACGAATATGTATCTGCCAAGCCCAGTAAAAAAATCCCTTCTACAGAGACTCCTTCTTTCAGCAACGATACCTCTTGAGGCATTAGAAACAAACAGGGCTTTTACCTCAAGCTCTTACAGTCCCTCTTCACCATCCAAAGTAATCAGATAAACATTATTGACATGTCAGTGAATTCATCATTAAATAATGATGAATTATCACTTCTATCACTATAATAGCAAGGTGTTTCAGAAAACTTATATGAAAGAAGGCTGTAGGTTAAGGGGAAGACTTTGTTCAGTCACATAAGGGATGTACATAATGTGTAAGAAAGCATCTGAAAAGACCCCGAGCCTTTTGAAAAATTTCTAACTCCTGATCAACAGAAAAGAAGCATATTTTGCATTTTGTCTTATTTATCTGTYATGCCTCTCTGCTCAGCTCTGGTGTCTTGAAACTGCTTCTGCAGCAGGAGTCACAGCCAGTTCTACTGCAAGTTCTCTGCCACCAGCACACACTCAAATACTCAACAGCTGTTTTGCTCTGAAAAGAAAAAAAAAAAAAAAAAGACAACCTGGTGCTGTTACCAAATGCCAAGACCCTAGTTGAGATGCAGACAATGTCTCCAGGCTCCCATTATGTTGCCTCAGCCCAGAGCTCTGAAGAGTATCGATAAGGGGCACAAAATAAAACAGGGAAATCAAGACACGCTGAGTAATAGACCTTTGAATCTTTGTTATTGTTAGATTTACAAATAACACAAACTGGTTTGGGTAGGGAAGGGAAATCAGTTTGCAGTTCAGCATTGGCCTTGATACAACATAATTTCTCATATGTGGAAAAAAGCATATTTGAACACTGAGAGTCATCGTGGTACAATGAAAGGGAATAAATCATGGCTTCTGTATTCAAGGGTCAGCCTCCCCACACCCCTGTAAAAGGGGCAGCAGTGCTCATGCTAACGTAAAGCTCATTCACCTGAATGCATGGGGAATTATGTGTGCATTAAAAAAAAAAACAACAAGTTTTGTCCTGAGTATTTTCCATCTTGCAAGATCATCTTTCCTCTGTACCAGGCATTTTTCATCTCACTTTATATTTTGCCTGTGGYCAGTAAAACCTTATGCTTTTCAACTCAAATGAAGATTTACATTGAAATTCTGGATTTCGAATGGAAAAAAACTAGATGCTGAAAGTCTTTTTTGAGTGTGGATGTCAGCTTGTGCGTGCAATTTTTCAGCTCTCTAGAAAGAGTTTATAGTTACTTGCTCTTAAAAATGGCACCAAACCCAAAGCATTCTAAGCAGAACACGCTATGCTTTACTAAAAACCAAAAATATTTCATCCTAAATGCTCATAATTGAAGTCCCTTCCTGGAAGAGATGCCTGGCACCCATCCAGCCACAAGGCTTGCCAGTCTTTGTCCCTGGGTACTGCCTGTCTCTGAGGGATGTCTGGTACTGCTGTGCCTTTTCCTAMGTCCTTGCTACATCACTGCCCCTTATCCATCCCAACAAAACTGTGGTGGCACGGTAATCCCACCTCCCTGTCCCTCTGGTGCTCCTTACTGTTGTCCCCAGAGCAACAGACTTCAAAATGAAAAATAATTGGGGTGGTCGCAAAGTCATTTTAGGGCTATTGTTTTAGTTGGGTTGTAGACTCAGACAGACKGTGTTGCTTAATTCAGAACAAATTTTTGCCATTTCTGAACAAAAACGAAAGCTAAAAATGATGCATTCAAGGAAAAACTGTGGGTTTACCATCTTCACATGTCCCTATAAATACATGGGCTTATTGTGACCCTGCTGAACCTGGAAGTCAGTCTTCCAAACACATCCTTGGCTTCAGGTAGGGCTGTTATCTGCCTGCTTTCCAATCACACTGCCCAGTTTGGCCCACACATCGACTGATCTGTGCCCACACAGCAGGCCTTTGTCTGAAGTGACTTGGGTTTTGTATTTTCAAGGTAGCAGCCCTAGATGGAACAATAAATACTCTTTTCTGGCAATGTTTTTTCTTTAAGATGGCAGCTTGCATCCCATTATTTTTAAGGTAGCCCACTGAAGCAGGCTTTTGCTTTGAGGCAAAACCACAAGGAAGTGCTGTAGTGGTTCCTGGGTAAAACATACCATGATTTCCCACTGGACTTGTATTACAGTAGAGATTTAATCCTTTCCCAAAAGATACATCTTTCTTGAGACTCAGTTCCAACCAGWAAAGGATGGGTCATTCAGAATTAAAAAAAGGAGAAAACAGACATGGCTCTTTGCAGTTTGCAGTCCTGATAGAACAGCCTCCCCGGCCTCTGGGGGATCAGGTAACAATGGGGTTTGATAATACTGCTGGAGTTTATTTGAGGGATGTTGACAAGCCTAATTGCTTGGCAGCTCTGAGCAGCTGTAGGGCCCCTGGCTGGTCTGAGGAGGGGGGGCGTTAACTCTTGATTTGCCTGTGGGGCTCCTCATCACAGCCAAAACACTGCCTGAGAGAGGGTTACTGGGTCACTGGGCTGTCAGAAACACCATAAGAAAGCGTTTGAGTCTAAATTATGGGAAGTGCCTGAGAAAGATACTGAGAGGGTGCAACGGTAGGAGAAGAATGGATAATGTGTTTTAAATGGATGGTAGGTCTAGAAGTGGGCTTTCTGCATGTGGCCCCTGCACAGCAGCATCAGTTCTTGCAATGGAAGCTCTTTCCTGTGTTATCCAGATAGTTAGTTGCCTGAAAAAAAAAAGACCAGCCAAGGCAAAAAAACCCATGAAAAATCATTTCTCTAACAGAGACAATGAGTCAACTTCCCTCAGCAGTCTCCCCACCATTTATTTTACTTTTCATCGAATTTTGACTTTTAAAGTAAATTCTACTGAGAAAGAGAAGTGAATTGGGAAACATACCCAACATCATCATTGCTGTCTGTGGTACAAACCATTGCAGATGTGAGAATCTGCATAATTTCTACTCCGTGTTCTACCCTACTGGAAATGGGTCATTTGCAAGTCCAGCAGCAGGTATGTAGCTGTAACATGGCAGGGTGAAGTTGTTTTGGGAGTTTCAATCATGTGTTTCCAGATTATTTTAGTGGAAGTGAAGTCCCCATTTTGCATTATAGCRGTGGTTTTGCAAACAATGCAGTTATCTGATGTGGAAAATCAAACACACAATTGTGCAATTGTTTTGGAACACAATAAAACTGCAATTCTCGTTAGGCAGTGACCATTTGATACAGAAATCCCTGAATTATGTCTTAAAATTCTGGATTAGTACTTGGCATTTCACCCTTTATGGCGTGTGCTAGCAGAAGACCAAGTAGCCAGAATTTTAGCAGAAAGGAAGAAGCCTGCATCTCTTAACCATCATTGCCAAAAGGTCTGCATGCTGTTAGCCACAATATCTTCCTCGTCTCAATTCTGTGTCAGCTGGGAGACAATCCTTAAAATCTGGCATGCAAGGGCAGCTCTAAGTCAGSCCATTTGGCACAACCACCCCAGACCCAAAGGATTTCTAGGATTACTATCTTTCAGAGAGACCCCAGCTGTGGCATACAGTGTTATGACTTCTTCCATGCACATAAGCTGTCCACATATCTACCTGGTCCAAAACACATGTGCCATCTCCTAGCTAGGTGTCAAAGGAAGCATATTCCTTCCCTTATTTATTAATCAATTCTTCTTGATTTTATATTTATTTAAGCATTGAAGACAGTGTTCTGAGCACATTCCTACAACATTTCTTCACAAAATCAGGAATTTGAAGTCTGTATCATCTTATGCCCTACACGTAAGAAAATTTTTAATTCTTTTTACTGACACTTGGTCTTTAGTGCAGGTCTTTCTAATATGAACTAAAAACCCCAGACCTCTGAGTTACTTCTAAGGAATGCCTAAGAAAAGTGAACTGAAAATAGTTATATTTTCTCTTGCAAGCCTCTAAGCATTCAGAAGAAACATTTTCAAGGGCAACAAATCAGAAGCTGTTGAGAGCTACTGGTTCAATGTATTCTTTCTGGGAATGCAATTCAGACACGCCTGCCGAAAAGATGACTCCCTGAGCTCTGAGAACACTGAAAGCTTCCTTTGCACAACTCATGTGACTTCTTTGTGTTTGTCATTTGGCTTGGATCGGTGAATCCCACACAGTGCATCATTCCTGATAGGAATGGCCAGAAATGCTTACATATCAATCCACACCGTCTGCTATTCAAGGAATATTTTGGCCACACCTCTCTTAGGTGCAGATTTTTCCTTTGGTGATTTGCAATGCTGACTTCTATTCTCTTGGCAATAATGTCTCTTAAGAAGACAGAGCTATTTTTAGCTGTACATCAACACACTAAAAACAAAGAAATAATTTCCAGTACATATACCTGAGCTAAAGTATAGGAGGATTCAAAATTTTAGATAGCTGATAAATTCAAGYTGTTTTTACAGGTTTTCATGGCCAACAAGCTAACTGTTCATTTAGCACTGYAAAGTAAAAAATACCCTTCTAATTCTTTTAAATAGTCTCTCCTTTCATCATTCTATCAGAGAAGAATACTTTGTTTACTAGATGCCTTGTCCTCTTACAGTGCTCAGAGGATTGATAAAAGCTAATCAGTCCCAGCATTTAAGATACAGTAAATGACACAATTACCATCTGCGTATTAATGTACATCAAGGTGATTAATTTGATTTTCTTCCAGCTCGGTGAAAAAGAGCACAGTAAGGTAAAGGAGGCACTGGATTCCCAATGAGTATTTTCTCCTGCATAATCTTTTTTGTCACCTGAGACAGTTTTGCCTTTTTTTTTTTTTTTTTTTTTTTTTAATGTAACTCTTAATTTCAGGCCACCCTAGAGCATGAGCCACCCAAAATGGCATTTATGCCGAGATAGTGAAAGGCCACAAAACTCTGCCAGCAGTGTCCATGTGATTTTCAGGGCATAGTAAAAGCCTACAGTGCTATGTACTGCCCTGAAGACTCAGACACGAGGTGCACATAAAAAGAAACGTCTGCTTACTTCTATTCCCTTAGGCCACAAGCAGCTTTTTTCCTAAGAGGCATGTTAAGGACAAATAACTGCTTGAAACATTTCCAGGTAAAATACTTTGAGGCAGCACTAATTTGAAACACCAGAGAGTTCTACTCCAAAATAACCTGAACACCTGTGCAGAAATCCCACACCTGGCCCTGTCTCCTAATGTGGCCTAGAGCCCATCATGGATTCCCCTTCCTTGGGAGTGTTCAAGGCCGGCCTGGATGGGGCTCTGAGCAGCCTGGTCTAGTGGAAGGTGTCCCTGGGTTAGAATGAGATGATCTTTAAAGTCCCTTCCASCTCGAGCCATTCTGTAATCTGCAATTTTTCATTTCAGCTGACTCATGCAGGCAGCAGGGACAACCACAATTCCAGCACCAGCCGAGGATCTCACTGCCTGCATTTGCAGGTGCTTCTGAAGGCCCTTAAAGGCAGACAGCTGAGGAACAACCGGAGTTTTATTCTGTCATTTACTCATCCTTTGGCCTTGAGCATGTTATTTACATTCCTGGCRCCTTGAGGGAAACGCTGGGAGGCAAGGGGCTGCCAGTGGATGCTGTGGCCGCGGGCACCATTTCCCGGCTCTCCCAGGACAGTGTGAGGAGCTGCTTACATGCTCGGAGCAAGGAACTCACTCCTGATGACACTCTCGTGTCCCTCCGAACTAGTTCGTGGCGCTGCCAGCAGATGTCAGCAAGCGATAATAAAACGCAGTCCGAGCCTCGCAGCTGAGCGTGAATTTGGGGTTGCCCGCACCCAGCCAGGGCCGCGACCTCGGGGCATCCGCGCCACCCCACGGGCCGAGGCACCGCCATCCGAGCGGGAGCCGCGCCCGCCTGCGGCACCTTCCAGGGCTTTCTGCTGGCGCCAACCCTTCCTAAAACCACCCTGGAATGACGGGCACTGCCGTGATGCCAGGACCAGGCCACCCGGGGAAGGGGGACAGCCCAACAGGACACAGGAGCATCAGGTGAGCCGGGCCGGGGATGACACCATGGCTGGTACTTCCCCACTTCTACATCAAATGTGCCCAAAGCACCGGCGCAGGGAAAGCCTCGTTGGCAACTCTTGTTTTGCCACGTATAAATTGCCAGTACGTCACTGGATGTGCCCATAAGCCACCACTGAGAAGAACAGACAAAATAACAAAGGCTTTACCAAAYAGTAAAGCTCTATCCCAAAACGCTCACTGTACAGATGTAAGAATCGCCTCAAGTGGCAAAATAGCGTCACAGTAATCCCCTATAATGGTGCTTGTATCACTGTGGTGTGCTTTCATACAGGTATACATTCAGATTTAGTATGCCACAGCCAGAAGTGGAAATGGGAATGCATTCAACTCAATACTGATCCTCTTCATAACCTCAAACAGATCTGCTGACRCTCCTCAGAAACACCATTTAACCTAAGCAGCCACTTTCATATCAGGAGTTTATATCAGCTGTTGGGTATAAGAGTAGCTTAGTTCTTGCTGTTGTTTTAGTGCTCCAGGCAGTAAATGTGAGCAGGATCCCAGAAAAACATCCTGCAAGTTATCTGCTGACTACTGACTCAGTCCTGGCCTCACAGTTATTTGCTGACTACCACCTCAGTCCTGGCCTCCCTAGCAGAGATAAGGGTGAGGTAGCAAATTCTAATTCTTTGTGCACTTCTTGATGAACATCTCATCCCTTCATCAAGGAAACTGAAGCCATGTGTGTCTTGAAAAGGCACGTGGAAAATTGCTGTCCATTTKTTAGGAGGTTGAAGAAAAGTTTCACAGTTAAGCTTGGAGGAATCTGTGCTTGCACTGAGCTTTCAGTAAAGCAAAATGAAAACAGTGTCCTGCAATTGAAGTTTTGAGTGAACCCCCAAACCCTGGAAGCAGACAGGTCAGCACACACCAAGACACTGCTGGRTTTAAGTCTCCTTCGTGGCTCTTTACAAAAATATATACTTTTCTCTCTTGGGGCCACACATGAAGTTGTTACTCAGATTTCCAGCTTTTACAGGAASACTGGAAGGCATCTGATTCAAGCAGACAGATTACAGAAGCATTTGATTAAAAACCAATTAAGGAAGCTTTTTAATGGAAATAAAAGAAGTTTGAGTAGTATCATCTGGCCTTATAGCTTTTGCCKAACTTTTTTCTTCATATTGGACTTTCTTTTCAAGTCTCAACTATTCACAAAGMAATTGTTCTCACATAGTTCAACCCTCATATTTCATCGAAGGTGTTTGTCTGAGCTGGATAATTTACATTTTTTTTCTCCTAGTTTGAAACCCATTTCAGGTGGCTTGGACTTATCTGAGCCTGAAAATGGATTGGAACCTATGCAGAAAAATAAGAGTATGCCAAAGGCTTTGCCAGTTCCGTCCCAGCTGTCTGAATTGTCACCAAGTAYGGGAAATACTGTTCCCAAATGAATTGCTCCTTGATATTTATAGGCTGCTAAAGTGAAGTAAGAACAAACCCTTCTGCCCTGATCCCCTCAGGGAATTCTCCAGGCAGTGAGTTCTTCATCTGTGCTCAAACCAATGAAGAAGATGGATGAGAATTAGAATGTTGAAATTCATCAGTGTGAATTCTAGATGATGTCTGGAAGTTATAGGAAACTCCCTGCTGTGAACCTGTGTGTCGAAGGAATAGAGAGGAAATACATTATGTGGAGRAGGGGCTGGAGATCATCTAGAAATGCCTGTTGCACTGGATTCAAGTCCACTTGGATGGACCAGAAAGTCTAAAGCACAGGTTAGAGAAGCTCCAGAAGGATCTGTAGTTTCAGCAGTAAAGGAYGTAAGAACATTGCTGAATATGATTTATAATATCAGAGTTGGAAATCAAGAAAATTAGGCTTAAAGACAATTTATGGTATATTACATCTTACTAATTGCAGTAGCTAATGCTTCMTCTTCCCAAATGCCCATGGTGCACTGATAAAAAGACACCTAAAGCCAAAAGATATCAGTRCCATTAATGTTTACCTTACTGAAACGAGGCAGAGCAGGTTCCCACAGAGCTTAACTTGGTGTTTTCTTTTATGTTACATTGCTATTGCTACAGTAACCCCAAGAAAACACGAAACCGAGGGTGTTTGCACAGGTGTATTTGTTATTGCAGGGCTTCTCCTGAGGGCTGCAGCAGGTGTTGGGGTCCAGCAGGGCCTGACACCCAAAACACAGCTCCCTGTAATCCCACCCTCTTCCCCCCCTGCCCCTTACCTTCCTACAAAAATACCCCATGATGTTGGATTGTTTATTGCCAAACTCAGCAAGGGAGGCTGTAATCTGAGGGGCTTACTGGTCCCAGTGTTTTCCCACAGGGTTTCCACAAGGTTCAGACCCAGTTGTGAGGTATTTATTTGCCCATCCAACTTATTTGCTGTAAACTTAAACATGTACTTGCAGGATTAAATCAGGTGTTTCTATTCTATGCCTGAGCAGAGAAGCATTTAAACGTGTGCTTAAATGATTCGTGGGACTGGGGCCTGGAAACCCCCAATTTCTCCTCAGCATAAAGAAAGAGTCAACAAATGACATGAGAAGTTAGTCATGAATTTCAGAGAATTACCTGGAAGGAAATTCATGAAGGATGAATAAAAGAAAAACAAACCCAAAACTCTTCTGTAGCACTTCATTTTTATAGAAAATGTCCACGGCTTCCAAAAGAATTTAATCTATTTTCCAGTATCCACCAGAATAACAAGCTTTCTCAAAACACCAGCACAGATGCAACATCAGATGCGATGTTCTGACAGTGCAGGAAACAACCTTTGCAGTCCAGCAGGAAAAAGGTCAGATCCTCTCGTCCCTCTTTCTGCTCAGAAAACCCTCAGAAAATGCTGCTGTAAGAACTCTGCTCAAGTGTGAAAATTTTCCCTGTCCCATGGCTGTTTTCCTTTCGGCATGTGGAGATGCACCTACCTGAACCAGCAAAGCTCTGAGCCCAGTGAATGTCTGCAATGACAATGCAGAATGTTAAATATATTCTTTCTATACATTTGATTCTCAACTTAAATGTCGTGTTCCTCCTCCTTTAATTAYAGATATAACCTGGAACTATGAATTATTTCTCTAGTCCAGAATCAGATACTTTAATTTTTCTTAGTGGGATGTTTGCCACCAGGAGGAAGAGTCACATAGTTCTCCAAAGGYACTCTTTCAGCATTTCCCACAGCTCTTTCTAACTTACTATCCCCTCTTCACACTATTCAGGCCTCTCATTGTTCCTTTCTTTGTCTTGTCAGATTTCTCTTTTGATTACTCAGTTAACTCTGATGAAAAATTCTTTCAACTGTTTTTCTCACTGCTGCTCTATTTTTTCCAGACAAAACAAGGGTACATCTCAGCTGCTGATACACAATTCCCAGCAGCCCATTATGTCCAGGAAAGCAGGCATTTAGGAGGCATTTAGGCAATGTYCCTTCTCCCATGGAAAGGGAGTCACCCATGGGTTTCTTTGAATTTTCCAAGGGTTAACAGAAGTTCATTATCACTTCTGTCCTCACCTCCCTTTGACCACTCTGRAGTCATCCTGAACCCAAACCCCAATTCGGGAAGGGTGAGCACAGGTCCTTGGGGAATCCCAATGCGCTGTTTCTGTGCTGAGAGAAAATAGCTCTATGTGCCATAAGACATAGAATTTTATGATTGTAAACAACTTTTAGATGGAATCCAACAGAACAATAAATGACAAGGGGCTATTTTGGATACAGTCATATCTTCCATCAAGCAGTTGTTATCAAATGGATGGGGGTACTGGAGTTGCCATTTTGGTCCTGATACTGCACACTCCTCTTAGATTTTGCTTGTGCTAAGCATCAATATCTTTTTGGCTGTGTTTTAGGAGGTAGTACAGTTTCAACATATATTTTTGAATCTGAAGCAGTAAGAAGAATTCTTACTTGTGATAGCTGTAATCCCACTGCAAAGGAATGCTTGAGAAATCCTGAAATTTACCAGGAGTGTAATTTTTTGAAAGAACTGGAAATGTGGCCAGATTGAAGCAGGATCAAAGAAGAAAGACATCAACACTCATTGAGGCATTGAGATTTATATCATAAGCCTGAGATAAACTGGAATTTACCTAAGGGTCTGAAGAAAAAACAAATAACTCCTTAGAGCAAAGCTGTCTGTACCYTCTCTTCATCCCATGTCACGCATAGTGAGTTCTGTGATCCCTGAACAGCTATTTCATCTGCATTTTTAAAAAAAATATATTCTTCATCCTGTTTATATAAATATTAACATTTAAACTTAGAAGAAAATGCAACTTTTCTATTATATACTCTCTACAATCTCAGACAGATTTAAAATTATCAAAGTYGTAGTGAAATGTAAGCGGCTACATTAGGCCATGACCATGCATCTATCTAAAGATTACGAATGAAGGAAGAACATATCCATAGAAATAGGGATTTTGGACTCATTGTTCTAGAGGGCACTCAGCTTCTACAGATTTCATTAATGGTTAGATTGTGATACTCTTAAGTGATGTCTCAGTACTTCATTCCAATGGGATAATTTAAAAAATTAAGTATCATGCAGCTTGAAAAGGTACCACAGTCGAACCTTAAAAGCTGAGTGCTCTTAACGTGCACTAGCACCACAAGATCATTGCCAAGAAAATTAATGTTAGACTTTTGAGTCAAATAATATTGTTTTCCAAAAATTATATTTTCTACAAAAATAATCTGAGAAATTTCGTAWCTTAGACTAAATCCTCTGAGGGAGRGGAGAATAGCTCCAGTTTCACTGCCTAAGTGTCTGTTCCATTTAAAGGATATTAGCTGGCCAAATGAAAAATGCATGAATCAATCAGCAACAAGGACCTTGATCTCCAAATGAGACAATGCTGAGCTTTGAGATTTATAGTCTTGCTTCCAGAATTCCATTATTTGGAGGAACAACAACAATAACAATGGGAGATGACATCAGAATAACGTGTTCTTCTTTTCCTTTCCTGTTGATCACAAGATGCTGACTTCTGTGTCATTCACCCCTGTCAAATGAGCAAATGTGCAGTGCTCTAAAACCTCACCAGATGCACGCTCGGTTCAAAACAAAATGAGAATATCTTGAATGGAAGTGCATTATTGCCAGTTGCATTTTGCACAGCTAATTAGTTTATCCACAGAGCAATTACCTATTTTTTCCCCTTTTGCCTGTATTTCTTCTGCAAACAGAACTCCTTTTGATTTTTACACAGAGAAGACCTACTGTTGGGAGTTTGTACTGCACTGGTGTGGGGCAGACAAGGATTTAATCCTAACCATTCATGATTCTTGTTTTCATTTCCCTATGAAACTGCAGTTGCCCCTTAATTTTATGGTAACAGCAGAGGGTGAAGCTCCTTCAGACATTGCCTGGCAAGACCTGGCATAACAGGCTTATGCTTTTCTGCTATAATGCCAAAAGTGAGAGAAGGGGATAGATTTCCTGGAGGAGGCAAGAGGAGCTCACATTAGCACCTCTGCTGAAACCAATGAAGAAGAACAGAGAGACACTCACAACTTCTGGTATCCTACAGTGAAAATATGCATACATTTGAAAGTGACTGCAAAGATCAAAYTCACACTCAGCCCTAAACTCTCTCCAGACGAGGGGGTTTAGAATTTTTTCAGTGCCTTATGTTGCATGAATGGCTCCTTTCTGGGGCTATATCCTGTCTGCAATTATCATGGCATAGATCAGCCAGTGAAGCAGGAAGGAAGGGTAAAGGATATATCAGAGATAGGAATGCCCTTACTTCAGTAACTACAGGTTATCCAAATCCTTGATACAATTTTAGGATACATCAAGCTAAACAGGTAAACCTCTTTTCCCTGATGACATGGCSCTGATTTGGGATGACAGTGAGTTTAAAACAGAATATATCAAGCTAAGAAGGTAAAGAAAGAATTGCATCACTTGAAACCTCCTCATCTTCCAGAATAACTCAGTAATCGGTTATCTGCAAAGAAAATGGCATCCACAATGAGATCACACCCCTGCATACCAACCTGTGTATAGAAAAAGGTAAATTCCAGTGTTTAACTGCAAAAACAACACCTCATTGACATGGATCTTCTCTAAGCAACTTTGTATATTCTCCTGCAAATAAATCAGCTCAAAACTTATCCTTCTAGCAAAGAGGAAACCCCTCCAAAGAAATCGGTGTATGTGCTTGCTAACAGACAACAGTGCCTATTTGGGGGCTGTCTCCAGTAACATGAGTAAAAAATACACATAAACCTTAGATCTGAGACAATCGTAGTCATAGAACTGCTAGTAAACCCTTATTTGTACACTACTGTTTGTCACGTTGTGAAAAAGTGGAAGTGCCAATCACTGAACTGCAGCAGTGGCGAYGTTTTTAGCCATTAATGTATTCTGTGATCCGCCCATTGTTCTTTGGAGAATGATGCAGTGTGCCACAGTCAGAATATCCTTCAGTTCTTGGTAAGGAATCTAAGAATGGGAAAAATTGGAAAATATGATGGCTAACAAACCATCTTGCCATGGTTACTTGCCGTCTTGAAAAATACTAGATTTAATATTGAAAATACTAGATTTTTTTTTAAAGGCAGGCATCCATTTTGTATACTTTGAATGAGCTGTTATTATTATTTATTATCATTTTTAAGGATGCTTGCTTAACAAGAAATTCTTATGTTTTCAGAGTTCACTCACTCCTGCTGTTTATTAGGAGCAGTTTGCTGAGACCAGCAGTCCTCAGGTCRTTTATTTCAGACAAACCAACCTCTCCCTGTCTGGCTACCGCTGCTGTCCTGAGTGATGTGGCCATGTAGAAGGCACTTCAATGTAGGACAACATGGCATTGTCTGGTGCTGSTTAGTTGATGACTCAGTGCCATTTCCAGGGAAATCAAGTGACAGAAAAAAAACCCCTTTGTAATCATAGATACCCAGGTGAATCATGTTTTGGAGAAAGAGAGGGATACATAAATGGACTGCATGCAAGCTCAAAATTAAACTGTAACCTTAAAAAAAATCCCCATGCTTTATGGCCTTGAGGAATTAGAAAGTTTGTAAGATCTGGGAAGAAAAACACAACTCAGTGTGAGGGAAAACAGTAAATACAAGCAGAAACTAGTTCCCACTTTGTGGGGAATTCTACCATTTTGRCATTGTTCCTATTCTGAAACAGAATAACATTTCCTCCCAATTTTTCCTTAAAATGCTAACAAAGTATTTAAGATTGGCCCGAACACTTTTCTTTGACTTTGATAATTTTAAAGTGTTTGAATTAAAATGTATTTTAAAATTAAAATAAGAATGTAACATCTTCAATTTGATCAGATATTTTTAAACATTTTTCTTGTAATYAGATTTCAAAGTTTTAACACTTTTAATGTAAATTTCCCCATTTACTTCTGAAAAGCTCCTGATACTCCGTTACCACAGAGTTTTTAAAATACACCCCACTGCAGCAGGGAGCTACATGTACAATAAGGCTTTGACCATGCTGTTCTAACCTGACCTCAGCAGAGTTTCTTTACCTGCCTTTTTTGCTCCAAATGTTCTTTTAGATGGGTARTCTGGAGGAAAGGTCCATGTTGTCCTGTTGATGAAATTCCTTTATTTATCAATAAATATATCTACTGATTTTTTTAAAAGATAAAAAAAAAGAAAGAAAGAAGAAAGATTACTTCAGTGGCCCCCTGCAGATGGAGAAATCTGGAGATCTGAGGTTWTGTTTCCCATTTCAGCCACACATTGTACAAACTTACGATGGCTCTTCTTTTAGCTAAGAGCATCACCCAGCTTCCAGCACGGTTACAGCTGCAGGAAAGGGCTGGCAGCTAACACAGGAATGAGTAAGTATCAATTGAGATTCACTCATTACTATTAATTTCCCCATTGCTTCCAACTGATTCAGGAACTACTTATGGAAATTCTTCTTCTTCTGTMTTGCTGAAATCCAGCGCTGCTGCTGTCAAACCTGCCAACAGGCACAGCAATGCTACTGTGATAAAATAAGTCCAATTCTATCCCARTCTTGCTTTCCTAGGGAAGAACAGAACTCATTAAATAATTATCAACTGTGACAAGAAAGTAGCTGGCCAAACACTTGCTGCTAATCTAGGCATGACAGCAGGACTATACCTTTCAAAGCAGTAATTAGTTAGATGAACAACAACATAAGTACCAGACAATGACACGGAAAGGACTGTCCCTGAAGGACAGATCCATTATTCGTAGGGTTTAGTGTTTGTGTGACTTATGAATGTTATTTTGCAGTATAAAATTACATTTCTCCTCTGCTGCCTTTCTCTTTGTTTTCTACACAGTTTATGGAAGGGGCCAGAGAGAAAATCTGGAGCTGAAGCCATGAGAGAGCAGGTGGCAGAGGCTCTGCAAGACCTTCCTTATATTCATGAAACGAGAGTGGGTGGATGGATCTCACAGTGGTGCAACATCCTCAGCCTGCACCCCACATCTTGTCTGGATAAAAAAATCCGGTACTTGCACCCTGCCCTTACTTTATCCTTGGGCTGATACTGCCCTAGTATAGATCTGTAGATTAGGTCTGGTAATCCTCATGACTTTCCTTTCTCAACAGGGCAGATTCTYAGGTGGTGTAAATTGGCGTAACATTATTGAAGCCAGCGGAATTATACGGATTTATCCTCAGCATACACCAAAACAGCAGGAAGTGCCARAGGTGTTGTCCTACCAGCTAAAAGAAGCCACCAGCCGAAACGGCTGCCACTGAATGTAGAAGGCAGGATTATGATCATACATAGAGTCGCAGATGAAATTACACCCAGCCAAACTTGTTTTCAACTGGACTGTTCCAGTGCTTAAAGTTAAGTATACACATAAGTGTTTGCAGGATTAAAGCTTTGGTTTGTAATGACAGAGCAAATCCAAATAGAGATAGATTAGCTGACAGGGGGCAGGTGAGGTGGTCAAAGGCACATGCAGTTCATCATATGGCTCTGTAATTTACTACATGATTATCACAACTACATATTTGGTGTGGGGATATAGATATACATGCACACATGTATACACAGAGCCAAACTTTTTTGGCACAGAGGCCCCACAGTCGTTTCAAATTGAGACTCTGGGCTGCACTTGTTCCAGGACTCTGTGTCTRTTGCCAACACACTGAAGCGCCTCAGGCTTCAGTCTGATTCTTTGTTTGCTTGCCCATTAAAGTTCTTATCCCACACTCCCTTTTGGCAGAAAATTTTGTTATTTCTGCTTTATGCTGGCCTAGGCCTTTCTCTTGCCTCTGTTCCTATTAACCTATAGCAGTGACAGCCAGGAGCAAACTGAAGCAGCTGGTTGGAGATGCTACTATCAGACTGAGAAACAGTTGTTGTGCAGAGGGGCCACCCTGAAAAACTTCCATTGCAGCATTGCTGGGCTGTAGCTTGGCCATTGCAGTTGGGGAATTGGGGAATTGGGGAAAGAGAACGCTTTCATTTTCAGATATTTAATTGCTGAAAAATGTAGGGGTGTGTGCGGCGTCTTTATTGGATGTCACACACAAGTAATGCTTTCCAGGTATTTTTTGGCACTTTCCATCATTATCCTCTTACTGCCAGCATGGAATGGCCCCATGTTGCAACTCAGTGCACAAGCGACTTCCAATTTTTCTGTTTAAATTAATATTTACCAGTTGGTTATTTTTGGCAGACTTTTATTGATAGCACTGATTCAAAACAAATAGCCAGTTTCTGCCCTTGGTTACAGCCTCATGACATTTGGAGTTAACTCTACTTTTACCAATGCCACCAAGGGCAGACGTGGTCCTTTTCCTGTCTTTTTGTACCATGACCTTTGCTCTGTCCTTACCCATAGATGAGAGTTGGGCTGCAGTTTTAGCTTTGAATAAGCTAGGATACAGCATTGAGTAGAKCTCCAAAATGTATTGATTGGGCACTTCTCTAAGATATTTAACAGTCCTTGCATCCTACCCTTCAGTCACTTCAGAATACCATCGTGCATTTGCAGAAGTGACTCTTGCCAAAGCACTATAAATTAGACCTTTGCTATCAATCAAAAAAATTAATTACTGGAGGACTTTTGTATCCATCAAAAATCAGTTGGATTAATCACTTCAGACTTATTTTAGTTATTTCTAAACTAAAGATGTCGCAGAATCATTTACCAGGGCATGGCACTTACACTGTAATTTCAATAGACTCAGAGCAAGTGAGGCACTCAAAGAGGCTGCACAGAATTTTCTGCATGTCCTGCTGTATGTTGCCTCCACGCCTCTGGAAATGTACAGCATTCCTGAACCCATGCCGTTGGATATTGATATGAGTAAAAACCTCAGCTATGTCTATAGGAAAGCTATTAAATGGCCTACCAGTGCCTGTGTAACTGGCAYGTGGGCCTAAGAACTGTTGCATTCAGCTCACATTAAGAGCTGTACCTCTAACCATGTTCCTGTTTGTCATCTTAAGGGTGGGAAACTGCTGAGAGAACAGTCAGCCACCAAGGCTGCCAAGCTAAGTTTGCTGTGACATTGATAAATATTCAAGCCAATGTCTTTCAAATGTTATTGTGAATCACCTTTCCCTCCTTCCTTCCCCTGCTGCAGTCATCTTGCTGGCTCAGAATATTCACCTTTGTCTCAGACCTCAGCTGCCTTCACTTTATTGCATATGATTGCTATTGTCTTTGTCTCTTYTATCCGCTTCACTGTGTCTCATTTTCCTAAAGTATCTGGCACCCACTTTTCCATAACACTGTTCCTTTGTTTCAGGAAAACATAATTTCAGGAGGCAGCAGAAATACAGTTCCAAAGGCCACAGGGTGACATCCTCTCTCACCTGATCTTTATTCATATTGGGGTTTAATGGCACTTTTTTTTTYCCATTTCTCAAGCACCCTGCAACACCCTTCCTCCCTGACAGGAAGGCACATTTTATTTCTCATAAAAATGCTTTCCTACCAATCTTCTGTTCTTCAGAAGTTTCAGAGGCCTTTCTGTTAAATGTCGGTTTTCTCATGGGGATGGACCTGTTGACCTGATTGTGGTTTATTACTGTTTTGACGCTTTTTTCTCCCTCCTAAATTTGGAAGAACTCAGACCCTTTTGTCATTTCCAACTCCTGTCATATTGGCTTCAGCAGCAATAGTCCCAAATTTTATTTTGAATTTTGTRATAGAAACAATTGAGAATTCTCAATATGTGACATTCTCAATATGTGGCTTTCTAAAAGTAATACTTTTAACATAATACAGCTAGTCTTGTGTTTGTGTCTCATACATAAKCAACCTGCCTAGGATACCATCAACACCACCAAAAAAAAAAAATAAGCAGTTTCTCTCATTTCTACCAAGTCCGGCAAGGATGCTGTTATGCTGTCCTTTATGTACACTTTCTTAGCTCCCTGGTGCACTAAAAAAGGGCCCTCAGTCCATTGAAATAACACAAAACCTCAGTTGCTGATGGTAGTGGTATGTGATTTCCTGTGTACGTTTTACACCAGAAGGTACGGTGCCTATTGTACGTCCCCATTTAGAACTCAAACACAATGGCTCATGCAGCTGCATGGTGACCTGCCAATAAAGTTTAAGACAGCATAGACTTCCACATGAATCTGCAGATTAATGAGACAGAGAACTATCTTCTTTTTTCCCCACAAAAGGCTACTCGTGCATTCAGAATGTGCTGCAGACTAAAACCAAAGTTCAGCTCGCCGCAGGAGTAGAGAGAGAAGAAACACGCACAGGATACACTCAGAAACAGTCCAGCCCTTATGGAAAACTCCTGTGGAATTTAACACAAAACGACACGCTTTCTACGGCTTTTTTTTTTTCCTACTATCCTATAGCTCAGATACCTCTTCTATTAAATTCTATACAATGGCTCAAAACCCTTCTTATAAAAGATGTAATGCTCCATAGGTTTTAGAGTAATTTTGTAGAGTTCTGTTACATTTCTATAGGACCCCCTTGTTTCTATTCCAATTATGTTATCTAGAACTTTTCATGAAAGGCCTGTCTTATAACAGGCCTTTTCCCTCTCTTTCTGTTTTACTTTAACAAAAAGTGTGTAGAGATATACATTGCAAAGTGTATTTCTTACAACTCCATTATTTTAGGTGTTTTATATTTCCATATTATGCAAAAGCATTATTTGTGTTTTGGATAGGAAGCTAAGTAAATTAGTAATCAAAGCCAGACAACTATAAATTCACAACTGTCTTCTCATATTGATTATACCAATGAAACAACACCAGTGTGAAAGAGGGGGAATAAAGAGCTTTCATCCCTTTTTTTTGGTATAATTTTGAAGCAAAGCCCTAACAATAAACACTTACAGAAACCTTTCTTTGCAGATGTTGTCTCAGGACTTCATGTTAAAAGGTGAAGTAAGTAGTGCAAGGGTTAATTTAGCTCCTTGAAAAAAGTCTTGAGGAAGTGTTTGGCACATCACAGTGCTGAAATTATAATGTAATTCCTACGTATCTTTCTTTCTSGAATACTCTGGCTGTTGTTGTGGGTGTTGATTGAGGCATTTCCATGATTTTGGGCTCATAAATATTTGTCAATGGACACAAAGTCMGCAGGTACTTCAATTCTGATCTGATACCTTTATAATCTGAAGGAGGTAATCCACTAATAGTTCCGACTATTGTTTAAGCCAATAATTAGAGGCCAAATTAATCCAAAATGGACTGGAGAAATGACATTTTTCATTCCAAAGGTCACTTGGTTAACTGTGTTGTAACACTRGATTCACTAATCCCTGTGTGTCACGGTCATGGCTCCAGATATGAAATTGTCTTTACATACATTGCTCAGAGGGAAGAAGAACACAAAAATTTCCATATGGCCTTATGATGAGCAATAAAARTTACAGTGACTACAGAGGTGTTGTCTAAGAAATAGGTTACATTACTCATTTTCTGCATTAATAGAGATAGTGATCAAAATAGTTAATTCCACACCTATGAAAGCAAATGCTGGATATATCAAGAAAAGTATAGAAGACTAAAATTTGAACCAATAAAGATCATATGGTCTATTTTTTTTTTCTCTCCATAAATTTCACGGAATAACCATGTTTTGATCTCAAAGATGCAGGAGTTGGAGGCATAAAGCAAAGTGGCAAGCTTCACCTTATCAATTGGAGACAAATATTTTTAGTCACTGATTCTTGACACAACGATTACCCTTGCCAGTTTTTATGGCTTGAAGAGGAGGGATGCCAGAAAGTTATGATAAAATGAGAATGTCTTAAAAAARGACCCATAACATCAATTCTCTTTGAGTTAAGTAACTTAATTTATTAAACGAAAATTTTATGTCAGTTTTGACTCATCAAGAGCTTATTTGTTCATAAGAATGCCTTTGATGGTGTAAAAAGGTCTCTGAATACATGAATCAAAATTCAAAACCTTCCAAAGCACCATTAGATGTCATAAAAAAGTRTAAGTTCAAACCCCCAAAGTGTTAATGTGGATTGTGTATCCACTTATTTTTATTATCATATCTTTATTTTATTCCTGAGATGACAATAAGATGTCTTACTGCTTTCATGATTGTTTCAATTCATCTGGTTTCTGCATATATTTCAGTACATTTCGTTTTTTACATAGCTCCCTTGAGAAGCAGCTCTGCACTGACTCATTTTCTTTCTTTTCCCTCTTTAAGAAAGTTTTGTCCCTGTGGATTTTCTCTGAAGATGTCTGGAGCTGATGAGCTGTGATTTCAACACTGTTTCTCAGACTGACTGAGCTATGGAGTCTCATTCTCATTGTGAGTGAGTTCAGTGAAATAGATACTTTTGTCCAGCTGAAAAGTTTTCCACTCAATACTATAATCTTAATGCATCTTCTGTTCTCTGTCTTTCTTTTGTTCCTTAAGATATTTCTTGAAGAATGGAGAATCCCTACTCCTCTTCTAGCACTGGAGAAAAKGTGTCATATTACTCTGTGGGAATGCTGATTTCTGTTCTTAGGTTTCTAGTGTTTGAAAAATTCCTGATCAGTTGCGAATAGCCTCATTTTCTCTCTCACATATTGGGATTTTCCAAATTGTTGTCTTAAAGAATATTTGCTTTCCCACTTGGTCAATCCTATCTGCTATACTGGTCCCTCTACAGGCTTGGGCCCTGAAGTTCTTTTACGCTCTGCAGTCCAGGTGCTCCAACTGCACCTATGGAGTCTGA
This sequence comes from Malurus melanocephalus, assembly GCF_030028575.1. NCBI lineage: Eukaryota > Metazoa > Chordata > Aves > Passeriformes > Maluridae > Malurus > Malurus melanocephalus. The sequence continues at coordinate 1,477,440 of NW_026623280.1, forward strand.
CAACATCCAGTCCCACACAGCATTTCTTTCGCACTCCACTGAGAAGTGGTATAAACCTACAAGGCTGTCACACTTGAAGACAAGTGTTCCCTTAATCACTTCTTCTTCTTCTTCTTCTTCTTCTTCTTCTTCTTCTTATTATTATTATTATTATTATTATTACTACTACTACTACTACTATTTGGTTTCCAGAATCCTTCTACTCTATGTTTTTTAGAGCATTGGGTGCAGCCAAATCATTCATGAGGTTAAACCAGGACAGTAAGGGAAGAAGGTAAGCACAAATTAGTTACAGTTCTCTCTCCTATCTGCTATTACTTCATTTTGTTGGAGAAGAGATTAGAAGGAGGAATAGTGGTCTGCAGTAAAAGGGAAAAAAAAGGTAAATTATGACACACAGGAAATTAAAGCTTAAGATACCTGTATATCCAGCCAGGAAAGAAAATTAAAAAAAAAGGAGTATGTGAAGTACATTATAAACAGAAGAAATCTCAGCAATGGAATTTGCCAGGAACTAGATGAAGGTGGTAAAAYCATTAATAATGAAGAAAACCATATTCAATAAATATGTCTCTCCTTGATCTGGAAAAAGCAGGATAAGAGCAGTATCATATGGGGCAGCCAAAGCCTTTTTCAGTCCATTAGTAACCAAATAGGATATTAAATATCTACTTGTGATAAAAACTTGTAATTCAGCAGACCCAGATAACKTGCACCTGAGGAGTCTCGAATAGTTGGTGGAGGAGATTCTTCCTTCCACATGTTAATTTTTAATGGGTCTTGAAATAACACAGAAATTCCAGAAGACTGGAAGAAGACTGATATTTTTCCAGTATTCAGCAAGGACAAACATGATGACCTTGGTAAATAWAAGCCAGCTAACCTAACATCAAACTGGAGTGGGGGAGGGTGCAAAATAATAGAATATGGGATTCAACTGATAAAGAATRAAAGGACAGGAAGTAATTAATGCCAGTCAGCATGGTTTTATGGAAAATAGGTCTTGTCAGACAAACCTGATTAGATTACAAATTTGGTTGAAAAGGTAACTGCTTCAGTGTGATATACTGAGACATTTGTAAGGCATTTGATTTAATTTTGCAAAGCATTCTGATTTTAAAAAAAAAAAAATGTACTGTCTCGATGAAATACCCCCTAGCAGAACAATGCTCTTATTAAGCAGCAAATCTCAAAAATGTTTTATCTCTGGAAAGTCATCACTGAATACAGATTTTTAAACACAGCTGGGAAAGGGTCAGTCTTAGGCATGGCACTTRATMATTTTTGTTGCTGAGTTAAATACAGATTATTGTTGATTGTACTGCTAATGCAAGCTTTACAAAAACAAATAGAAAAATAACCAATATGTACACTGATGTGATGTTACATCTTTATACAGCATTGGTGTGGCTACTGAAATGCTACAGAATTTCAGTGATCATACCTTTCATGAGGCTGAAAAAAAAAACCTGAGTTTAAAGAATAGCTACAAAACTCTTTGATAGAACTGAAGAAAATGCCTTACCATGAGCATTTTAGAGAATATGGGGAGATTTCTTGATTACAGTGAGTAAATACCTCAGCAGAAAAGCAGCTCACACACTTTCCTTTTTCAGCATTCCCAGTGTGCTCGGAAAAAAGAGGTTGGCAGTCTTAGGGCCCAGGTCACCCTKAAGGGTTTCTCTTTCCCCGTCAGTAACAGGATAGGTTAAATACAGCCTGGTGGCAATGGGGTGTCCCTCATGTCAGGAGGGGTGCCTGACCTACTACACACAGCAGCATTCRTGTAGGTCGTCTGCATCTGTGAAGGCTCCAAGATTTTTCTCTTGCTTGTAATCCCTCTCCAAGTAAAAGGGCAGATAAAATGACCCTGGATAACTCAGAAAGTGTCCTGGCCAATTATCCTAGGGAGCCTCAAGGAGTTATCAGAGGATCAAAGACCCTTCTCTAGTCTTCAACTCAGAAAAGTTGCAGCTAGACAACAAAAGGAGAGGCAGGGGAAGAATGTGACAACTTAATGATGCTACAGTAGCACCGGGTAAGATCCTCAACTTGAGCAAGCAGGTGCCACTCCTTCAAAGTCAGTGGAGAAATGCTGAGAATCTGACATAATATGTTTTTTTATTTGCTTGAGTCCTGCCGTGGCTCCATAAGCAAAGGTTAATGCAGGTCTGCCAGGGGCAGGCTGGAGTTAACAGAGAAAGGCAGTTGTGAGGTTGCTGATTCTGATAAAAGCAAATTGTGAACTGCAAGCATCTGAGTGTTGAGTGTCACATTCACACCTAACTGCTGCCCTTGCCTGTTCCCCACAGTCATCCAGCTCTGTCATCATGATATGTTCCTGAAACCACATTTGTGCTGCTGTCACTTTTTGTCTTTGGAAATTCRTGTAAAGGCTTTCTATAATGACACACAAAAAATGCTTGTAAACTTCAAATGAGCAGATTACAATATGTTTAACCCAGGCAAATCACTTCCATACATTAGGCAAAAACTTGAGTCTTTACTTCTTTCAGGTCAGTACTTGCAATAGGGATGTTAATACTGATAAAACAGTAGGAGGAACCTGATGGGTGAGGGCAAAGAAGAGTTTGTTCCCTTCACAAAAAATAAATTTAGGAATATCTTTCTAGATGTTTGGGTCTTTCACTATCACAAGGTCTCTAAAGAGAAGAGTCAGACATCTCTATAGGGTTGCCCACTTTTCCACTTCCACCAGTCCTCTTTGTTTGGGAACAAAGTTCTGACTGTCAACTGAACCACAGCTTTTCTAGAGTATTTTTGTCTGTGTTTCAGTACTGGGCAATGTCAACACTGTCAACATGTCAACAATCAGTGGCACAGACGTAGAAGATAACAYGAGGACAGAATATGAATGTCAAGCCCCTCCAGGGCTGGGAGCTAGGAGCACACCCGCCTAGGAGATGCACCGGTGACACACCATCCTTGCAGCCCCCACTGAATTCTGAACTCACTGCCATTCCTGGACTGCCACCTTTCAGGTTATTTCCTAAAAGTGATTAAATGTACTTCTCTTGAAAGGCAGCAGTTCCCAGCTCCTGCTGAAATTTACCTTCACACCTAACCTCAGATTCAAAATGAGTAATATATAATTGCACTCATCTGCAGAAAAAGGAGCAAATCTGAACACAAACTACCCATAAATTGCAAAGATACCACAAAAAGATGCATAGCTATAGTAGGACAGAGTTTAGGACAAGCCATGAAATCTACCCACAAAACCTATTAAACCAGCTTGTGCCGAGCCTTTTGTTACTTACACTGCACTGTGGGATGTGCTTCCAGCTGCCCCTGTTGTCAGAACCTGTACCGGTGAGCTGAAAGCAGCTGATAATAGCAAAAGGTTCAGGGGAAAAAAAAAAAAAAAAAAAAAAAAAAAAAAAAAAAAAAAAAAAAAAAAAAAAAAAAAAAAAAAAAAAAAAAGAAACAAAGGATGAAAAAGGCAAGGTTAGTAAATCAGATCTCTCTGGAAATAATTGCATTAAATATAGAAAAGGTTATATACCATTTCCTTTGTCCTTTCTCTTGCCATAGGCTGCTGGCCTATGATTGTTTCTTGTACCTACCCTGTAGCTGATTTTATTGTTTATTCCTAGCTCACCCTCYAGTTTGCTCGGGGCCCTGTGTCTTAGCGAGTGACTCCCTGCTCCCTTTCCAAGTTCAGAACCTTTCTGGCTAAAGTCTGCAGTGACACATAACACAAMAAGACAGCTCTGGGCACAGGGCATGCAGCCGTTCCTGGAGAGTGCAGGCTGCGGTTCGGCGGTACCGTTTCTGGAAGATTAAGTGATTAAGCCTAACTAAAAGTGACTAACAGAGATGGATCTTTTCCTGTCAAACACACAAGGTTTTCCATAGAGTGGCTCCAAGGTTGCGAGTGAAGGTGAACAGCTCTGCTTCTAAAGACTCCTTAATTTTAAGAAATTCAAAGAGCAGGCRTGACACTTTGTTCTGTGACTTTCTTAAACCTATACCCTACTTCACATCCTTTCATGAGCCATCATCTTTCATATTTAAAACAGGCACAACGGAAGTTAAACAAAGGCAGAAGAGATGAGAAGTACAAGTCTCTGCAGATGTAAGGTATAATTTAGCACAGTATTTTATCATCTAATCCTGCCAGGTCCTCAACACATTCTGCGGGCACAGTCCTCCACTCATCTTGTGAGCAGTGGGGAGTGAGAGCACTCCAGTCTGTTTCTGGTTGCAGAAAACTCCCTGGTGTTGACTGTTCATTCAGCCTTTGCATGCATATTTATATGGCTAAAGCCTTGAGAGTCCTCATAAATTGATTATCAAGTCTGTTTTGCAATAAACCATTATTTATTTAGGTCTTCATACTGATTCATAAAAACCCACGTTCAGATGTTCTGATGAACATGGCATGAAAACACAGATGAAATAGGGAGATCCAAAAGAATATGTTTTATTTACAGATCTTGTATAAATACAGAAAATGGGGGACAGGATAAATAATCAAACAAAGTAGTTGCCAAACTGTTTTCATTAATAACTTATCAAACCAGTTTTATTTTTGAAAACATCCAAAGAAAGCTAAAAGCTAGGCAGGCAGCTGGTTGAATTTCTCCTGGAGGGTTTGAATGGGATTGCAGGCCGGTGCTGAATTTCACTCTTGTGAATAAATCCATGCATTAGCTGTTGGAAAACAATATTTTTCAGGGTGGAATAAAGCCTATTTAGTAAATTATTATTTTTGTTTTTAAAACTAATTGACTCTTTATTAAAAAAGAGACCTACTGAAATTTGAATTTTTCCTCATTACCTGAGGCATAATCAAATTGTCAGCTGTTTTACAAGGGTGATAATGTGAAACAGAAATGGGATAACATTTACCATCATTCCAGCTGGTTCCCCCCAAATGACACCTTCTCACAAGCTTCTCATCACTGAACCCACACAATCCTAGAAAAGCCGTTGACACAGCACAATGTATTGTTTAGAAGTGATGTGAGAATGCACATCATAGAATCATTAAGGTTGGGRAAAAACTCCAAGATCATGAAATTGTTAGATATGARTCATTAGACTTCTTTTATTAAGACATAGTATTATTTGAAATACAGATTAAATGTTGACTTCAGTAAAGAATGCAGGAATTTCCCAGATTTCAGTGTGACCAGGATTTCGCTACTGACGTACATCATGCTGTTTTCAGATTTCAGAAGCAAATGCTGAAACATTTCATTTTACTGATGTAGAGAGAGAAAAAAAAAGCCGAGAGTGTTTCAAAATAGTTTATAAATGTCATAACAAGATCCAGTAGGTGAAAAGACAACTTAAAAAGGTATTTTAAAGGTAGAAATAAAGTACATGAGTTTACTAGGTGTTTTTTTGTAAAGCCACTTATTAAGGACATTTTAAAATCAAGACTTTGGTAATTTCCTTAAAGTTTTGYTCTACTTTCAGCAGTAATTAGTTCAAGGAATTCAATAGCTTGTGTAGTCTAAGAAGGCAGAGTAGATGGGTTTAGGAGCTGTGACTCTCTTTGTCTAACTATATTGGATCTATAAATTAATCAAATTGGATTGACCATAAGAGCAGTTCCCTGGTTAATGTTAATTCATTCTTAAAGTGAATACATTATCAATCACTATTTTWAAATATACTTAGGTATAGAAATGTCTATAATTAAGAGTCCAGACCTTTGAGCTTGACATCCTCAATCTACACCGAGCTGGGATGTAAATGGCAGTCCTCATGCACTAGATGAGGTACTTGGTTAGTCAATTAGATCCTGCTTTTATTATTATAACTGCATACCCTAATTCCATACCTGAAGGTCTACAGTTGGTCATGATTAACATCTAGCTCAATTGTTGAGGGTGATATTGTATTTTTCAAGGACTGGACCTATTTTCATTGCTCAGTCTTTCCTTATAACAACAGTGATGTTTTAACTCATTCGAGTAATTCCAGTACAGAAAGATATATTATTGTTGCAGTGGATCCAATAATTTCATCATGTTACGATGGATGAGAGTATCAGAGAAAGTAAAGACATGTGACTGGATATAAATTAGTTATATGGAACAGAGTATTGTTAGGGCCCTGAGGGCACAAGCAGGCCTTCATCTCCCTGTGCAGCTTCCCTAGGGACTCCCACCCACCTTGTCTCCTGCTGCACCAGACAGGGCCCTGGGACCTGCCCACCCCAGACTGCCTGTGGTTGTCAATGAACCTGCAGGGACAGGCTGGGCTKGCCACGTTCCCTTCCTGCCCTGGTTATCCAGCAAGACACAACACCTGAACCCCTGGGACCTGAACCACAAACCTGCTCGCAACCGAGGTGCSTGGATCTGGGAGACCTTGCTGCTCCTCTCAGCAGCACTTCATCACCCTGGTGTGAAATAAGTTTCAGATTACCCYACTAACTGCTCTGCTACTGCAGTCAGTGTATTCCCTGATCACTATCCTCCTCCAGAGCTCCAAAGGAGAAGCCTGCATGGATAACAAGCAGCTGCTCCTGAAGATATTTAAAAGATACTTCAGGAGACAACTAATATCTTCACAGTGTTACTGCATAGCAATGRAGCATGGAAGTCTTCCCCTGGTCCTTTGGCAGATATAAATCTTTAAATGTGATGAAACCACAGAGTTCATTTGGCACAAGAAAATTTGCAGTTAAGCACAAAGGTTTAAAAAACCTAAAAACAAAAACAGCAGCTCAACCTTTTCAGCCTCACAGGCTGGAAAAAGCCAGTGGTGTGGAGGAAGAGGGCGAAACCAATTGAGGCAACTGTATCTTTCTTCTAAAGAATAGGACTCGCTTCACTGACTTCACTGGGACCTGTATTAGGTGGCAATATTAGCGAGAGGGCTCTGAGGTCGGCGGGAGAGTCCCTTGCTGCCCGAAGCCCGGGTGGCTCTCGGGGCTGCTTCCACCGCACACAGGYTGGCGTGGGCGGACGCAGGCCGGAGCGGGCGGGCAGCGTGAGGGCCGGGGCCGAGCGGGCCGGAGCCGCGTTTGCCCACAGCAGCCAGGCCTCGGCGGGCAGGCGGCTCCCGGGTGCGCAGCCGCCGGCGGGCCCGCACCGCCCGGAGGAGGCGCTTCCCGCGGCGGGCGGGCGTCGCTGCGGCGGTCCCGAGTGCCGGCGTGCGCGGCCGGGAGCGGAGGGGAGGGCAGCGCTGCTTCCCCTGCCCGGCGCCCCCGCTGCTTCCCCTGCCCCGCGGCCGGGATGCGCTCGGAGGCGGCGGCGCAGCTGGGCGGCCTGGAGAGGTTCGCCAGCGCGGGCAAGGGCCGGGGGCTGCGGGCGCGGCGGCGCTTCGCCGTGGGGGAGCTGCTGTTCAGCTGCCCGGCCTACGCCGCCGTGCTGACCGTCAGCGAGCGCGGCAGCCACTGCGACGGCTGCTTCGCCAGGTAGGGCCCGGCCGCCTTCCCCCCTCCTCCGCCTCGGCTCGTGCTTGTGTGGCAGCGTGGAAGTTTAAACTCAAAGCTGGTTTTCCGTGCTCAGCAGCTCAGGAGAGAGAGGGGAAAAAAAAAAAAGTTCTGCTCTTCCCGTGCTCTGGTGATTACGTAGACACGCGCGTGGCCATCCTCTGGCAGGAAGTTTCATTGATCCGTCTAGTTTTGTAATAACTTAGTGTTCACTAGCTTTAATGAAGCTTTGATAAGGGAGAAAGGGTCTGCAATCGCCTAATTCACCCTTCGCATTTCCATGGCGCAAATGGAATATYTATGAATGAAATATGTATATATCTGTAATGAAATATACAGCAGTATCTGTACATTACCTCTGTCTGAAACCTTAGTTTGCAAATCACTTTTATTGGGGCAGAGCACAGGTGACGCAAGAAGTTGTTTGTGGCATGGCTGGGAGCATTGGGGCTGGAGTGCTGCCTGCTCCTGCGTGCTTCGGGATTCCCGGCGCTGGAGGGATGCGGGGGGCTCGAATTTGCCGGGGGCCTCTGCAGCCGCCTCTTCACCTGTGTAAAGGGGAAGTATTCCAGCGTTTGCCTCAAGCCTCTCAATGTGAGCTGCTGCAGGGGGGAAAAAGGGAAAAAAAAAAAAAAACAAACAAAAAAAAAAATAAAAGAAAAAAAAACCCAGCATATTAGGGTAGAAAATCCCGCATGGATAGGACACTCAGGCATATCACTCTACATCAAATGTTTAGAACATATAGTATTTTTGTGGCTTCTGACAGTTTACTGAGGAATTAAGTGCTTACCTGGTTATAACTCAGAGCAAATGTTAGTAGTTGCCTCAGTAAAGGAAAACAACTGTTGTAATTGTGCTATTTTTATCCATACACCCTTTTTCWTTCCTCATTACCTTATCTGCTTGTGACTTGTTCACTTGATTTACTCCTCTCTTTGCTATGAGCACCTAATATAGCTACCAGYGAAGCCGGTGGACTGAGTCCCATCAATTTGAAGAAGGGTGCAGCTGAGGTGGTTTTCTTCTTCTCCTTTACACCAGTGGCTTTTCCCAGCCTCTGAGGTTTGCTTGGGCCGTGTTTGGTTTCAGGGTTTTCTTTTACGCTTGTACCTTACCACAAATTTTYTTGTGCCAAGGAAACTGTCTGGTTTTGTTTATCGTATTCAGATTTGTCTGCCAAAGGACTGAGAAATGCTTCCATACTTCTTTGGTATGAAGTAATACTGTAAGGATAATAGTTATCTCATGGAATAGCTTTTAGTTATCTTCGGTAGCAGCTGCTTGTTATCCACTCAAGATTCTCCTTTAGAGCTCTGGAGGAGCACACTGATCAGGGAACATACCGACTGCAGCAGGACAGCAGTTAGTGGGGTAATCTGAAACTTATTTCACACCAGGGTGATGAAGTGCCACTAAGAGGAATGATGTCTCGGTGATGTAACGTGATCTGCCAGTGCTCAGACATGTGTTCTGTGTCTGTGACTGTTGCATTAGCACTGAACTRGCACGTACGAGATTCCGAACTGTGCTTGTTGAACTCGCAAAGAGCCCTACGAGGAGGGTTGTGAGCTCAGCACTAGCCCTGGGAAGGGAAACTTTGCTAAATTGTCATGAAAACTTTTGTGGTTACATGGGCAAAACGAGGCCGTAACATTGTATTTGCATGAGATAGTGGTTGTTACTTTAAATACGCGGTTGTAATGTCAGCAAGAGGAGTCATGATGTTAGCCTGGCTCGCTCATGTTGCACCTTGTCTGCTTTGCAAGTACAATCAGAGGATGCCAGACTTGCTGGTTTTTATGGGCTTCGAATGCCAGTGACCACCAAAATGTTTTAAGCTATAACATTGTATGAGGACCCTCACCCTTGATTTACTCCAATGAGCTTACCTCAGTTTAACACAATTTTTTGTTGTTGCTGCTTACACCAGGGAGGGTGTGCAGACATTTTAAAAGTATTTAGTACTGCTGAGAGATCCCTATTGCTGTCATAYCAAAATGTCACTTGTTGGGTAACACATGTTCTATTTTTGGTGAGATCTGCTGCAACACATGCACTTTAAAGCAGAAAAGGACCTTCCTTGTGGCAGTTCCCTCTGTTGGGCTATATACAAATATAAAAAAAAAAGGAGAAAGTGAGCCTTGGGTCTGCTCAGAATACACCAATATCAGRGCAGACAGAGTGGGACAGTAAGGGGCTCTGAGGTGACAAGAGATCAAACAGTATATTTAATAATGCAGTATTTTTTCTTGACATTTGGAGGTACTTACTCAACAAAGGTCATGCTTTCTATAACCAGAGAAGCAGTAGAATGGGCAGAGTAGAAGCAAAGRGTTAATATTGGTGAACAAGTACACAGAGCAGTTTTAAGTTTTGGAAAACACAAAAAATTTAGCTCATTATGTATCATCGTATAGTGGCAAAAAATGATGCTGTCTGTCAAATAGCAACATGTTTCCAAGCCCAGCAATTTTATCAGGAAAGCAGAGTGMTTTTTCATAATGAGAGTTGTTTGGAAAAACTTGTCTAAACAAATAAAGTCTATACAAATAAAAATAGTGTCTGCTGGTCAAAGATGTGATTCAATCTGTAGCTGCAGTATGCTGGAGAAAATACAGTTTTCACTGCAAAATGCAAAATAYTGTGCAAGAAGTGATTCAGCATGTAATTTTATTTCGTTTTGATTTCTAGAACAGAGTAACTTCTGTTTTCTTTTCAAGGAAAGAAGGRTTGTCCAAGTGTGGAAGATGTAAGCAGGCCTTTTACTGCAATGTGGAATGTCAGGTATGGAAATGCAATTTGTGAGGATGGGGGGGAAGGAGGGTGGGGGTTGCGGGGCTCCAATATTTGTTTGTGTGGCATTAATATGCACCAATTGCAGCTATGGTTAATAGCAGTCCAGTCAGTTCCAGCATCCCACAGATGCTGACCGTGGAGTTGTGCATTGGACAATTACAGGATTTCGACATGGTCTGTGTGAGTCTTTCAAGATTGGTAGCTTCAGGGCTTGGTACCACTGAGACTTTGATTAGAGCTGCCTGTCAGCCCTCTAATTATGTCTGTATTACTTTTTCCTTTAAGGACAAACCAGATAATGTAAGATTATCTCACTAAACTGGTAAAAGATCCTGTGTCTAATGGAAAAAATCAAATCAGTAAATAGCCATCTTGAGAGAGATTTTTTTAGGAATACTTGGATTTTTTTTAGATATTTTAGGATTTTTTTTAGAATATTTGCGAATATTTTGAGTATTGACTACCACAGCTGATGGTAGTCATAACCCTACTATGCTTTCTCCCAACTTACTCATTGTGCAACTTTTATTCTTTTTGTATCCTTTTTTTTAAAGGCCCCTAGAAGTAGAGTATAGGCATACACTAAAGTCATACCATCCAAAACATTTGCATGCTGTTATAACTCCTATTTTAAATTCACATTAGAATAAGCACCTTACAAAAAACAAACAAACAAACAAACAAACAAACAAAAAAAAGCCAGAACTAGAATCTAGCCTATGTAGACCCTCAGCTTGATGAGAAAGAATTATCCAGTTTCTGTGGGGAAAAACTCAACTGGACTGCTGATTGAATAATGTAAGTTAAGCAAGATCTGTGGTGCTGGGCATAGAGTATGGAACAATGCTTCTGATGGATTTGAATCACCCAAGGTCTGGCATGCAACTGTGTGTTAGCTATAAATAATCCAGACCTTCTCCTACATGTTAACATGCTGTTGGTGCGTGGGTACATGCCAAGCAGTCTCTGTTGTCATTACCTGGACAGAGATGTTTTGGGTTGTGCTGTTCAGCTCCCAGCCACTTTGGCCGTGGCTGCCACTTTTATTTCAAGGATGTATCTTATTCTCCTGTTGCACAAGTTTCCAAAGAAGCCTGACCTCTCCTCAGTTTTCCTTCTGTTTCTTCTCCAACTTCTTGTTTTGCCACAGAATCTTAGTGAATTGTGGGTGAGTCAAATAGCTTTTTGGTTTGAGGCACCAGGAGGACTATAAAGGCTTGATAGATATAATGTTTTTACAAAATTTGCAGTAGTTTGTAGAATTTCCAAAGTGAAAGTTACTGTATAAGCATTCTTAAAGGTCTTGAGAGGAATCTGGGTGAGTTTTAAAGACTGCCACAAGTATAGAGAAAACCCATGTTTCATTCCTGAAAAACGCTTATTTCGAAGAAATGTTTCCACATGACATTATTTCTTTTAAGCTTTTAACTAAGTGAGGGAAGGAAATCTGAACAAAGCAGCTGTTTGGCAGCTTTTTTCTTAGCCTGTGGGTTTCTTCTCTTACTATACAAAATTCACAATTGTTTATGAAGCAGGTAAGCAAGATTTTCTGAAGTAGGAAAGCTTAGTAATTTSTGCTGGGATAAATAGCAAGTAGATATCATGTTGGAAGTAGAAGAACTTACTTCTTCTTATTCACAGTTCTTTGTTTTTTAGTATGTGGCTCTCCCTCAGTGTCCTGACTTCCAGCCTTGACAAAGTTTGTGCTTTTATATTTACAAACAAGGAGGGACTGATTTTGGTTTTTGTCCCTCTGGTAAAGTTTTGTATATTTTGTACATTTTGTACCTGTATTGGTGTTTTTTAGATAGATTTTTTTTWAAATATATTTTTTTGCTGGTCAGAGTTCTCTCTCTCTAGAGGGATATGTTCCTAGAATAAAAACCTGAACTGTTCAAACTGAGCGTCCTTAAGTCTGCTAAAGATGATGCTCTGCAAAAGCCTATCTGTCTGGTAAGTTAATGAATTAAAATCTTTTCTACCTGTTGGTGTGTGATATGGTGCTTTAGATATAAAGGCTTTTTTTAAGATTTTGTTGATGGGTAAAACATAATATACAGGTACTAGCCCTTCACTCCTATTGGTGATGTACATACGACTTTCGATTCCCTAGTTGATCTAGCACTGTCTTCCATCTTTTTGGCCCTTCTTAATCAGTCTGATGAAATTTATGAACATTGCTGAGATTGAATTCTTTGACATTCTTTCAAAGTTACCTTCAAGCATAATATTCTCTAGAAACCAGTCTCCACTGACTGCAYGTCCTACACAGACAGTCTGCACTTGCATCTTCATCCCTATCGTCTTCAAARGCACTTTTCAGCAGTTCAGCAATTCTTTGTCAAAGCCAAAAAGGACATCTGTGCCTTGATACTGAATTTGTAACATGGAATGTACAGGAAATGTGTGCCTTTTGCCTCCATGGATGTGAGATATCATGTGACAGTGATAAAAGGGCTGAGAATTGTCATGGTATTGTTCRTTTCATTTTTATTTTACAAATTATTTTTTCACTGTAAATCTATAGGGTTTTTGCACAGTTCAGCTAAAATTATATGTGCCCAACAAGGGCATGGTATGATTTCATATGTCAGTTAGTRCCTTGTTACACAATGTAATTCAGTTAGACAAATGTTTACTACATAAGACATACTGGGATAAAATCCCAGAGCCTTTGAACTTGCTCTTTTCTTACTTAAAGGTCTCCTATACCACAATTCATTGGAGTTCTTGCTCGTTGTGGGGAAAGGTGGATGTACACACACACACATGCACACACACTGGCTTTGCCACAGCTCCCTGATGTTCCTGTTCTGGTCTGTTATTTTGCTTTTAAGGTAGATAACCATGTTTGGCCTATATTAAGCTGGATGTTTGTGTAGGTGTCAATTCAGTGTTGGATGCAGGGCACGTGAGTGGAAGTTGCCTTCACTGCCTGTGCTTGCTGCTTTTAATGTTTTGTGGGTTGGATTTAGTTTYTGTTTGCTGGGTCTTTCTTTTCCCAAGCCCTAATCCAGTGCTCCTTTTGAAAGGGGTTGTGATTTCCAGCAGATTTACACCATCCCACTCTTCACTGCCTAGCCTCCTTGAGCACAGGCCTGTTATTATGGTAGAGGCTTTCAGCCCCCATCTGCAGCTGTTCRGGTCTTGACTTCTTAAATTATAATAATTTTAGTCAAACAGCAGGAGACCTGTGCTCATTTTTTCTCCTCAGAAATTAGGGTCTGAAACACCCTGAAGGCAAATATTTTAAGAGGGTTACATGGTTGCGATTGTGGAACTGGTGAACTTGAACTGGCTACTGGAACTCCTCTTTCTGTTATTGCACGTGGCTATCATTTATCACAGAGTGGAGATCAGCCGGCCAACATGCAAAAAGAGGTGTTCTTGTCATGACTTTCAGCATTTGAAATGTATTTTTAACAAACTATTTATGTATTTTTCTTAGCATGTCATGTTAAAGGCTACTGTAGTTGGTGTTGCTGGAGTAAGTGAAACAGGTATTTTTAACCAGCTAGTAAGCCTCAAAAATATACTTGTAGACCTGTAGTTAGCATTAAGCAGGTGTGTTTTAAATGGGACCTTGTAGAAATTGCCTGCTCCTCTCTGGTGAGCTGTAGCAAAAGTACAAAATTTTTGCTGTAATTTTTCTACACGGAAGGATTTTGAYGCTACAAGATTGCATTGAGTGTCTGTCTCCCTATACAAAAACTTTCCCAATGTATTTTTCTTTGATAAATATCTCCTGTGAGCATGTTGAATGTTAACCCATGGAAGTCAAACACCCTCTATAGCCCATCATTTGGTAAATGATGATGGGGAGGATGGCTGTAAAGATACATAAAACTTCTACCTTCACTGCTTGTTTAAAGGCTGTATCAGAGAACTTTACCAATTAATATCATACATCAGAAGTTGCCTCACTGAAATTCAGTTGAAGGGTTGSGTATCATTTGATCACAACTGGGCCTTAAGATTTTATAGAAGTGAGCTCAACCCCTGCACTGGCTTGCAGGGTGATTTGTGTCTGGTATATGTGTGTTTCTTTTTAATTGAGTGAAACAGAACAGAGTTTTTATATAGTGCTGAAAAAGTCCATRTGAGAAAGGAGGTATGAGGACATTTGTTTGGACTTGAGTCTTTTTTTTTAGTATTATATTTTGTTGTTTGCTGTTTTTCTCCTATGGTGAGCTATAAGACACTGTTCTGGGAATCAATCCAGTAGTCCTGGACAGCAGAATCTTTTTGAAGAATTCGGTGAAGAAGTGTGTTTCCATGCTTTGATGTGAAAAGCATAAGCTTTAAAGAGCTTCCCTTCCAAAAATGTTGTCACTCCTAAATGAAGGGAAAAATTCTGTGCATGTAATAAAAATAGGAAGAAAATATCATTAATGTAGCTTTAGGGATTCAGCTAGAACAATGCTACTTGTTATAATTCAAACTACTTGGAAGAAAATGTGGAAAAGAATGCAAAACACAGTCCTGCTGTGATCTCAGGGAAAACTGCTGTCATGGTGTTTCTATCCCAGGTATTACTCAGGCATCAGAACTCTCTTCTTTTTGTGGTGTTTCAGGCTTTTATCTCATTTCACACAATTCAGCCGTATCTTGATCCTTTAACCTCCCTACCAGTTCATATAACTCAGTATGATTCTGCCTGGGGAAAGATTTTAATTAACGATGTGTAAAGAATAAAGGGGCAAATGGATTTTTTAAAAACACTGCTTTGAGACAGGCACGTGATTTTGCATTTTAATTTTTTGTTTTACTGGGTAATCTTTCCTGTTTATTTAATGGGTGTGTATGGATGAGAGTCCTGCAAAGCATCAGTTTTAGTGCCTTCACTTTTTGAACACCCARCAATCATGCTGAAGTTAGTGAGTGTCCTGGGTAAACCAGAAGAGGTGAGAGATGAGATTTCTCTMTGTCTCTTTTTAGCCTTTAGCCTGTGGATTCCTAAGCAAGTGCTGTGAGGAATTTTCCAGAAAAGGTTTTGGAGCATATGTAAGAAATGGGTCTCTCTGGGGATGCATTTTGTAGTGTGACAGCTGTAGGAGAGTTGAGAGTGTAATTTCACATGACATGATTACAGTGTAATATACTATTTTGGTTCTGGTCTGTATTGCCACATCCTCTTAGAGTATTTACACCGGAGCTTATTTCAAGCAGCCTATATGTAGGTATTTTGGAAGTACCATACTGAGATGTCAAGGACAACAAAGTTGACGTTGTGAGGGGWTGAATACCCTTGCAGTGTTGCAGGGCTTCAAATCCTACCCAAGTCTGGGGCAGGTGTTGACCTTTCTTTTCCTAACATAATAACCTCCTAAAGCTGTCCATGCCCAAAGCAGTTAAAAAAAACATTTTCAATGTAGGATTTTTTGGTTTAGCAATTCTGAAATGAGTAATCTCAGCTTTGGTTTTGATCTGAAAAACCTGTAAATAAGTTGAGCAGCCAAGGCAGGAGGCACTGAGGGTCCTGATTCCCCCAGCTGTTTTAGGTTGTTGCATGTAGGCTACATTTGTAGTTCCCACAARGAATCCATCTCCCACTAGACCTGTATCACATCTACCAGTCCCRTGCAGATGCTTTAGACAGCCCCCAGTGTGTCTCTTTAGTGCCTCAAATGGCTCTTGACTTCAGTGGTTAGAGAGCTGAAGGAAATTTCTGTTTCTGCCACTCAGTCACCATGGTGGGCCATATTGTTGTGTTTTTTYCATTTGAAAAACTCTTGGGGGAGTGGGCCAGCACAGGGTCTGCAATACCAGGGGAATCACAATAACGGGTTTCAAGAACATTCTGCAGGGTGCTTAAAAATTTTAAAGTTTTCACTTACAAATTTGTGTGATTTGTTGTGAGCTTTTTCCTCTGCTGCTATTTTCCACCAGTTTGAATCTGTTATGAAAAGAAAACTTGATTCTCCCTATGCAGACAGAAAATTATAGATGTTCTAACACAGTGCTATAAATRTGTGTTTGGGATGAGATAGAGCAATGAATAACTGCATTGCTTGAATATTTCCGCATTGAATGAATAAATAAAATGAAATTTGATGCAGTCTCAGGACAACTTGTGCTAGTGCAGATTGTTATTGGGTGATTCTGTGCTATTCTGTGGCTTAGGGTGAAATTTGTAGAGTGACAAAAGCCAGTGCCTTGTGYCATCACTCCAAGTGTTACTGTATGTTGAATAAGGAATATGCTATACATTAACTAAACTATATGCTTTACATTTAACTAAAATGTGTACATTAATGTGTTTTCATTGTCTAGCTGCAGTTTCATTCTTCTACATTAAAGGCAAAATCTGATAATTCCATCAGAATGTTTRGGTTTGACCTTACAGTCAAACAATTCTTAGTGATTGTGAATGCATTGACTTCAGACACATTACTCCTGATTACACCAGGGTCGCCTCATAATGACGGGCCAAGGTATTAAATGGAAATAAATCCAATAAAGCCATCAAGCTCAGACCTGCTRTGTCCTCACATGCTTGATCTGAACAATAAGAACTGGTGATTTGTAAATCATGTTGTCTGTTTGCTTCTTCATCACTTAATACTTTTTTTTTCCATTGAGTAAATGAAGATGTTCTGACCTCAGCTCATCCCTTGTGGATTTGTTTGAAAAAAGCAGGATAGCCATATCCCTTAAATGTGACTCAAGCTTTTGTTCAGATTTAGTGAGTGTCATCTTATTTTTTAAAGGAAACACATTTCCCTTGACCTCTAGGATCTGGCAGCACTTGCTTCATCCCCTTTTTCATAAATTTATCTCTATGACACTTCTTTTTTTTTTTTTTTAATTATGTTTTTCTTTTTGGTTCCACAGTTTAGTACAAAGTATTCTCACACCTTTTTTTATTTGTTCCGATCCCCCTTTAGGCAGTTATGGAATTTTTTTTTTTTTTTTAATTATGTTTTTCTGTGTTTTCAGAAGGAAGACTGGCCAATGCACAAGCTGGAGTGTGCCTCCATGTGCGCTTTTGGGCAGAACTGGCATCCCTCAGAGACTGTGAGGCTAACAGCAAGGATCCTTGCCAAACAGGTGAGCAGGAGGCTAGGCTTGGGAGGTTTGCTCCTGCTCTGGGTGCCAGGGAAGGCAGGAAAGTGAAAATTGGCCAAGAGTAACTGCCTGCAAAGCGCACACACACACATACACACACACACACTCTAGTTTTCTGTGTACAGACAGGTCTAATGCAGAACACGAGCAGCTGAATGAACTGACCATCAAACCACTGCAGCAGGGTCAGGGACACCATAGTCCAGCTGGAGACTTTTGTGAAAAGCTAGCAAAAGGCTAGCAAGGTCTTCAGGTGTGTAGCTATAAACTATGGCCAAGGTGCTGCTGAAYAGAGCCTGGAAATGTTTACTGATACTTTCACATTGGTGTTACAGCCTCTGTTCTGGTAGATTTGAGYTCTTGGTTACATGAGTGGGCAAGCACCAAGGCGATGCTGATGTAGAGGAGGATGAATGAGATTTGTTATTTGGACTTAAATTCCGAGGAATCCTTCTAGTGTTATGTGGCTGCAGGCACTGGGGCCTTTGTGAAGCAGTTGCCTGTGATAGTATTTTTCAGCTGCAGTTGCATAGCATTATGTAGCATATAACTCCCAGTACATTTGTATGTCAAAAACACCTCTGAGGTATTCAGGTATAAACATTTATGATTATGAATTAACTGGTGAAAACAGGAGTTTGAGAGAGAAATCTCTGGCCCTTGGTCTTTATAGAAAAAGAATATTTTGAGTAAGGAAAGAAGATTGCAATGTCAGCTTCCATTTCAGTGTTCTCTAACTATATGGATACTGAGGATAACACAAGTGCTTACAGGGAGGGATGGGATTCATGAGTTTCAAGGTTATTATGCTGTGTATCTTTTTAGAGCTCTAAACTCTCTCTGCAAAAACAAATCCTCTTTGAAGCATATTTGTGTGATTGAGGTCTGCTTATGTGACAAGGGCAACCTGGATACTGTATGTAGGGAGGATTCTGGTGGCCTGCTGGGAAGGTATCTGCATACTTGCTGTGTGTGTAGATGTGTGTGTGAATGTACGTGTGTGTGACTTAATTAAAGCCCGGTTTGGTGGTGATCCGCAAACAACATCGAATGTTTAATGACAAAAAGTCATCGGAGTAAATTTCTGCTTTTATCGCTTACAGGGAGGGGGGAGAACCCTACATGTCATATAAAAGCTAAATATGCAAACCATAGTCCCTGAACCTCAGCTGCTGGGCCACCTGCAAAGCCATATTTAATGGCCAAGATTACAAAGAAGTGGCCTTAGGCCAGCTGTGGAGCAGTGCTTTTGAACTCTGTCAACAGGCAGTTTATTCACTTTCCTCAAAGCAAAGCCTGTCTTCTGCCTGCTTGCTATTGTTAGCAGCTTTCTGGGTGTCTAGAACAAAGCAAATGACATATTTAAAATACTGTTCAGTTTATGTATATAAATTTGATAGGAGTTCATCTTTGGCTGCCTAATTTGGTGTGGAGAGAATATTTCTATGCCTTTACTGAGGGCAGTCAATTTAACTCAATGCTGTTCATCAGCTCATAAATTCCACAGACTGTGGATTTGGGTTTGTCTTACAGGTAGGAGTTCCCAAATTCTGAATGAGTACACAAAACTGCTAAAATGAAACATTAAAATATTTTCTTTTTTTTTTCTCCCTTAATAGAAAATTCACCCTGAAAGAACACAGTCGGAGAAGCTGCTTGCTGTAAAAGAGTTYGAATCACGTAAGTAAGAAAGGCTTGCAGGTAAACAGAGATTTTGACTTAACTATATTAATTATTTGTTTCCCCATGGCTCCYCTTCATCAAAACCTTTCAGAACATCCCTCTCTTGCTGGAGGAAGGGGGTAAACACAAGAGAATTGTGATTCCTCATGTTTTGGAAAATGCAGTGCTCTTCCATCTTTTTTCTTGGCTGTTTGTGGGAGCTGTGAAACAAGGATGAAAACCTAGACAGTGCTAATTATGTAGCATACATCTATCTCTTGCTTCTCCGCTATTCTAGTGTCTTTTGAGAATTGTAATGTTGTAAAATTAAAATAGCTGGTATTTGTTACCAGGAGGCATAAAATCAGAGACAGCACAGTTGCTTGATGGTGACAGTGACTGAGGGGCTAATTGCAGAACCCTCTGGACTGTGCTTCAGTATCTGTCACTGCCAGTCAAATGTGACATGTTATATATGATTCCATGTCCTAAACGTTCTAAACTAATCCAAAGAAGGAGATAAGGCAATGGCTCACTTTTAACTGGAAAGCTACTGTTTATGTCCAGTAAGGCTGAGAGACTGACCATTAGTAACCAACCATTCTGACACAGTTTTCACTGGTCTGTTATTTTCTTTATGGGTGCTGGGCATAATATACACAGAGACAATGGGCTGTATATTCACATTTCTCACTCTAAAGGCTTCCAAAATCTTTTACAAAAAGCTGAATAAATGTACTCATTGCTGAGACTTGAGATAGCAGAGTAACCAAGCACACTAGTCTTACTTCCTGAACAAAAGCTCCTGTCGTTGCTTTTGGGACAACTTGGGGAACAAAGGGGAAAAATGCCAACATTTAACTCYGCCTAGGGCAAGGATAATTTTTACAAGTAAATTGGTAGAATTGGGGTTGAGGAGAATGGGTRAGTGCTGAAGTATTTTCTGCATATTCTTCTGCATTGCTGCTTCTCTTTAATTTATTAATTTGGGATCTAAAAGACTGAAGTGTTGTTTTTTTTTTTTTCTGTTGCTGTGTCCCACTTGTCCTCTAGCAGCCTTTGTTTTGTTAGGAGGCACCTGTATCCCTGCTACCTTTTTCACTCACRTCACTGCTTAGCACACCTTTACTGTGTTCATCAGTTGTCTTTGCTTTGCAATACCATACACAGGAGAGGAAAAGGCACCTGGCTATCAGTTGGAAGCTTAGAATTTCTTATTTCTGATTTGTCTTAATTCTCATCAAATGGTCCCATTTCATTTCCCTCTGTTTTTTGTGACTCGCCCATCATTCACATCTACTCTCACAAATAATTTCCTTCTTCTTCCACTGTTGTGCAGCCTTTTCTCTCCATTATTGTTTTGAGTTGGAGGGAGAAGCAGAGAACTAGTAACACTGCCACTATGAGAGAGTGGATTGGGAAACAACTTCCAAAMACTCTGCTTTTGAGGAGAGAAAGAGAGGGGACCAAGAGTATATGGCTTGCTCTGCATGGATCAGGCAGGAAAAGGTTCAGTGGCCATGGCCTTGGTTGGAATCTGTCAAGAGCCTTAGGGTAAATCTCAGAAGAAACTCATAATGGAATACGGTTGGCGTGTGTCAGGACATTTCCACTGATGTTCCTGCTGTTTCCTATTAGTAAATGTCTGCATTCTAAACACAACTCTCTTGATGGTCACCCCCTAGCCCATGGAGACATGGGCACTTTCAGGCACTGTTTGCCACCTTCTGAAGTRGGTGCCTGCAATAGGTCAGGTGGATTGCATTCCTGGGCACCCCCATGTGATCCTTCTCTTGCTGCAAAGGSAATCCTCTGTAACCAGCCCCAGTGTCTTTGCTGGATCCCTATCACATGTGACCACAAATAGTTAGGACTTTGTGCTGGGAAAGACCATGTCTTTTGAAAGCAGGGTTAAGCAGCCTTGGCAGCAGTTTGGGTTGGTTTGTGCTGGTAAGGAATAGGTCTGTATGAGAAAGTTTCACTATATAAAGCATGCTTTAAGGTGAGTGGTGTTGAGTGTGACTTCAGGCCACAATAGACGGGACCGGGTAGCTTTGTAAGACAGCCGAGGACAGCTATCCACAGACTTCCTGAGGGCCAGGGCTGGTTGGGCTGTTTGGTGGAGTTAACAAATGCACTTTAAAGAMTATAACCCTTCTCCCAAGACAGTGAAGTCTGTGTCCAATTATTTGCTAACCTAAAGATGTCACAAAATGCTTTTTAATCCTTCATGTTCTTGTAGCACACTTGTGGCTTTAGCAGAGGCATTGTTATGTTTGTGGAAGAGCAGGCACTTCTTGAAGTATTTCCAAGTAGCTTGTCCTTCAGGGTTTCTGTTAAAGTCTGGGCCTCTTCTAAGTCTACCTGCAGCACTTGGGGGTTTTTTCTGTTACTGAAATGGAATGTATTCTTTGTCCACAGACCTTGACAAACTAGACAATGAAAAGAGAGAGCTGATTCAGAACGACATTGCTGCTCTTCATCACTTTTACTCAAAGCACTTGGACTGCCCTGACAATGCTGCCCTTGTAGTTCTCTTTGCACAAGTAAGTTGGCTAGAACACAGCCTGCTTAGGTGGATGGTGCTCTAGGAGTTTAGCTTTTCTGAAAGGGGGAAAATGTTAATGGCAATGGAAGGGGTAGCTCTTTGCTTATCTTAGTGTGCTTGATGGAGATCTGCTTCACTGAGCAGTAGTGGTTGAATGTGCCCTATATCCGTCGTGAGGGGAGAGCTTCTTGTCTGCAGACTTCCCATAAGGTGCTTCTCAAATACGAAAGAAAAGGGGAAACAGCCTTTAGTAACCCTGGCAAAGTTAAGTTTCTTGTGGGCCAAACACAGTGTGGCTGTTGTTAAACTAACATGGAAGGCTGCTGGCCTGAGACCCTGCAGAGGCAAATCCTTCATTCAGACTTCAAACTTGTGGAAATCCTTGCTGGTCAGGTCATCATTGTGTTTGACCTTCACAGGGAGTAAACTTCAGAGAAGTAGAAAGGGCAGCAGAAAGCGCAGCCTAAAACTTTTATCTGGTGTRTGGCTTTTAAATGTAGTCAGGTGGTTTGGCCATCTGGAGAGATGAAGGAAAGACAGGATGTCTTGTTAAATAACTTCTGATATGTCACTTCTTTTTTCTCACCTACTTTTCATATGCATCTGAATTGAATGTATTGTGGATGGGATAATACACCAGTTGAATACCGAAAGATCCATTTTCTTCTTTTTCCTCTTTTACTTCAATATAAGTTAGTTTTATGCTTATGTTTCTGAGTAAAATAATGTCTTGAGATGGGGGCAAATGTTGATTGCTGCGATGAAAGCTGAGACGGTAATAACCTGATTGGTAGAGCTGGGCATTTGCCAACAAGGAGGCCCTGTTACTATTTCCTTAATATAGAGCTACTCTTATTCTGTAAGGGAATGATTCTCTAATATATTTAGCATCTGCTTATCATCCCTTATGTTGTTTCTAATTACACATTTCCTTTCAATGTCAAGGGTGTTTTTTCTCTTTTGAAGATTTTGTATTTGTCAGAGGGATACTTTGAAAATGTCACAACCAGKTTCTTACAGTACTTCTGAATATTTTTGTTAGAATGTAGCCAGAATTCCCCAAAGATTACATTATTTTGGCTATAATGACTTTTGTTACATGTCCTGTCCAAGAGCAGCTCCACCAGATTGTTGTCCTTTAACTGATTTCTGTGAATTGCTGACACCCAGATCTCATATTCCATCCATTCTTCCCTATGGATGTGTGATCTCATCTGTAGCTCATCAGGTAACTCTGCCACTGTGGACATTAGAATTTTTTGAACTAAAATCTCCAGAAATCTGCTGGGTGCTCCTCAGAAGTTTAACAGGATGCATCCTTCTGAGGTGTTAGCCCCAAAACAAATCTTTCTAGAGGAAAGGAAGGTATGTTTTACTTGACATGTACAAATATGTACATGTCAAGTACATGTTTCCTAATATTTAGTTAACTTGACCTAAAACCAGTAGTGTGGATATGCTGCTGCTCTTTTGTTTTGCTTGAACACTTACTCTGGCCTCATGTGGTCTACTTTATCCTTCCATTCTCCATTGTTTCTCCCTGTGGTTCAGGGCAGTCCTTTGGGACTTGAATACCTCTGGTTCCCTCCTCATTGCTTTTAGTGGACTTTGGCTGTTGACTTTCCTTACAAAGCTAARGTGTAAGTAGTCTTTTTGAGTGAAGTTTATTTGTTTAAAGTCCTTGCCTGTCACTGCTCTCTTCTCCAACTGTTGGCATCACTGTTGGTATTCTCTTTCGACCCCATGGAGTATAGCTCTTGAGGCTGGAGCTTTTCTTCTCAGTCTCACCTTGTCATACACTTCAGTTTCTCTCTTGTCTCAAGTTCTAGCAGCTCACCCTTTCATTGAAGATCTTGCATTTCACGCCTCCCTTTGCACATTSTCTTTTCCACCATTGGGAACAATGTTGAGCTCCAGTTTTTTTGCTGTTGTGTCTTTACTCCCTCTACTTTGCCTTTTTTAGTCATGCATTCATTTGGTGAAACCAGTGATATCTCTCCTAATCCCTCCTCTTGTGTCATTTCTAGTATGATACTTTCATGAAGCGTGTTGTCTCTGGCTTATGGAAGGGAGTTGATAACGCACAATATATTTTTGAATATTTCCCTGTGATTCAGAATTGTCAAGCTGTTCTGTGTGAGCCTGTGTAGCCTTATGTTTTTACTACCCACTGATACTAACTTTCCCTTCTATTGTTTTTGTATTCAGCAGTTCCATTTTGGTTTTGGTTCAGATATGCTCCTACATTGGCTAGTGCAGTACCTTGCCCATCTTCAGAGACTGAGAACCTTCAGATGCTATATTGCTAAAAATAACTGGATAAAGATCAAGCACAGATAGCAGAGATACTGATGAGTGAGTCAGGACACTTTCCTTAATCGTGAACTCACCCTGAATGGTACCTGAGGAGTGGCTTTGGGGCAGTATTTGTGTGTTTCTAAAAGCCAGTCCAAGCTACATTCCAGCTTTTGGGGCATATCACTTTGCTTGGTGAACAGCCTGATCTATTGCCCTGCCTCTAGGGACTGGAGAAAAGAGATTGCAACTTGATATTCTTTACAGTCCCTTCCTCAAAGTATTCTGTGGTTCTGTGATTGTTGTTGATGGCATTTGTTGTCAACTTTTACCCTTTCCAGAACAAATACTGCACTATACTTGATTTACTGCTCCTGTTCCATTCTAGCTTTAACTGGACCTGGCCATGTTGTTTTAGTGCTTTTCTGGTGCTTTTTTCATATTTGTAGGGAGATAATGGTGAATATAGAGAGGGTTCTCTTTGTGTCGGTATGTGTGTGACTTGAAGTGGAAGTGGAATAAAGTACTTGACTGAGGTGCATTTTGGCTACTTAAAGTCATACAAACCACATGAAAAAAGATGAAACTTCTGTAAGATTCTTTTGAGCTGGATGAGTACMAAAGTGAGGAGGTTTTAAAACCTGCTTGAATCAATTCTATAAGAGAGTTTTGTGAGCAAGTTCTTTTGATCCTATGTCTGTTTAAATTAGGAATACACTTCTCATACTCTGTCCCTTTTCTGTCCCCTCATATTCTATGTCTGYTTAAATTAGGAATACACTTCTATACTCTGTCCCTTATCTGTCCCCTCATATTCTGTGTCTTTATGAGCTTCAAGTCTTTCTCGGTGCTTTTGCTGTTTTCACATGTGTTTTAACYGTAGCTGATGCGTGCAGTCTTTGATGACAGGTGCCATTGTGGCAGGTCTCTGTGGCATAYGCTCTATCAAAGCTCTGAACTGCCCCAGACTAGCTGAGTTGCTGCCTTTCATTCTCATATTGCTCCTTGTCATGGCCCAATGAAGTCTCCTGCCCMTGATGGGGCGAGGCTTTGTGTGCCCTTTTCAATCCCCACACCTCTGGGTTGGCCCTCCCAATCCGCTGGCTGTTGTGTCCTGAGCAGGTGCAAATGTTGGACTGTCAGTTCTTCAGTGTCCTGTGCATTCCTTTAAAGAGGGACTTYGTCCTCACTTTACTTTGTCAAGATCTCATGGAGCTCCCTGTGACTCCTGGGGAGGTGGATAGAAAATTGTAAGCAAGTTTCTGCAATTGTGTTTGGTATATGACTGTGACATGTGAGTACACGTGGAGTACTCAGCTGACCTGAAGCTGATCTAGCAACTTTCTCTTTTTTCTTAGGTTAACTGTAATGGCTTCACAATTGAAGATGAAGAACTCTCTCATTTGGGGTCAGCCATATTTCCTGAGTAGGTTGATTTTAATTTTTTTTTAATTAAATTAACTTCTTTAAARACAAATAGAGGAAATCTATGTCTACCAGAAGAAATTAATTTGTCTTGTTTCAAATATCTTTAAGTGGCTAATAAAATGCGGCCAATTACTTGCAGCAGTTTTTCTTAAAAATCCATTAATCTTTTGTAAAATAGCACATGTAATTTGTGTAACTTAGATTGTGAACTATATTCAGGTTGGTAGGAAACAATTACTTGGGCAGCAGGTTCTGGACAAGAACATCAAGAAATGATCAAAGCCAAGTGAAAAGGATTACAGATGACTTGCTCTATTCACAACTYTGTGTTTTGGCTGGCTATAATCCTTCACCTGGTGCTCTCTGAACAATAYTCCTTCTACCTTTGTTCCTTGGCAAATAGTAACTCCCTTTCATAACTTCTTTGAGCCTCCTTGCTGTGGCAGTGGAAAAAAAATATGTACAAGCTTCCTAGCTTTACAAATAAACTGCRGATGTTATATGTTAACTGCAGTTTGTGAACGAGGGACCACAGCTTTCTTTAGGGCCAAGAAACATTTCTTGCATTTTTAAATCTGTCCTTCCCACTTAATATTGTAGCAAAGGAGGGTATTTTCTGCCCCTGATCTTTGCACAGCCTGTATGAGGGTATTAGCACTGARGCTTAGTTTGGCTTCCTGGTGAGGCTTAGATTACTCGTAGCTTATCTGTGTCAAAGTAACCTGAAACTTATGGATGCCCACTTAAAGCTGGATGTGATTTTGCCAAG